>NC_056731.1:733153305-733517817 GCF_019279795.1 Protopterus annectens | reverse complement strand
TGATTCAAATTAGATTGACAGCAAACCTTGGGGATGAAGGACGGATTTCTACGGAGGGAAACTCTTTCTCTATGAAAGATCAAGTAAGGTTTGACTGACAGTGCTTGTAACCCTGACACTCTTCTGGGGGATGTAACAGCTACTAGAAAAATGGTCTTCCATGAAAGGAACTTCAAATCACAAGTATGTGCGGGTTCAAAAGGTGGGGAAGTAAGTTTGGACTGAACGAAATTTAGATCCCAAGGAGATACAGGTTCCTGAAAGGGAGGTCTCAGCAAGGTAGTGCCTTTTAGGAAAGTTTTACACAATCTGTGAGCCATAAGATTAGGTTCATGTTGTCCCAGATGAAAATTGGAGATCACTGCCAATTGAACTTTGATTGTAGCAGCAGCTGATCCCTGATGGAAAAGTTTGGTTAGACACCAAGGGAATGGAGGCTGTGTAAGGATCTATGTTTTCTTCTTTTGCCCAGATAAAAAATCTTTTCCATTTGCTAGCATATAATTTTCTCGTAGAAGGCTTCTGGGAAGACGTGAGGATATGAGCAACTGCAAGTGAGAAATCATGAAGCCTGATTAGGGATGGAAGTGGAAGTTGAGGGTGTGGAGGCAGGGGTGGAAGGTGCCTGACGTGTGTCAGAAGGTCTGGTACTGGGTCCAGAGTCCATGGATCGTCCAGAAGGTGAGGCCCGAGAAAGGGGAACCAAATCTGACGAGGCCAGTAAGGAGTGATAAGAATCATTCTGCTTCCCAAGGTATGTGCTTTCTGGATCACTTTGGATATCAGCGGAAAGGAAGGGAATGCATAAATAAGTCCCAGGGGCTTAATTGTGAACAAGTACGTCTCTCTGCGTCTCCCCTGGGGGGGGGGGGATAAGGGAGAAGTAGCTGCTGCATTTGGCATTGATTGGACTGGCAAACAGATCGCAGCAAGGCTGTCCCCATTTGCGGAAAATCTGTTCTGCGACTTTCTGATTCAGAGACCACTCATGAGGCATCAAGATTGCCCTGCTGAGCTTGTCGGCTATCACATTGGTTATCCCTGGGATATGCATTGCAACTAGAAAGTGTTGGGAAGATATTGCCCACTGCCAAACACGAAGAGCCTCTCGACATAGGGGTTAGGATCTGGTTCCTCATTGTTTGTTTACATACCATACCACTGACATATTGTCTGATTGGATTGCTTTCGTCCCTACAGGAAGAATGTCATGAAGTGCTTGCAACGCTAGTAGCACAGCTCTCATCTCTAGGACACTGATATGCAAGTGAGCCTCGTGGTCTTGCCATGTGCCTTGGACAGTCCTGCCTAGATGATACCCCCCCCTATCTGGGAGGCATCCGTGGTCACAGTAGCAACGGGTTAGCGAGGAATGAAAGGTGTTCCTATCGTTAGTTGATCGAGCTGAATCCACCAACAAAGGTCCTTTTTGTAAGATTCCGTTATCAAAATAAGATGAGACAGAGGCAGTTGTTGAAAAGACCACTGGGAAAAGAGTAGCCATTGAAGGATTCTCATATGTAGTCTGGCTAGTGGAACTAGGGTTACAGTAGAGGCCATGGTTCCTAAATGTTTGAGCACTGTCTTGGCTTTGACTCTGTATTGGGGAAGGAGAGTGTACATCTGTTGTCTCAGATTTTGCATTCTGTCTGCAGGAAGACGGGCCACCATGGCAACTTTGTCTATTTCTGCACCTATAAAAGTCACATATTGAGAGGGCGACAAGGCAGACTTTTCCCAATTTATCATAATCCCTAGCTGGGTGCAGAGCTGGATGGTTGAATCCCTGGCTTGTAAAAAGTAGGTGCCTGGTGGTGGCAGTCAGGAGCCAGTCGTCCAGGTACAGAAATACTTGGAATCCAAGACATCTCAAGTGAGCTGTCACTACCGCCATGCATTTGGTGAACACCCTGGAGGCTGTGGTGAGATCAAAGGGCAGAGCACAAAATTGGTAATGACTAGCTCCCAGACGGAAGTGTAAATGACTCCTCAATGCTCTGTCCATTTTTATGTGGTAGTACGCATCTTGGAGTTCTATGGAGCATATCCAATTGTCTTTCCCTAACAGAGAGAGTATAGACTGCAGTGTTACCATTCAGAACTTGGACTTCTTCACTGATTCATTTTATTTGCTGAGATCCAAAATGGGCCTCCAGTCCCCTGTTCATTTTGGCACTAAAAAGAATCTGGAATAAGTTCCAAATCCTATCTGGTCTGTGGGGACGATCTGGACGACTCTCTTTTGAAGCAACTTTTGAACTTCTATAATTGCTTGATCCCTATGATTGGGTGGAACATCTGGGATTTTCTTGGTGGTATGAGGTGGAAAAGAGAAGAGTATGGAGTATCTTCTGGAAATTATTCTTTGTACCCACTTGTCTTGGGTGATGTGTCAGGCTTCTGGATACAAAGATAAGCGACTCCCGACTGGCTCCAGAGAAGAGCAGTTGGGCCCCACTTCAGGAGCGCTGAGAGGGGATGTCCACGAAAGGAATCGCAGTCACCCTGGTTTTGGAGACTCCCCCCGCCTCGAGGGTGACATCTACCATCACTTCCTCCTCCTCTGCCTCTGAAGGAGGAATCACCCTGTGCATCCGGGAAAAAAATCTCTTGAGATTTCTTGAATCACATTTTCCTGCCTCTCTGACCCTTAGGGTATGGTCTAGAAGGGATGGAAAAACGTACTCTCATGGCAGAGAGAGTTTTCCCTTCCTGCTGGTGAGTGTATCTTTTAGCGTTGGTCCAAACAGGAAGGAACCGTCAAAGGAGGCATTGGTAAATGTAGATTTGAAGGGCTCCGCAAAGTTACATAAATGGATCCAAGAGTGTCTCCTAGGGGAAACTCCTGAACCCGCTGCCCTACTCGCTCCATCTGCTGCATAAGATATCAGCCTCATGGAGGAGTTAACAATGGAGTTTAAGTTTAAGGTGGACAACTGAGCAGTAACCTTCTCAGGGACTCCTTCAGCTAATGTATCTTGGAGAGCATCTCCTAGCTCCTTTAGGAGATCTCTCTGAAGCCTAGTAAAATGGGTGAGGTAATTCAGCGATCTGAGTGTTAACACCACTTCCCGTATCTATTCATCGTTCGAGACTCCTTGTTCGGGTGATGGACAGATGAAGTCTCCGATAGTTCCTCCTTTGTGGCTGCTGTCACCACCATGGCATCTACAGGCACACATTTGGTTTCTCTTTAGGGGCTGAAAGAAATTTGTTGGGCCTTCAGGGGACTGGTTCCATGGCATCAGGAGTTTCCCACACCTTTCGACTAACTAGGTCCAAGAGCTCATCGAAAGGTGGAGACACCCAAGAGGCTGAAGGTTGAGACCTGGAAGCCTTCAGGTACACTGACTCTTCATTAGAAGGGGTGACAGTGGGCCAGCCTCCTCTCTGTTTCAGGATCTCTAGGACATCTACAAAGGAGATATCATCAGAGGATGACCTAGGGGACTCTTCTGACTCCTCGAGGTCAGTGTCAGAGGTGATGGACTCATCAGGGGAGTCTACATGCTTCCTCTTGCAAGTTCTCTTCTGAGGAGGCTCCTCAGAAGGGTATTCTGGGGAGGTCTCAGAAGACAGGGAGCCACCCAATGGGGGCTTCTGAGGCTGCGGTTCTTTGCTGCCAAGAGAGAGATGGTGCTGAGACAGATGTCGTAGCTTGAGGGGGAAGAGCATCGGTACCCTTGTGCGGAGCTGAAGACCTAGACAGCATGCTCATCATCTCGAACGCAGATCTCTCTGGTTCCGAGGAAGTGAAAGTAGCCCTCAGCTCCAAAGCGATCGGCTTTGAGACAGATGTAGGATCCGAGCTCAGCCTAGCTGACGCACCGAATGGTAGGCACGGAACCGAAAAAGTCCAGGTCCAAGCGTCCCTGTCAGGGACAACTGGTGAGCTTTGGCTTCTAGACACCAAGGACGGCGCCGAAGGTGTCAGAGCAGAACTCGGCCCCGAGACAGATATGAGAGGTGCTGGAACCGAAGGTTCCACAACAAGTGGCACCAATAGCTCTGGCTCGGAGGAGGAACAGAAACAGGGAGTATGGCCTTAGACGGCTCCAGAACCGACTGTGTCGGAGCCGCCAACAAATTAGCTAGTGCCGATGACTTCAAGAGTCTAAGCACTACTCTCTCTACATCCTCTTCAGAAAGACTTTTGGAGGATCTGGAAGATAAGGTAGGTGACCTAGATCTCTGCAAAATGGGAGATCTGAGAGTTGGGAAGACCGCTAATAATTCTCTGGCTCCGAGATAAATGTTCAGTAGTCAGCTCCGAAAAAGTTGGGGCCGACACTGGAGTGTCGATATCCATTACCTTGACCGGCTCCGAAGACAGTGGAGCTGAAGAGATAGAAGGTTTGTCCAATTTTGAGATTTTCTGAGGAGGTCCAGATAAAATAGTCGGTGTGGGAGAATGTCTCTTGGCTGACTTGACCTTCTCTTTTTTAGAAGAAGGAGACCTGGAATGTGAAGATGAAGAGCTGGCTAAATCCTCCTCAAAGGAAGGCTTAAGGAGACCTTTCAGGATCAATTTGTTCTTCCTTTCCTGGAGAACTCGATAACTGAAGGAGTGACAGAAGAACATGTTTCCTGAAGATGTATGGCACTGAGACAGTAAACACAATTACTATTGTCCGTCAGTTACTGACATTTTTTGAGAGTATTTGAGACACTTCTTAAAACCCGAAAGTTTATGATACTTAAGACTCCTTAGACTTAACACAAACACGAGGGAAAAGCAGGAAGAGAGGACAAGGTCCTCTAACTTAAACGGGCCTAGCCCTGTAAGAATCACTGCACACAAGGAAAAAACAACAGAGGACTAGGTCCTCTAACTTAAACAGGCCTAGCTCTGCTGAGGAAACAACACCAGAGAAGGTTAATAGAGGACTAGGTCCTCTAACTTAAATGGACCTAGCCAAAAACAGAGAAGAAGCTATGTCAAGAATTTGCTGCAAAATTGCAAATATTCAACAACACGCTAAATGCTAGCTAATAAGAATTAGTAAAAGACACTGCACACAGCTATCAATTATACAGTACTATTCTAGTGAAAAATACAATATTAGAAAAAGGTCCTAACCCAAACACGGACATGCTCTAAGGTATGTAAATATAGCAATAAACTAGTACACTAAAAGGGATACCACTCAGGGAACAAAAAGGGCCTGCGGAAGCAACGGCCAACAAGTTTTCAATAGTAACTTTGCAAATTTTGAAAAACACACTACTATTTTCTATCTATAAGACGATGACTAAGCTATATAAACTAAGCTAATACTATTATGAAAAAACTATCACAATGAACAATAATAATGAAGAAAAAATCCAACTTAGCCACGGCCAAGAAAGAGAGCACTTCTGAACTTGTAGACGCAGCAAATGAGATCTGGGGATTATTACTAGTGCATTATGGGGTACCTACCTTGCCACGAGCCACTTCAACCTTTGTGAATGACTCCGAACCCATATGTAAGAATGAACGCGAGATAGGATTACAGAACATCAGAACTTTTGGATCTGGTAATTTACTAAGGAGACACAGAGTTCTACCTCTGGAGTGTTGCAGCTCATGGCCAGTTCAAGAAAGACCTTTGCATTCAATCTGCACACTCCCTTTGCGTAGGAGGCACCTTATTAAAGAATGCACAAAGTTAACAGCCAGACACTCTGTCATGGCACAAGGCAAAGAAAGCAAAAAATGTGAAAATAATTCAGTGGAATCTGTTCGCCATAGGCAAACTTGACAGCAAGATTTCCTAGGGATGTCCTCAGCTCCAGAAAGATCTCCATGTCACAGATTTTTATCAGGCAATCACAAGATAATGCATTAAATCCAAAAATTACAAAGGGAAATTCTCACAGTGAGTACTTAAAATTGTTCTGGAGATTGTCATAGACAGTACAGATAACTCTTTGCAGCAAAAGATCTGTAGATGGTAGGGGTACCACACCCCTTCATACCATATGCCTTGTTGACATATTGCATGGGGAAGGTGGCCCTGTGTGAAGTACTTTTGGCCAAGGCTGTGGTAATGCACTGCTGATCCCACTGTATGGAAAAATAAACAAGGAAGAAGAAGAAGGAGAAGAACAGTACAGTTGTGTACACTTACCCTAAATGTAGATGGTCAAGTGTATTCACTGTTGCAGTAATCAAAATTGGGTTATCTGCCTGCAGGTAGCCCCCAGTTGGCCCGAATACCAGAGACTTAGTATTTCTGCGTCGGATGCTGTCGCTTCTTCCCTGACGTCAGGTCGTCAGGGGTATAAAAACAGGCAGCCGATGTCACTACATCAGTTTTTCTTGCCCCAAATGTCAGGAGCCCCCAAATAGGGAGCTAAGATATGGTGGGGAAAACACCACCAGTAAAACGTAAATACCAATACCAGTAGGAATAGCCACAGAGAGAAGAGACAGAGAAAACTAGAGGGAGGGAAACCAGGAATGCAACAGTGAATACACTCGAACATCTACATTTATGATAAGTGTACACAACTGTACTATGTTCTTCGTGTTTCACTGTTGCAGTCATCACACTTGGGTTGATTCCCAAAGTTGAGTAAGGGTGGAGGCAGTCAGGAAGTGTTAGGAATGGCTAGAAGGCCTTGCAAGACTGCTGTAGCAAAACTTGCCCTGGATTTGGAAAAGACAGGCAGGTGACAATACTTGGTGAAGGTGTGTACAGAACTCCAGGTAGCAGCTTCCAGGATGTCCCTGGTGGGGCTCCCCTGAGAAATGCTGTAGAGGTAGCTGTAGCTCTAGTGGAATGTGTTCTGACCCCCTGAGGGGTTGGTTTTACATGGTGCTTGTAGTGGAAATTGATGCAGTGTGCTATCCATTTGGAAATGGTTTGTTTTGAAATGGCCTTGCCCTCTGCCCCTGTTGCAAAGCTGACTAGCAACTGGTCAGATTTTCTGAAAGGCTTAGTCCTATCATGGTAGAATTTGAGCTGTCTGTGCACGTCCAAAGAGTGCAGGATCCTTTCCCCTTTATTTTGAGGATTAGGGAAGAAAGTTGGCAAATGGATGGACTGGCTGAGAGCCACGCTGGACACCACTTTAGGCATAAATGAAGGGTTAGTCCTGAGGGAAACCCTGTCAGCATGGAAAATAATGAAGGGTTCCACAGCCATCAGTGCTTGTAACTCAGACTCTCTTCTAGCTGAAGTGATGGCTAGAAGCAAGGCTGTTTTCCAAGAGAGGAATATTAACTCTGCTGAAGCAGCAGGTTCAAAAGGGGGAAGCATGAGCTTTTCCAGTACAAAGTTAAGGTCCCAAGCAGGGGTGGGTGCTCTCCTTGGTGGACTTAAGTTGTTTGCCCCTCTCAGAAACTGTTTGATGGAGGGTGAGAGAATAGAGGTGGCTCAGTATTGTAATGAGCCGAGATGGCAGCGGCATGGATTTTAATGGAGGAGAAGGATACGTCTCTGTGGAGTAGTTATGCTAGGTAATCTAGGATTAGAGGTAAGGAGGACAGTGCAGTGTCCTTTCCTTTAGACTGAATCCAAGAACAATACCTTTTTCATTTATCAGCACAGGATTTCCTTGCACTGCGCCTTTTGGCTTCAATGATGACGTCCAGCACCTGCTTGCTTATGGTTGCTGGTGGAGTATTCAAGGAATAAGCCAGGCTGCAAGATTTAGGGTTTACAAATGTGGATGCAAAATCTGTCCCTCCTGCTGAGAGAGCAGGGTCGGGGTCTGGTGTAGGTGCCAGGGTGGCACTGCTGTCAGGCTGTGCAGGAGTGGGTACCAGTGCTGGCGTGGCCAGTCCGGGGCAATAAGAATTGTCCTTGGCCTGTCTCGTTTTATCTTGAGTAATACTCTTGAGAGAAGGGGCAGAGGGGGAAAGGCCTAGATTGAGAGGTTTTCCCATTGAAAGGATAGGGCATCCACTTTCCAGGCCCTGCTGTGAGGGTTCCTGGTGCAGTATTTGCTTAGCTGTTGGTTATAGGGGGAGGCAAAGAGATCCACCTATGGGGTCCCCCATTTCTGAATCAGAAGACTGAAGGTGCTGGGCTCCAATTTCCACTCGTATCGGTCTAGGAGATTTCTGCTTAAGTCATCTGCCATTGAGTTTTGTATGCCTGGCAGGAATTGAACTTGTAGATGGACTTGGATGTCCAAGGCCATGTTCCACAGGATCATGGCTAACCTGCAGAGTGGGTAAGAATAGGTTTCCCCCTGTTTGTTGATGTACCACATAACTGTGGTGTTGTCTGTTTTCATCAACAGTTGTCCTGGAAAGAGTAGGGATCTGTAAACTGTCAGGGCATTCTGTATAGCTAGCATCTCTTTTTGGTTGATGTGCAGATGAATCTGACTTGGGCTCCAGTGGCCCAGAATATATTTGCCAGCCATGCGAGTCCCCCATGCATGGTCTGATGCATCTGTGGTTAGGGTCGGGGTGGCGTGGGGTTGAGTAAAAGGCAGTCCCTTGTGGTGGTTGCATGCTTCTGCCCACCAAGGGAACTCTGTCCTTAGATAAGGTATGATAGGAATGACTGTTTCCAGGTCCTGAAAATGTTGGCACCAAAGACTTTTTAAGTACCACTGAAGTTTCTTCATACGCAGTCTTGCATATGAAATTATCAGTATACATGAGGCCATGAACCCTAGGGCTTGCAGCATTTTTCTTGCAGATAGCTGGGTTCTGGTGGCCATTTGCTTGAAGTAGTCTGTCAGATAGACCTGTTTTTTCTGAAGTGAGGAATGCCATCTGGGAAGTTGTGTCCAAGCTTGCTCCCAGGAATACAATGTTTTGACTGGGTACCAGTTGTGATTTCTTTTCGTTGATGGTGCACCCCAATGAAGTGAGAAGGCTTTTTACAAATGCCAGGTGCTGAAGCAGCAATTCATGACTGTCTGCCTGAATCAGGCAGTCCAAGTATGGGTAAATTTGGAAATTTATCTGCCTGCAGTATGCAGTGGCTGGGGCCAGGCATTTTGCGAATACCCTGGGCGCAGTAGATAAGCCAAAGGGAAGTGCAGAGAACTGATAATGCATAGACCCTGCCCTGAAACATAGATACTTCCGGCATGACTCCCTTATGGGGATGTGCAGATAGGCTTATTTTAAGTCTAGGGTGACTAACCAGGCATCCTTGGCTAACATAGGGAGAAGATGTCACAGGGTAAGCATCTTGAATTTTGGTACCACCAGGAAGGTGTTAAGAACTGAAAGATCCAGGATTGGGCACCAAGAGCCCGCTTTCCTGGATACCAGGAAGAGTCTGGAGTAGAATCCTTGACCCCTCTGTTCTACTGGAACAGGCTGAATAGGTCAGATATTGAGCAGGGAAAGTACTTGGTTTTGAACCTCTGCCCACTGGTTTGGAGGGAAGGTCTGGAAACCCGCTTGGGGTTGGCAGTGAATGGAAATAAAATCTTCACCCCTGGGATACAATGTTGAGGACCCATCGGTCCTGAGTGATGGACATCCAGTTTTTTGCATGGAGGGCAAGTTTTCCTCCTAGGGGCACAAGCAATTGGTCAGGGCTGGGAAGTAGAGCTTTTTCCATAAGGAGGTTGCTTACCAGTCCCTGCTTTAGGGGTTGGGGCACTTCATTGCTTAGATCTCTGCATACCCTGAGACTGTAGAGTGGGTGGTCTGTTTCCCCTGGGTCTTGTTTGAGAAGGCTGGAGGGGGGGCTGGAAAGGACCAGTGTTTTGAAGGGCAATGCCTACTGAATCTAGGGGGTTGCACTTGTAGGAGTTCTTTAACAGTCTGCTTAGATTTAGCTTTTTCTTCCATCTTTTTAAGAACCTCTTCCAGAATATGGAAATTAAGAGCTAAAGAATTTAGCGACAAAGAGAGCCCGATGACGAATGGTTCGGGCATTAAACAAGGGACAAAACCAACAGCGAGGGACGTCGTGGTCTGGGCCTAAACAGGTGATGCAGTAAGAATGAAAATCTCTGTGAGGTATTCGCTTTCCACAGGCAAGACAATTGTTAACTTTTTCTGACATCGGTTAGAGCAAGAAAAAGGGATCCCCAACGGAGTACTTAGCTTTAGAAGACTTCAGGATTATTCAGCTCGAAAATGAAAAATTCAGGTATTGGCCAACCAGCACTTGTGAACTGCTTCTGCTTCAGGCTCCTCCTCGTCAAGAAAGACTGATTTAATGGCGTTGGCTGCCTGTTTTTATACTCCTGATGACTTGACGTAAGGGAAGAAGTGACAGCATCCGAAGCATAAATACTAAGTCTCTGGTATTCGGGCCGACTGAGGGTTACCTGCAGGCAGATAACCCAAGTGTGATGACTGCAACAGTGAAACACGAAGAATATCTACATAGAACAATGAGAATTTTAGACTTAAAGAAAAGTACAATTGTGTACACTTAACATAAATGTAGATGTTCGAGTGTATTCACTGTTGCAGTCATCACATTTGGGTTATCTGCTTGCAGTAGCCCTCATTCGGCCTGATTATCAAAGTCTTGAGTCCTGCGTCGGTTGCTGTCTCATCTTCCATGATGTCAGGTAGTCAGGGGTATAAAGCATGCAGCAGACGCCATTACATCAGTTTTTCTTGCCCCAGATGTCAGGTGCCCCCCTAATGGGAAGCAATTATATATATATATATATATATATATATATATATATATATATATATATATATATGTGTGTGTGTGTGTGTGCAAGGATATACCTCCAACAAAAAAGCAAATACACCAAAAAACTTTTAAGCATAGTAAAGGAGAATAGAGGTATAGACAAAAGAAGTGAAGTCAGGGGGCTGGAGGGAGGGTAACCAGGACTGCAACAGTGAATACACTCGACCATCTACATTTATGGTAAGTGTACACAACTATACTTTGCTTTTCATTTTTCACTGTTGCAGTCATCACATTTGGGTAGATTCCAAAAGCAAGGGATGGGAGGAGGAATTTAGACAGCATTAGGACCAGCTATAATGCCCTGCAAGACTGCAGTGGCAAAACCAGCTCTGGATTTAGAGAAAATTGGCAAATGGTAATGCTTGGTTAAAGTATGTACAGAACTCCAGGTAGCAGCTTCTAGGATGTCCCTGGTAGGGACACCTCTGAAAATGGCTGTAGAGGTAGCTGTAGCCCTGGTTGAGTGTGGTCTTATCCCCTGTGGGATAGGTTTTCCATGGTACAAGTTTTAGGCCTTGAAGAAGAAGATGACATAGGTTTAATATGCAAGTCAGTAGGCCTGAATACACCCTCAGAAGCCGGTGCCTGCACAGTGGCTCCGGACCCATCCAAGGTAGAGACATCCGCAGGTTCCAAAGTTGAAGCATCTCGTGGCATACCGGACTCCAAATGAGTCTCAGTAGAGGCCTGCGAATCTGAAGTAGCGGGTATCAGGGGCTGCAAAAGCACCTCACTGAGTACCGGTGAACTGGCAACTAGCTAAGGAGAAGCGTCGTCGGCAGCTTTAGACCTAGGCGGCCTGTCTCTGTCTTTATCTTTGCGTTTTTTCAGAATGTCGGTAGTCGGATGGCTTACCGAAGACATATCTGGATAACTGAACCTAGTACCAAAATATTTAAGCATAAATATACAGACGATGAACAGTTTGTTGTATAAAAAAGGCACAAAACTGACAGCGGGGTACGTCGTGGTCAGGGCCTAGGCAAGGAATACAGTACGAATGGAAATCTTTACGAGGTATTTGCTTTCCACAAGAAATACAATTATTGACTTTTACTGACATCGGTTCAGAGCAAGAAAAAGTTTCCCCAACGGGGTACTTAGCTTTAGTTGAAGATTTTGGTTCTGAAACTCGAAAACGAAAATTTCAGGAGTTGACCGACCAGCACTTGCGAACTGTTTCTGCTTCGGGCACCACACGGCAAGAAAGACTGATGTAATGGCATCGGCTGGCATGCTTTATACCCCTGACTACCTGATGTCACGGAAGATAAGACAGCAACAGACGCAGGACCCAAGACTTTGATAATCAGGCCGACTGAGGGCTACTGCAAGCAGATAACCCAAATGTGATGACTGCAACAGTGAAACACGAAGAACATGAATACAGATTACAGTATGGGCAAAAAATGTATAGGATAAGGCAATATTCTTGTATAATGAAAGCCTAAATCATTACAAAGAGTCAAGAGAACATTGCTGAAACATGAAGGGCTCTCTGCATAAAACATTTTGAACTAGATTAAAGAAGAACGAAGGCTGTTAGAAATGCATAAATACACCATGTCCAAGACTTAAGACTTAATCATGGAATACTCACTATAACGATATTCACCACTGCAATCTTATCTTTGCATAAAAACTTTATTGAATTCTTATACTCTACTAAAAGTTTAAGAAAAACAATGTGATTATCTACCTGTTTAAAAATGTATTCATTTGCTGTAGGCACAGGTTCAGCACACTGAGTTTCAACTCTTCACTGATCTGTGCAGCCACTTGAAGATTCTGCTCAAACATCTAAAGGATATGAATACACAGTCAAAATACACAGAGTAGACACTTGTAAACAAATGCATTTTTTAACAACATCCCTTCAACAAAATATCCTGTTGTCCCATCCTCAATGGGTTTCTAGCCTGGAAAGGATACAAATGCAATATACCATAATGTTGTAAAGCCATAAATACAATCATCTCCATACCATCCATCAGTTACTTGAAAAGTTGTTTTCATCAAAACTTTTAGAAAATGTGACTTTGAATGAGCACAACGTTTTGAGTACTTCTACTATTCTTGTAACATCAGCCAAAGAGGTGGATTATGTTCATTACCCCCTCTGAAAATCAACTACTCCTGATCGATACTCTAGAAATGAGAAGCCCATAAAATATTCTCTTTTATAATGCCCAAGCTCATCAACAAGTCATTTTTTACTGCTTTATAAATACACACTAAATTACTTTCTTCCTTGGAGAACTCAGTAAAAAACAATCCAGTTATGATAGTCTTTCCTTATAAAAGAGAATCTATGCATAGAACTCACTATAAAGTACAGTTGTGTACCTACCATAAATGTAGATGTTCAAGTGTATTCACTGTTGCAGTCATTACTCTTGGGTTATCCTGCTGGCAGGCTACCCTCAGGCGGCCAGAATTCTAAAGTCTAGGTCTGGCGTCAGTTGCTGTCGCCTCCTCCCTGACGTCAGTGCGCCAGGGGTATAAAAGATGTAGCCGACGCCATTTTCTTCAGTTTTTCTTGCCCCAGATGTCAGGTGCCCCCAAATTGCTAGGCTGCAAAATATGCCAATAAAAATGCATGAACAAAAATACCATTTCCTTCATCTACAAGCAAATACACCAAATAGGTTGTATAGGATAGAGAAGTGCAGATAAGTCCCAGCAAAGAAAAGGGGGATGGTGGGTAACCTGGACTGCAACAGTGAATACACTCGAACATCTACATTTATGGTAGGTACACAACTGTATTATGCTCATCGTGTTTCACTGTTGCAGTCATTACTCTTGGGTTGAATCCCAAAGCTGAGGAAGGGCGGCTGGGCTAAATAGGGTTAGGAGAGGTTATGAGGCCCTGCAGAACTGCAGTGGCAAAGCCTGCTCTGGACTTAGAGTACAGAGGTAAGTGGCAGTGCTTTGTGAAGGTGTGCACTGAACTCCAAGTTGCAGCCTCTAATATATCTTTGGTTGGTACTGCTCTGAGGAAGGCTGCTGAAGTGGCTGCTGCTCTGGTGGAATGAGGCCTAATGCCCTTAGGCACTGATTTGCCATGTTGAAAATAGCAGAAACAGATGCAATGGCCTATCCATTTAGAAATAGTCTGTTTTGAGATAGCCTTTCCTTGAGATCCTGCAGCATATGACACTAAAAGTTGCTCAGTCTTTCTGAAAGCTTTAGTTCTGTCCAAGTAGAAGCGTAACTGCCTGTGTATGTCCAAAGAATGCAGACTATTCTCACCCTTGTTCTGTGGATTAGGATATAAGGTAGGCAAGTGAATTGTTTGTTTAAGGGCCACACTGGACACCACCTTAGGCATAAATGTAGGGTTTGTCCTCAGAGAAACCCTGTCTGGATGAAAAATGATGAAAGGTTCCACAGCCATGAGTGCTTGTAACTCCGAGACTCGCCTTGCAGAGGTTATTGCTAGGAGCAGAGCTGTTTTCCAGAATTTTATATCTGCTGTTGATGCTGGCTCGAAAGGAGGCAGTGTGAGTTTTTCCAAAACATAATTGAGGTCCCAGGCTGGAATTGGTGCTCTCCTTGGAGGTCTAATGTTTTTGGCCCCTCTGAGGTACTGCCTTATTAAAGGATGAGAAAAGATATGTGGTTCCGTATTGTAATGGGCTGAAATGGCAGAGGCATGAATCTTAATTGATGAGAAAGAAAAGCCTTTGGTTCAGCATCTCAGTTAGGTATTGTAAAATTTGAGGGATATTTGGTACACACGTGTCACTGCCTTGTTCCTGGTTCCAAGCACAGAATCTCTTCCATTTTTCTGCATAAGATTTTCTGGTACTGGGTCTCCTGGCCGATTTTCTGGTACTGGGTCTCCTGGCCTCCAAGATAACATCCATAACAGCTTTTGAAAGAGGAGTGTTCTGAATGGCTACATTATCCGCCATGCTGCCAGATTTAAGGTCCTGAGTTGGCTGTGCAGGATCTGATTGTTTTGTTGGGTCAGTAAGTGAGAAGTTTGAGGCAATATCCATGCTGGACCTAGAGACAAGCTCTTTAGGATTGGGTACCAGTGCTGGCATGGCCAGTCTGGTGCAATCAGTATCATTTTTGGCTTCTCTTGTCTGACCTTTAGGAGTACCCTGGGAAGGAGAGGCAGTGGGGGAAAAGCATATACCATTAGATTTTTCCAGCTGAAGGATAGGGCATCCACTTTCCATGCTTGCTTGTGATAAATCCTTGTGCAAAATCTCTGCAATTGGCAGTTGTGAGGGGAGGCAAATAGATCTGTGTCTGGGCATCCCCATTTCCTTATTATCATGCTGAAGACTTGTGGATCCAGTTGCCATTTGTGGGGATCCATGAGTTTTCTGCTTAGTTCGTCTGCCAGAAATTGTGCTTGCAGGTGAACTTGAAAAGCCAATGCTGTCTCCCATAAGGTCATTGCTTGTCTGCAGAGTGGGTAGGAATGTGAACCTCCCTGCTTGTTTATGTACCGCATGACCGTAGTGTTGTCTGTCTTTATCAGTAACTGTCCTGGATGAAGCAGGTCCTTGAAAGCTGTCAGGGCATTTTGAACAGCTAGCATCTCTTTTTGATTGATGTGAAGATACATCTGGTTTGCAGGTCATGTGCCCTGAATACATTTTCCTGCCATATGGGCCCCCCGGCATAATCTTATGCATCCGTTGTCAGTGTCTGTCTGGCTGTGGGTAATCTGAATGGCAGACCCTTGTTGTGGTGACAGGCTTCTGCCCACCATCGAAACTCCTGTTCCAGGCAGGGAATGAGTGCAATTACTGTCTCCAGGCTGTGGCAATGCTGAGTCCAAACACTTTTTAGATACCATTGTAGTTTCCTTATATGCAGTCTGGCATATGGAATTACTAGAATGCAAGATGTCATGAAACCCAAGGACTGCAGGATTTTCCTTGCAGATAAGTGGGTTTTTGTTGCCAATTTCTTGAAGTAGTCAGTTGCTTTTGTTTGTCTGGCGTGAGATAAGCCATCTGGGCAGTTGTATTTAAGCTTGCACCCAGGAATATTATCTCTTGAGAGGGCACTAGTTTTGATTTCTTTTCGTTTACTGTGTACCCTAGGCCAATTAGTAATCTTTTTACAAACGACAGATGCTTCAGAAGAATGTCTTTGTTCTCTGCTTGAATTAGGCAGTCGTCCAAGTAGGGATACATTTGAATTCCTTTTTGTCTGCAAAATGCAATTACTGGTACCAGGCATTTTGTGAAGACCCTGGGCGCAGTAGATAAGTCAAAGGGCAGTGCAGAGAATTGGTAATGCATTGAGCCAGCTATGAATCTGAGGTATCTTCTGCAAGATTGTCTGATTGGAACATGCAGGTATGCCTCTTTTAGGTCCAAAGTTATGAGCCAAGCCTTCTTGCCCGGCATGGGCAGTAGCTGCTGTAGAGTCAACATCTTGAATTTTGGAACTTCCAGAAACGTATTTAGTATAGACAGGTCCAGTATTGGTCTCCAGGTTTTGTCCTTTCTGGGTACTAGAAAGAGTCTGGAGTAAAATCCTTGCCCCTGCTCTTGTTGTGGTACTTGCTGAATGGCCCTCATGTCCATGAGGGCTGTAATTTGTTTTTGTGCCTCTGCCCATTGATTGTGTGGCAGGTCTGGCATACCTTTTGGCCTTGGTAGGGTGTGAAAATGGAACCTGTAGCCTGGGGACACTATGTTCAGGACCAATTTGTCTTGGGTAACCATTTGCCAATTTGATGAAAAAAGTGCTAGTTTTCCCCCTAAGGGAGCTGCCAAATGAAAAGTGCTTGGTTCTGGTAGAGGAAAGTCATTGGGACTGTTTCCTGTAAGGTTGTGATTTGTCATCTCCGCTTTCGGAGGTAGGAGCACCCCATTGTTTAGGCCTGTATGAGCCTTGGGGCTGAGATCTGCCTCTGGGACGCCTGTATCTGCCTCTTTGTGGTCTGTCTGACACTGGAAAGGACCAATTTTTAGAGGGCCAGTTCCTGCTAAACCTGGGTGGCTGTACCTGTAAGAAATCCTTGACTGTCTGCATGGATTTTGCTTTATTCTCCATTTTTTTCAACACCTCTTCTGCTTTAGTACCAAGCAAAGTATCATACTGTAATGGTGCATATAATAATTTTGCTTTAACATGATCAGGCAGATTCTGTTTCTTTAACCAAGCATGCCTCCTAATAACAGAACCTGTAACAGCGGCCCTGCAAGAGGCCTCCAGTGAATCATAACCACATTGCAAAGTATGCTTTCCCACTTGTTCAGCTGCATGCAATAAATCCTGCAATTCCTTGTTCTCTGAACATTCAGTATTTGTCAACATTTTCTGTTTAAGCAGTGACATTAAATATTGCTGATATTTAAGCATATGAAACTGACAATTTAAAGCCCTTACAGCCATGGTAGCAGAAGTGTAGACCTTTTTCCCCCATCTGTCTAGAGCCCTAGAATCCCTATCAGAGGGGACAGGGTTTTTTGCAGTGGAAGCTTTAACCCCTTTGGGACCCTGAGATATAGTTTCTGGGTCAGCAGCGGGGTTTTTATATAGGAATTTATGAGAATCCAGGACCCTGTAGTACCTGTCTGGTGCAGGAGGTAAAGAGTCAGGGGACAGGCCGGACTCTGAAAATACATAATCTACAATGTCCAGAACAGGTGGAATAGCAAGGGGTCTGTGCTGAGGAAGTAGCAGAAAGTCTCTGAGCCTTTTCTTAGATTCAGAATAATCTTGGCTCTCCCAGTGGAAATGCTCCCTCATGGTATGCAGGGTTTCCCCAAAAGAATAATCCTCAGGAGGAGAGGCTGAAGGAATGGATTCTTCAGCATCAGAATCCTCATAGGGAAGCATGGAGTAATCCTGTTCAGAAGAGGAATCAGAGGAAATAGAAACCTGATCAGAAGAATCATACTCTGTCTCTTGCCTAGGCCTCTTATTAGGAGGGGGATGGGAGCCCCTGATCAAACTAATTAGGTTTTCGGCCATTTTGAGCATCTGTTTTTTAGGCATGGAAGTCTGAGAAGGAGAATGCTGTACTTGTTTCTTTGTCTTTAGAGCTGCTTTAGTCTTTGTCTTTGAAGCTGAAGATGGCTTAATATATAGTTGAGCAGGTCTGAAGACACCCTCAGAAGCCGTTGCCTGCTAAGCGGCTCCAGACCCATCTGGGGGAATGATTTCCGAGTGTCCAATACCTTGACTTTCCAGAGGCCCAGTCGGCTCCACGTGGGAGTCGGAAGCGGCCTGTGGCTCTGAGGTAGCGGGCACCAGGGGCTGCGAAAGCGACTCACTGAGAACCGGAGAACCAGCAACTGACCTAGCAGAGGCTTCATCGTCGGTTTTGGACCTCGGATGCCTATCCTTTTCCTTGTCCTTGCATTTTTTGTAAACTCCGGTTGTCGGCTGGTCCGACGGCATAATATAATTAAATCTTCGGCCAAAGTAATGAAATGTAAAATCGAACTGACGCTTGATAGTGCGTTGGTTAAATCTAGCACAAAACCGACAGCTAGCAACGTTGTGATCAGGGCCTAGGCAAGGAATACAGTAAGAGTGAAAATCCTTATGAGGTATTTGCTTCCCACAAGAAATACAATTGTTAATTTTTTCTGACATCGGTCTGGAGCAAGAAAAAAGTTTCCCCCAACGAGGTACTTAGCTTTAATGAAGACTTCGGTTCTGAAATTAGGATTTGAAAATCTCAGGAGTTGGCCGACCGGCACATGCGAACTGCTTTTGCTTCGGGCACTGCACGGCAAGAAAGACTGAAGAAAATGGCGTCGGCTGCATCTTTTATACCCCTGGCGCACTGACGTCAGGGAGGAGGCGACAGCAACCGATGCCAGACATAGACTTTGGAATTCTGGCCGACTGAGGGTAGCCTGCCAGCAGGATAACCCAAGAGTAATGACTGCAACAGTGAAACACGATGAACATCAACTGATCTTTAAAGGTATCGCTTGTAGCACATCTAAACAGTGGCACTCTATCCAGCTACAGAGATAGTGATATCCATCATCAAATTTCCAACCATCCTACCCAGTGCTGCTCCACACTACCATGGCAGTCCAACATACAATGGGTGGCATCTCCACATACTCCTCAAAGTTCCTTCTTGATCCTGACTTTCCTAGGCTGCCACTGGAGATCTTATTCAAAAAGACACAGGGATGTGCTAGGGTCTACATGACACAATTCAATACACAGTAAGATGCCTCCAAAAAGCTAGCAGTGGATTAGGTAAGAAGGAAAATGTACAGTTGTGTACACTTACCATAAATGTAGATGTTCGAGTGCATTCACTGTTGCAGTCATTGCATTTGGGTTATCTGCCTGCAGGTAGCCCTCAGCCGGCCTGATTATCAACGTCTTGGGTCCTGCATCGGATGCTGTCTCTTCTTCCATGATGTCAGGTAGTCAGGGGTATAAGGCATGCAGCCAAAGCTATTACATCCGTTTTTCTTGCCACAGATGTCAGGTGCCCCCATAATGGGAAGCAATTATATACAATGTTACACCTCCAACAAAAAGCTAATACATCATAAAGCTTAAGTACAGTAAACAAGAAGAACGGTATAGCCAATAGAAGTCAGGGGGCTGGAGGGAGGGTAACCAGTACTGCAACGTTGAATACACTCGAACATTTACATTTATGGTAAGTGTACACAACTGTACTATGTTCTTCGTGTTTCACTGCTGCAGTCATTACATTTGGGTAGATTCCCAAAGCTAAGGAAGGGAGGAGGCAGTTAAGAGAGCATTAGGACCAGCTATTAAGCCCTGCAAGACTGCAGTGGCAAAGCCATCTCTGGATTTAGAAACAATAGGCAAGTGGTAATACTTGGTGAAGGTATGCACAGAGCCCTATGTAGCAGCTTTTAGGATGTCCCTGGTAGGAACACCTCTGAGAAAGGCTGTAGATGCAGCCCTGGTGGAATGTGATCTTATCCCCTGTGGGGGTAGGTTTTCCATGGTGCTTACAGCAGAAATGAATGCAATGGCCTATTCCCTTAGAAATGGTTTGCTCTGAAATGGCCTTCCCCTCTGCCCCTGCAGCAAAGGCAACTAGCAGCTGTTCAGTTTTCCTGAAAGGCTTACTCCTGTCCAAATAAAATCCAAGTTGTCTGTGCAGGTCCAAAGAGTGCAGTATTCTTTCTCCTTTGTTCTGCGGATTAGAAAAGAAGGTTGGCAAATGAATGGACTGATTAAGGGCAACACTGAATACCAACTTGGGCATAAAGGAAGGATTGGTCCTGAGGGACACCGTATCTGCATGGAAGATGATGAAGGGCTCCACTGCCGTGAGGGCCTGTAATTCAGACACTCTTCTTGCTGAAGTGATGGCTAGAAGGAAGGCTGTTTTCCAAGAAAGGAATTTCAACTCTGCAGTTGCAGCTGGCTAAAAAGGAGGTTGAGTGAGCTTTTCCAATACAAAGTTAAGGTCCCAGGCTGGAGTAGGGGCTCTCCAGGGTGGTCTTAATTTTTTGGCCCCTCTGAGGAATTGCTTCAGCAGGGGGTGAGAGAAGAGGAGTGGCTCAGTACTGTAATGTGCTGAAATGTCTGAGGCATGAATTTTAATAGATGAGAAGGAAAGGCCCTTGTGGAGCATCTCTGTTAAGTACTGAAGAATATGCGGCAAGCTGGGCACTATTGTGCCCTTCCCCCGTGTCTGGCTCCAGGAACAGTATCTTTTCCACTTTTCAGCATAGGATTTTCTAGTACTAGGCCTCCTTGCTTCCAGAATGACATCAAGCACTTGCTTACTGAGGGAGGGCATTGGAGAGCTCAGGTAATTAGCCAGGCTGCAAGGTTCAGGGTTTGAAGCTGAGGGTGCAGAATCTGGCCCTCCTGATGGGACAGCAGGGAAGGGGTCTGAGGCAGGTGCCATGGTTCCAGCAGTGACATACTGCGCAAGAGGGGATACCAGTCTTGGCGTGGCCAGTCTGGTGCAATGAGAATTGTCCTTGGCTTGTCCTGTTTGATCTTTAGCAGAACTTTCAAGAGGAGAGGCAGAGGGGTAAAGGCATAAACTGCAAAGCTTTCCCAGGTGAAGGACAGGGCATCTACTTTCCAAGCTTGTCTACGGGGAGTCCTTGTGCAGAATTTGTCCAATTGGTAGTTCTGAGGGGAGTTAAACAGGTCTATCTCTGGGCTCCCCCATTTGTTTCTCAAAATGTTGAATATCTTTGGTTCCAGTATCCACTCGTGTAGGTCCATGAGATTTCTGCTTAGGTCATCTGCCAGTGAATTTAGCTTGCCTGGCAGGTATTGAGCTTGTAGGTGCACTTGATAGCTCAAGGCTGTGCTCCATAGGGCCATGGCTAGTTTGCAGAGAGGGTATGAGTGTGTTCTCCCCTGCTTGTTTATGTACCAGATAACAGTGCTGTTGTCCGTCTTTCCCAATAATTGTCCTGGAAGAATGTGGTCCTTGAAGGCGGTCAGAGAATTCTGTACAGCTAAGATTTATTTTTGATTGATATGCAGGTGCATTTGACTCGGATTCCATTTGCCCTAAATGCACTGCCCTGCCAAGCAAGCCTTCCATGCATAGTCTGATGCGTCTGTTGTTAGGGTTTGGGCGGCAGGGGGTAGGGTGAATGGCAGTCCCTGGCTGTGGTAGCAGGCCTCTGCCCATCAAAGGAACTCTGTCTTTATACAAGGAATGATAGGGATAATTGATTCCAGGTCCTGAGAATGTTGACACCACAGGCTTTTTAGATGCCACTGTAGTTTCCTTATATGCAGTCTTGCATATGGAATTAGTAGGATGCAAGAGGCCATGAACCCCAGGGCTTGCAGTATTTTCCTTGCAGATAGCTGGGTCCTTGTGGCCAGTAGCTTGAAGTAGGCTGTCAAATAAACTAGTTTTTCTGGCGTGAGGTAGGCCATCTGGGAAGTTGTGTTCAAGCTTGCTCCCAGGAATACAATTTGCTGGCAGGGTACTAGGTGAGATTTCTTTTCATTTATGGTGTACCCCAGTGAGGTTAGCAGTTTCTTTACAAATGCCAGATGATTTAATAGTATGTCCTGGCTTTCTGTCTGAATTAGACAATCGTCCAGGTATGGGTATATTTGAATATTTCTTTGCCTGCAGAATGCAATGACTGGAGCTAGGCACTTTGTGAACACCCTGGGCGCAGTAGATAAGCCAAAGGTCAGTGCAGAGAAGTGATAGTGCATGTAGCCTGCTTTGAAGCATAGGTATTTTTTGCAAGATTCCCTTACTGGGATGTGCAGGTAAGTTTCCTTTACGTCCAATGTTGCCAACCAGGCATTTTTGCCTAACATGGGAAGTAGATGATGATGAAGAGTTAGCATTCTGAATTTTGGGATTACCAAAAAAGTGTTTAGAATAGACAGGACCAGGATAGGACGCCAGGAGTTGTCTTTTCTGGGTACCAGGAAAAGTCTTCAGTAAAAACCTTGTCCACATTCCTCTGCTGGGACAGGTTGAATAGCCTTGATACTTATAGAGAACCTACTGTTGAGCCTCTGCGCACTGATTTGGGGGTAGGTCTGGCCAACCATGTGGGGTTGGTAAGGAGTGGAAGTGGAATTTGTATCCTTGGGAAACTATATTTAAAACTCATTTGTCTTGGGTAATGAGTTCCCAGTTTTTTGCATGCAGGGCAATTTTTCCCCTAAGGGAGCAGACAGTTGAGTTGGGCTTGGAAGGTTTAAGGTTAAGTCATTGTGAGAGTTTACCATAGGGGGGTGTCTTGCTACTTCCAGCTTTGGAAGTGGGAGCCCCCCACTGCTTAGGCCTGTGAGTACCTTGAGACTGTAGTCTAGGTGGTCTGCTGTTCCTGGGTTTGGACGGAGAAGGCCTGGAAGAGACAGGAAAGGACCAATTCTTAGAAGGCCAATGTCTACTAAATATGGGAGGCTGTACTTGCAGGAAATCTTTAACACTTTGCATAGATTTAGCTTTTTCCTCCATCTTTTTAAGTACTTCTTCTGCTTTGTTGCCAAACAGGTGGCCTTGGTTTAAGGGAGCATCCAGTAATTTAGCTTTAACATGATCTGGCAAATTTTGCTCCTTAAGCCAAGCATGCTTTCTAAGAACAGACCCAGTGACAGCAGCCCTGCAGATGCTTCTAAAGAGTCAAAACCACATTGCAAAGTATGTTTACCAACTTGTTCAGCAGAATGCATTAAATCCTGTAATTCTTTATTTTCAGCACAGTCAGGAATCAACATCATTTTCTGTTTAAGTAGTCCAATAATATGCTGCTGATACTTTAACATATGAAGCTGGCAGTTTAAGGCCATAATGGCCAAAGTAGCAGAAGTGTATACCTTCTTACCCCATCTGTCCAGGGCCCTGGAATCTCTATCAGAGGGGGTAGGGTTTTTGGCAGTAGTAGCCTTAATGCCTTTGGGTCCCTGTAAAATGGTCTCTGGGCCTGCAGTAGGATTCTTAAAGAGGAACTTGTGAGAGTCAGGTACTCTGTAATATCTGCCAGGTTTTCTGGGAGCCGGAAGTAAAGTGTCTGGGGCCAGGCTAAATTCCAAGAAGGCATCATCTACAATGTCCAGGGATAGCTAAAGGAGTCAGAGTAATCCTGGCTTTCCCAGCAGAAATGCTCCCTAAGAGCGTGCAAGGTTTCACCAAAAGAAAAATCTTCTGGAGGGGAAGCGGAGGGTATGGAGTCCTCTGCGTCAGAATCCTCATAGTTAGATAAGGACAAATCCCAGTCATCAGAAGAAACAGAAATTTCAGAATCCTGATTAGAAGAATCAGAAGGAAAATCCATTCTTGGTCACTTAGAGGGAGAAGGCTGGCTTCCCCTAATTAGAGTAATAAGGTCTTCAGCCATTTATATAATTTGTTTTTTAGGCATATGGGCCTGAACGTGCAGTTTGGATGTCAGTTTTCTAGGTGTGGGTCGAGTTTTAGGCCTTGAGGAAGATGGCATCGGTTTAATATGCAAGTCCGTAGGCCTAAATACACCCTCAGAAGCCAGTGCCTGCACAGTGGCTCCGGACCCATCCAAGGTAGAGACATCCACAGGTTCTACAGTTGAAGCATCTCGCGGCATTCCGGACTTCGAATGGGTCTCAGTAGAGGCCTGCGAATTTGAAGTAGTGGGTATCAGGGGCTGCGAACGCACCTCATGAACTGCTGACTAGCTTAACAGAGGTGTTGTCGGCAGCATTGGACCTATGCAGTCTGTCTCTGTCTTTATCTTTACGTTTTTTTGGAATGTCGGTAGTCGAGTGGCTTACTGAAGCCATTTCTGGATAATTAAACAGAGTACTGAAATAGTTTGCTGCAAAAATGGACAGACGACGAATAGTTCGAGGATTGAATAAGGCACAAAACCGACAGCGAGAGATGTCATGGTCTGGGCCTAGGCAAGGAATGCAGTAGGAATGAAAATCTTTATGAGGTATTTGCTTTCCACAGGTAATACAATTGTTAACTTTTACGGACATCGGTTTAGAGCAAGAAAAGGATCTCCAACGGGGTACTTAGCTTTTTGAAGACTTCAGTTCTGAAACTCAAAAACGAAAATTTCAGGAGTCAGCCAACCGGCACTTGCAAGCTGCTTCTGCTTCGGGCACCACACAGCAAGAAAGACTGATGTAATGGCATCGGCAGCATGCTTTATACTCCCGACTACCTGACGTCATGGAAGAAAAGACAGCACCAATGCAGGACCCAAGACTTTGATAATCAGGCCGGCTGAGGGCTACCTGCAGGCAGATAACCCAAATGTAATGACTGCAACAGTGAAACACGAAGAACATCCCAGAAACTACCGTAACAGAAAGATCAATTTATGCAGACTTATTTGGGCAACTTCTGTATCTTACTTTGGTGTAAGACCTACAGTAAAAGCTATAACGTTAAATACAGTCCACAGCAGTAATCAAACTATGGGAAACAGGAGGAAAACAAAGCGGAATCAAGCAATCAAAAGAAAACGCTTTCTCATAAGCTGCCCTCCAGACCATCTATACCCAAAGGGAGTTGCCAAACCTGTAACATTTAGCAAATGCAATCACATGCAGCCAGCTATTTTCCAAGGATACATTTTTTAAGGAAGGCCTCAAGCAGAATAAGCCTTATCTGCCCTTGTCAAAGGCTTATCCTACTTGTTTTGTCAAGTAAATAATGCACTTTGTAATCTGACTCATGAATTCATGCTTGGAAAACTATCAGCCAACTCTGTATTTTGCAGGAGATGCAAAAAGATACATATATTTACAAAGTGGTTCACTCTGTCAATACAAAACTAGAAGTCTACAGACTTTCAGTCAGAAAATAGCAGGATACCAACTGAACCACTGGAAGAAAAATTAACTGGTTAAGATTTGTAAAAGGATACAACTTTAGGATTAAACCTGGATTTAACTGTAGCAGTAACCCTGTCCTTATGGAAAGTTACAATAAAATGCTCAGAAGACAAAGCTTACAACTCAAAATTCTCCTAACAAATCTAATGGCCACTAGAAACAATGGCTCCCAAAATAAGCCATTTTAAATCAAACCGAAACTAACTAAAATGGAAGAAATGTTAATTTTTTCAATAATAAATTTAAAATCCCAGGGAGGGACATAGTTTCTAAAAGTGCAGCAAGGTTGAAATACAACGCTTACAAATTATATAATTCTGCCCTAGCAGGAGTAAACCATTCTATTCCACATAGAAACATGAAAAGTACAGTTGTGTACACTTACCATAAATGTAGATGTTTTGGTGTATTCACTGTTGCAGTCATCACATTTGGGTTATCTGCTTGCAGTAGCCCTCAGTCGGCCTGATTATCAAAGTCTTGGGTCCTGTGTCTGTTGCTGTCTCATCTTCCGTGACGTCAGGTAGTCAGGGGTATAAAGCATGCAGCTGACGCCATTACATCAGTTTTTCTTTGCCCCAGATGTCAGGTGCCCCCCTAATGGGAAGCAATTATATATATATATATATATATATGGATCTACTTCTTTTGACCTAACTTTCATTTGCCTGACACTCATTTGCCTGAGACCAAATGACTGAAATTTCATTTGCCTTGCACTTCCACTGACACTTATTGACACTTACTTTTCAATTCATTTGCTCCCTTGTTCGACACTTCATTTTGTTTGCCTGATTTTTTTTTACATTCATAGTGTATAATAGCACCTCGGTCATGAATTCAATATGCTCTGGTGCCCGTAGGAGTTATAATATAGTTGGGGGTAATATTCCCACTGCCCCCATAATAATTCTATCTATTCTTGATGTAATTTTGATGTATAATTGCTTAGTAACAGAAGTAGTAACACTCTATATATTCAGGCCTAGGGATATACTCTTTGTGGGGTTGACTGGGGGGAAGGGGCATATCATCCATACTCAATACATTCAATCAATAAGTATCAAAGAAATTTGGTCATTTGAAATATCACAGCAAATATCAGCAACAAGTTGTTATAAAGAAATATATATATATATATATATATATATATATATATATATATATATATATATATATATATATATATATTTATATATATATATATTTATATATATATATATATCTATTTATATATATATATATATATATATATATATATATATATATATATATATATATATATATATATATCTATATATCTATATATCTATATATATATATATATATATATATATATATATATATATATATATGTATATATATATATATATATATATAGGTAACCAGGACTGCAACAGTGAATACACTCGAACATCTACATTTATGGTAAGTGTACACAACTGTACTATGTTCTTTGTGTTTCTCCGTTGCAGTCATCACATTTGGGTAGATTCCCAAAGCAAAGGATGGGAGGAGGAATTTAGATAACTTTAGGACCAGCTATAAGGCCCTGCAAGACTGCAGTGGCAAAGCCAGCTCTGGATTTAGGGAAAATTGGCAAATGGTATTGCTTGGTGAAAGTATGTACAGAACTCCAGGCAGCAGCTTCTAGGATGTCTCTGGTAGGGACACCTATGAGAAAAGGCTGTAGAGGTAGGTGCAGCCCTGGTTGAATGGGGTCTAATCCCCTGTGGGATAGGTTTTTCATGGTGCTTATAGCAGAAATGAATGCAATAGCCTATATCCATTTACAAATGGTTTGCTTTGAAATAGCCTTCCCCTCTGCCCCTGCAGCAAATGCCACCAGCAGTTGTTCAGATTTCCTTTGAGGTTTAGTCCTGGGAGTGCAGTATCCGTTCCCCTTTGTTCTGTGGATTAGAAAAGAAGGTTGGCAAATTAATGGATTGATTAAGAGCCACGGTGGATACCACCTTGGGTATGAAGGAGGGATTGGTCTTGAGAAACACCCTGTCCGCATGAAAGATGATGAAAGGCTCCGCTGCCATAAGGGCCTGTAATTCAGATACCCTTCTTGCTGAAGTGATTGCTAAAAGGAAAGCTGTTTTCCAAGAAAGGAATTTTAACTCTGCACTTGCAGCTGGCTCAAAAGGAGGAAGAGTGAGTTTTTCCAATACAAAGTTAAGGTCCCAGGCTGGAGTTGGGGCTCTCCTGGGTGGTCTTAAGTTTTAGGCCCCCTCTGAGGAACTGCTTGAGCAGTGAGTGAGAAAAGAGGGGTGGTTCTGTGTTGTAATGAGCTGAAATGGCTGAGGCGTGAATTTTGATGGAGGAAAAGGAAAGGCCCTTGTGAAGCATCTCAGTTAAGTATTGAAGAATCTGAGGTAAATTGGACGCTGTTGTGGCCATCCCTTGAGTTTGGTTCCAGGCACAGAATCTTTTCCATTTTTCAGCATAAGATTTTCTAGTACTAAGCCTCCTTGCCTCCACAATGACATCCAACACTTGTTTACTGAGGGATGGTAACAGAGAGATTAGGTAATTAGCCAAGCTGCCAGGTTCAGGGTTTGAAGCTGGGGGTGCAGAATCTGGCTCTCCTGCTGTGACAGCAGGGTAGGGATCTGAGGCAGGTGCCATAGGGCTAGCAGTGACACACTGCACAAGAGGGGGTACCAGTGTTGGAGTGGCCAGTCTGGTGCAATCAGTATCATCCTTGGTTTGTCTTTGATCTTTAGTAATACTTTGGAGAGGAGAGGCAGAGGAGGGAAGGCATAAACTGATAGATTTTTCCAGCTGAAGGACAGAGCATCCACTTTACAAGCTTGTCTGTGGGGAGTCCTTGTGCCGAATTTGTCCAACTGGTAGTTCTGGGGGAGGCAAACATGTCTATATCTGGGCTCTCCCATTTGTTTATCAACATGTTGAAAGTCTTTGGTTCCAGTTTCCACTCGTATGGGTCCATGAGATTTCTGCTTAGTTTGTCTGCCACTGTATTTAGGTTTCCTGGCAGGAATTGAGCCTGTAGATGCACATGGTAGCTCAAGGCTATGTTCTACAGAGCCATGGCTAGCCTGCAGAGGGAGTAAGAATGGGTACCACCCTGCTTGTTTATGTACCACATAACAGTGGTGTTGTCCGTCTTTACCATTAATTGTCCTTGAAGAATGTGGTCCTTGAAGGCTATCAGAGCATTCTGTAGAGCTAACATTTCTTTTTGATTGATATGCAGGTGCATTTGACTTGGGTTCCACTTGCCCTGAATGCATTTCCCTTCCAGGTGAGCCCCCCATGCATAGTCTGAAGCGTCTGTTGTTAGGGTTTGGGCGGTAGGGGGTAGAGTGAATGGTAGTCCCTTGTTTTGGTGGCAGGCCTCTGCCCACTAAAGGAATTCTAACCATAGGCAAGGTATGATAAGAATCATTGCTTCTAGATCCTGAGAATTTTGACACCATAGGCTTTTTAAACACCATTGTAGTTTCCTCATATGCAGTCTTGCATATGGAATTAGTAGAATGGAGGAGGCCACGAACACCAGGGCTTGCAGTATTTATCTTGCAGATAGAAGGGTTTTTGTGGCCACTAGTTTGAAGTAAGTTGTCAAATTGATTTGTTTCTCTGGCATGAGGAAAGCCATCTGGGAAGTTTTGTTCAAGCTTGCTCCCAGGAATATAATTTGTTGACAGGGTACCAGATGTGATTTATTTTCATTTATGGTGTACCCCAGACAAGTTAGCACCTTTTGTACAAATGCCAGATGATTCAAAAGTATGTCCTGGCTTCTTTCTGCCTGAATTATACAATCGTCCAGGTATGGGTATATTTGAATATTTCTTTGCCTGCAAAATGCAGTGATGGGAGCTAGGGACATTGTGAATACCCTGGGCGCAGTAGATAAGCCAAAGGGCAGTGCAGAGAACTGATAGTGCATGTGTCCTGCTTTGAAGCGTAGGTATCTTCTGCAAGATTCCCTGATTGGGATGTGCAGCTAGGCTTCCTTTAAATCCAGTGTTGCCAACCAGGCATCTTTGCCTAGCATAGGAAGTAACTGGTGAAGAGTTAGCATCTTGAATTTTGGAATCACCAAAAAGGGGTTTAAGATAGAAAGGTCCAGGATAGGATGCTATGAGTTGTCTTTTCTGGGTACTAGGAAAAGTCTCGGGTAGAAACCTTGTCCCTTTTCCTCTTCTGGTACAGTTTGAATAGCCTTTATGCTTAAGAGAGAGAGTACTTGCTTTTGAGCCTCTGCCCACTTATTTGTGGTTGGTAACGTGTAGGCTGTACTTGTAGGAAATCTGCATAGATTTAGCTTTTTCCTCACTAAAAGAATCACAGGCCTAAAGCGGATGCCCTAGGCTGACCACCTTAAAAAACTCCAGCTATACTCTGTCACATATCGTCTACTCAGAGGCGATCTTTGCTTAACATACAAAGCCATGTCAAACCCAGAGCTGTTGGACATGCTACACTTAAAGAAATCCCAATCCCTCAGAGCCACACAGTCCAGGGATCTAAACCTTGTCATCACAATAAACAAAACATGCTGGAGGGATAGGTTCCTGACCCAGAGACTCCCCAGACTCTGGAATAGATTGCCCATACATGTCAAGCAGAGTGCCTCTTTGGTCCTCTTCAAAAGGAACCTTGACGATTGGATGGGAGAAAGGAAATTAACCCCGGGGATCACGTCAGTCGCCCTGCTAGACAGGGGTCCAGGGAAGTAAATAGTGTGGGAAGAAATAGCCAGGGAATTGTTATGGCTAGGCTTGTATAGGCCCTAGGGCTGATAGCCTTGTACCAACCTATGAACCTATTAAGAACTTCCTCTGCTTTGTTTCCAAACAGGCGGTCCTGGTTTAAGGGAGCATCCAGCAGTTTAGCTTTAACATGATCTGGCAAGAATTGCTCCTTAAGCCAAGCATGCCTTCTAAGTACAGACCCAGTGACAACAGCCCTGCAAGATGCCTCTAGTGAATCAAAACCACATTGCAAAGTATGGTTTCCAACCTGTTCAGCAGAATGCATTAAATCCTATAAATCCTTACTTTCAGCACAGTCAGGAATCAACATCATTTTTTGTTTAAAAAATCCAATAATATGCTGCTGATACTTAAACTTATGAAACTGGCAATTTAAGGCCCTAATGGCCAAGGTTGCAGAAGTGTATACCTTCTTACCCCATCTATCCAGCACCCTGGAGTCTCTATCAGAGGGGGTAGGATTTTTGGCAGAAGTAACCTTAATGCCCTTGAATTCCTGTGAAATGGTCGCAGGATCCACAGTAGGATTTTTAAAAAGGAACTTGAGAGAGTCAGGAACCCTGTAATATCTATCAGGTTTTCTGGGAGCAGGAGGTAAAGAGTCAGGGGCCAAGCTAGATTCCGAAAAGGCATCATCAACATTGTCTAGTACAGGAGGGATAGCTAAAGGCTTGTGCTGGGGCAGGAGTAAGAAATCCCTAAGCCTCTTTTTAGAATCAGAGTAATCCTGGCTTTCCCAAAGAAAATGCTCCCTAAGAGTATGCAAGGTTTCACCAAAAGATAAATCCTTGGGGGGGAAAAGAGTCCTCTGCATTAAAATCCTCATAGGTAGATAAGGGTAAATCCTGAAACAGAAATTTCACAATCCTGGTCAGAAGTATCATAGGCAAATTCAGTCCTAGGTCTCTTAGAGGGGGAAGGTTGGCTTCCCCCTGATTAAAGTAATAAGGTCTTCAGCCATTCTTATCATTTGTTTTTTAGGCATAGAGGCCTGACCATGTGGTCTGGGCGTCGGATTTCTAGGCATGGTTCGAGTTTTAGGCCTTGAAGAAGAAGATGGCGTCAGTTTAATATGCAAGTCAGTAGGCCTGAATACACCCTCAGAAGAACGGTGCCTGCACATCGGCTCTGGACCAATCCAAGGTAGAGACATCCACAGGTTCCACAGTTGAAGCAACTCGCGGCATACCGGACTCCAAATGGGCCTCAGTAGAGGCCTACAAATCTGAAGTAGCAGGTATCAGGGGCTCCGAAAGCGCCTCACTGAGTACCGGCGAACTGGCGACTGGCTTAGGAGAAGCGTCGTCGGCAGCTTTGGACTTAGGCGGCCTGTCTCTGTCTTTATCTTTTTGTTTTTTCAGAATGTCGGTAGTCGGATGGCTTACCGAAGACATGTCTGGATAACTGAACAGAGTACCAAAATATTTAGAAGCGTAAATATATCGATGACAAATAGTTTGTTGCTTAAATAAGGCACAAAACTGACAGCGAGGTACATCATGGTCAGGGCCTAAGCAAGTAATACAGTATGAATGAAAATCTTTATGAGGTATTTGCTTTCCACAAAAAATGCAATTACTGGCTTTTACTGACATCTGTTTAGAGCAAGAAAATGTTTCCCCAACAGGGTACTTAGCTTTAGTTGAAGACTTCGGTTCTGAAAATGAAAATTTCAGGAGTCAGCCGACCGGTACTTGCAAACTGCTTCTGCTTCGGGCACCGTACAGCAAGAAAGACTGATGTAATGGCATCAGCTGCATGCTTTATACCTCTGACTACCTGACTTCACGGAAGATGAGACAGCAACCGATGCAGGACCCAAGACTTTGATAATGAGGCCGACTGAGGGCTACTGCAAGCAGATAACACAAATGTGATGACTGCAACAGTGAAACACGAAGAACATCAGCAGTAACACATTCTCAGTATTAAAAGATGCAGAAAAGGCTCAGGAGGTCTGCTAGCAGTGAGAGTGCATTTCAAGTATGGCTTTTCTTTTGTGGAATATTATTTTCACTGCTTTTATGACTGCTGAGCTGTAACTGTAGTAATCTTATTTTATGTATTAGTTATCTTTTGTGATATTGTGAGATTGTAAATTCTTTGGAGCTTGTCTCCTCGGGTCTCCACTGAAAATGGGCCCCTGGCTCAGTTACTAACCCGGTTAACAAATGTCAATAAATAAATTGTTAACTTTTACCAAGATGTGAAATACTGAGAGTAACGTATCTTGTTTAAGACAGATGGCCAGACAAGCACTACATTAAGCAGAGAGGGTACAGTCAGATTTCCTTACTTGCAAAGGCAAAACAAATGGAGGCAATTTTCCTGAAAAGCTTTGATCAAAATGACAAAGTCATAAACACTCTCGGTGAACACAAAAGTCCAAACAGCAGAACAGCTTCCTGAATTTCCTGCACCTGCAGTCCCTGTAGATTAAAAATAGATGTGCTCTGTGAAAATGCTGTCATCTAGTATGGGACAGAAATGTTGGCCTTTTTGGAGGGCAAAACAACAGGTAGCAGCAGAACATAATTCTGTTTTGAAACATGAATGACATTTATAATCCCTCTAAGGAGCAGGGAAGAATACAACAGCTCTGTGATGCTGCCAGCTGCGGCCACATGGAGAACCCATTCATCCATTCTGATTGTTCCCCATCCAGTAAAGCTCAGAAAATTGGCTGAGTCCATAGCTAATAAAGATGATGGCCAGCACTGTGACTGTTGGGCATGCACAAGCATTGGGTGTGCAGTGACTCTGATGATGGAGGAAGGGTTAGATAGTGTTACATTTAGTCAGATAACAACGTTCTGCTTTTACTGAGGTTGCCTAGGCTTGGAAATAATACCAGAGGGACCGAAGGTGGATTATAAGTTTTTCTACAGTAATGAAGGGGTGTTTACTCTTCAAACAGTCACCCAGCAGGTCCTCTTAAAGCTGAAACAAAAACAGAAAAACTGCACCAAGTTAACACACAAAAAACGACGTTTATTCAAACCAAAAACCAAAAACAAAAAGGAAAGAAAGGTAAGCGCTTTCACAACTGTTGTTGCTTCATCAGACACTACTATAAAATAACAAGCAGCTTAAATAGGTGCATTCAATTAACTGAGAAAGCCAGTCACATGATGCTATGCAAAGACAAATAAAAGGTATAGTGAACTGCAAAAGGAGAAAGAAATACATTACACTAAATAATCACTAAAACCTAATAATAAAAATAATAAAAGCACAAGCAAGTTAAAAGACAATATTATAAAAATATATACCAAAGTTGGCCAAGACAATCCTCCTACTCAGGAAGAACCCAGTATAGAATTTCTAAACTCTTTAAAGGAGAGCAATCTCAGGCAGGCCTTTCTTTCTGGACAAGTGCTTACACTTTTGGCTCTAGTCATACTAGCAGGACAGTCAAAAAACTTTAGCGGCAACAAAAGAAGACCATTCTTGAGACTTTTTCTTTCTTTTGAGCCTCGGCTTGCAGAGAGAGGAAAGCACCTTCAGTGCCTTGTCTTATCCACTAAAGATGACTATAATTTGGAAAGGTGAGACAGATAACTAAAGGCTCTAAACTTAGTAATGTCTAAGGTTTTAAACTCCCCATCTGCAAGAAATGTGGTGAAATCTGTGATTTCTGGCACTGTGTTGGACCAGGTAAATCAAAGAGGCAGACAGGAGGACGAAAATCATGGCAAAAATTAGGAGGTGCAGCACCCAGCAGGATAAAAGCACTCTCATTAAACTAAACAAACAACTCAGAGGACAAATAAAGTCTACCAAAGCCAAATTTGAGGTAGGTTTGGCCTCCCAGGCCAAGGACAACCACAAAGCATTTGTTAGCTATGTCCACAACCTCAAAGGCAATACACAATTGTGTGCAGAGCTCATTGTAAATGGAGCCACCTATACTGAGCCAGAAGATATAGCAAAGATACAGCAAACCTCCTGGCTGATAAATTCAGCTCCAACTTTACTCCTCTCTCCCCCAAACCTTCCCTCCAGAAATATCAAATATAACTCCCCCTACTATCACTAGACCAAGAACGTTGCATCAATAGGCCCAGACAATATCCCAGGATGCCTTCTAAAAAGAATGAAACATGACCTATCAGTGCCTCTGGAATTACTATTTAACTGTAGCCTCCAAACAGGCATCATGCATCATGGAATGGAGAAAGGCAACAGTCATCCCTCTGCATGAAGGGGAGCCATCTACAGACCCTGGAAACTACAGACCCATAAGTCTCATTAGTCTTATATGTAAAGCCATGGAAAGAATTATCATGGAGATGATCAAAAGAGATATAGTAAACCTCCGGATCCAACCCAGTTTGGTTTCGTCAAGGGCAGATCATGCCTACTCAACCTGGTGGACTTCTTTGAGAAGGTCACCAAAGCAATGGATGAGGGCAAAATCATTCACACTGCCTACCTTGACCTGGCCAAGGCATTTGACACAATACCCCACTTGGGCATTGTTGCCAAACTCAAGATGTTAGGTACAAACCTGTATGTCACCCGATGGATAGCCAACTGGTTCACAGACAGGACTCCGGAAGTTAGAATTGGGGAGTCCACCTCTACAAAGAGGCCAGTCATAAGTGGAGTCTCTCAGCGATCAGTCCTTGGACCGCTCCTTTTTGGCATTTACTTCACAGAAGTCAAGGACAATATCAATGGTCTCTGGCTGACTAAATTTGCTGATGATTGCAAATTAGGAGCTGCCATTGAATCTTACACTGACACAGATGTTCTCCAGGAGGGGCTGGCACAGACAAACAACTGGTGCCAGAGTCATGGCCTAAAATTAAATGCCAAGAAATGCATAATAGTATCCTTTGGGAAGTCATCCATCCCTGGTAACTATCACATTGACAACTCACTCCTTAGAGTTGACCCAGTAGTCAGGGCCTTAGGGACACACACAGATAGTAATCTAGCCTTTAAACATCATGTGTTTACAGTGGTGAGGAAATCATTCTATGTTGCACAACTTGTAAACAAAGGTATGGCATCTAAGTCCAATGAAGTCATTATTCCACTGTATTCGGCATTCATCAGACCTCTCAATGAGTACAATGCCCCCTTTGGTATGTACCTAACCAGGCATATCCAACAACTGGAACATCCACAGTGGTTCCTCACTAAAAGAATACAGGGAGTAAGCAATATGTCCTATGCAGACTGCCTCAAGGCCCTATCCCTGTATTCTGTCTCCTACAGGCTTTTGAGGGGAGATCTATGCCTGGCATACAGGGCATTGTCAGAGCCCACTATGATGGACCTCCTGCATAGCCACAAAACAAACAGTACCAGAATTACCAGTTTTAAAGACTTAAACCTTGCCTGTGATATAGACAGGACCTGCTGGAGAGATAGGTATGTATCCCAGAGACTACCCCATCTATGGAACAGGCTCCCCATCCATGTGAAGCAGAGTTCCTCCCTAATCCAATTCAAGTGCAACTTGGACAACTGGATGGGAAACAAGAAGTTCATCCCTGGTTTGGCACCAATGTCTCAGATGCAAACAGATAACCTGTAAATGGTTTATCTCCCAGGCCCATGCTTACACTTATCAAGGGTATCAGAAGTGGTCAGAGAGTTGAGATGCATGGCTAGGCTTAAAAAGGCCCTTGCAGTCATTAGCCTAGTAAACACCTATGAACATATGAAAGAATGTCTAATCAAGTCCCTCTTCTCTCAAATGTGAGCTTACAAAGGGCATCTACCTTCCTGGAAAATTCAGGGACAGAGTCTGGATACATGAAGGCAGGATTGATGGCATCTTTAAAGACTGGTTCTATAGGGGGAGAAGACTCAAAGCTCCTCCTTTCACATATTTTCATTAAAATCCCTCTGTAAAAAAGGAATAGACAACTTCATGAGCCTCGAGTGAGTAGTCATTTGAGGGGGAAGCTGAAGGCTGCAGAGGAGTCATCAGTCCCAGAGATGTGGGACTCCAGGTTCTCAGACTCCTTGAAGGAACACAAATGGATCAAGTTCTCCACGTCTACTAGGTCCATGCACAGGCTCGCGCTGGGATAAGAATGGGATGGGTATACTGACCAATGGGAAAAAAAAACATGCGTTTTTCCTCAAATTTTAGGCCAGAGCACTCATTCATGATGGCCTACATTTCTTCTCAAATTTACTACTTAGAATACTGCTTTTACTTATGGTTCTGTACCTAGAATTAGTTTTAATTATACACGTGCACAAAAAAATGTAATAAAAATCACAGTAATGACCACAAATTGCACTTAAAAATTACAAGTGTAATTCCAAGATTTCAGTTCATGAAAATAGAAAGAAAAAGTTGTGTAAAATCTTACCATAACCACAGATGCCCTTCTCTTCCATGTTGCAGTATTCTGTACATATGGGTTTTCTCCTCTTGCTACCCGAACGTCCAGCTAGTATACAAAAGATTTCAGTCACTGTATGGTACATAGGACGTCTAACGTGGCTAACAGAGCATGGGCCATAAAAGTGATGTCTGCACGCACCAGCCCTGAGAACTGAGCTCCCCAGTTGGAACCTGGGCTTCTAAGGGTAATGCCAGATTGTGCTATCCAAAAAGGGAATTGCCGTATACCAGGAAAGGTAGGTGGGTGGGAAGGAATACTGCAACATGGAAGAGGAGGACATCTATGGTTATGGTAAGATTGTACACAACTTTTCTATGTCCTTCTATTCCCATGTTGCAGTATTCTGTACATAGGGGTGAGTGCCAAAGCTCACTGTGAGGAAGGGGAGATGGCCTAGTACAATTCTTTAGGTATCCATGGAGGATAGCTCTGGCCCTAGAGATATGGTCTAACTTGTAATGTTTGGTGAAGGTATGCACAGAAGACCAAGTGGCTGCTTCAAGTATAGTGGAAGTGTCCAAATCCCTGAAGAAAGCCCCAGAGGAGGCCATTGCTCTGGTGGAGTGTGCTTTGACAGTACCTTGCAGGGATTTCTCATGGTGTTTGTAGCAAAAGATAATGGCTTTGGAAATCCTTGTTGAAATTGTTTGTTTATATACTGCCCCTAGGGTGGAAGGAGACGAATGACTTATCAGCCTGTCTGATGGACCTGGTCTTATAACAGATAGAATCTGAGTTTACTGTGCACATCCAGGGAATGAAGTACTCTCTCACTGTCTCCCTGTGGATTACGGAAGAAAGTGGGTAGGTGGATGGCTTGATTTAAGGAAAGGTCATTTAACTACCCTGGGCATGAAGGAAGGGTTAGTTCTAACACTAACCCTGTATGTGTGGAATACTAGGAAGGGAGGAATAGCCATGAGGGCTTGTAACTCTGACACTCTCCTAGCTGAGGTCAAGGCCACTAGGAGGACAGTCTTCCATGTGCAGTGTTTTATGGAAGCTTTAGCCGTTGGTTCAAATGGGAGAAGTGTGAGCTTCTCTAAAACATAGTTCAGGTCCCATGGAGGGGAGGGCTTCCTTGGTGATCTGAGATGAAGTACACCCTTAAAGAACAGCTTTGGAGGAAGTCTGGAAGCTAAGGGAGGATCCAGGGGAAAACATACAGAAATGGCAGACAAATGGGTCTTAATGGATGAGAATGCTAACCTTGTCTGCAACAGTTCACACAGGTAAGACAGTACTAGAGGAGTCTCACTTTGCAACGGGTCCAACTGTCTTTTGAGATGCCATATGGAAAATCTCAAGATTTCCTGGTATTTGGTTTCCTGGCCTCCTGCAGGACAGTAAGCACATCATCACTGTAAAGGTGTCTGAAAGGGATCAGAATCCTATCATCCACAGGATGAGGTGAAGAGATAGCCACTGTGGGTGGATTTCAGATCCCTTGTCCTGTGTGAGAAGGTCCACTCTGGGGGGGTAACTTGTGGTGATTGCCCTTGGGCAGTTGTAATAGTATGGGGAACCAATGCTGTCTTGCCCAACAGGGAGTCACCAACAAGATTTTTGGTCTGTCCTGCATAATTTTCAGCAGGACCTTTTGAACAAGGGGGAAGGGGGGGAAATAAATAAAGAAACATCCCCTTCCAGGAAACTGAAAAGGCATCTGTTGCCATAGCCTGAGCTTCTGGTAGTCTGGTGAAGGAAGGAAGTTGCCTGTTGATGGAGGAGGCAAACAGGTCTATTTGAAGTGTCCCCAACTGGTGGACCAGGTCCAGGAGGACATCCCTGGGTAGCATCCATTTGTGTGCCTTCGTCATGGATCTGCTGAGGGAGTCTGCCTGAGAATTCTGTTGTGAAGGTATGTATACCACCTGTAAGATCACTCCCTGGGAGGTGGCTAGTTCCCACACCAGGAGAGCTAGCCTGCAAAGCAAATAAGATTTGGTCCCCCCTTGCTTGTTGAGATACCACAGCACTGTGGTATTGTCTGTAAAGATTTTTAGGGGTTCTGAATGGAGATTGGTTTGGAAGGCCCACAGAGCCAGTAATATTGCCCTCATTTCTCAGAAAATCATGTGCTCTTTCCTGTATGGCACTGGCCACACTCCCTGCACTTTCAGGTGTCCCAGAGTTGCTCCCCAGCCAAGTCGGAGGTATCTGTGTACATGGTCTGTTTGGGTTGAGATGGTTGTAGGGGAAAACTCGGGTTGAGGTTCACCTGATTCGACCATCAAGTGTTTCCTGTTTGAGACAGGGCAGGAGGGGAACCCTAAACTTGAGGGGGTGGGAATGCTACATTCAAACTGACCTGATGTATCACTGTAGTTTCCTCATGTGGAGTCGTGCTAAAGGTAACATGGGGATAGTTGATGCCATGTAGCCCAGGAGCCTGAGGTACTGCCTTGCGGTCAATTCTGTGGTGTGAAGGACCAAAAGCAGGTGTTGTGTCAAGCTTTCCAACTTTTGGGGCAGAAGGCAGGCATTCATTATGTCTGTACGGATACTGCACCCCAAGAAAACTATGTCTTGTGTAGGCTCCAGTTGGGATTTTGGGAAATTGATCTGAAATCCCAGGGACTGCAGGAGAGTAATGGTAACTTGTAAATGTTGCTGGAGGGTGTGTTTGCAGTCTGCCTGAATGAGCAGGTCATCCAAGTAAGGGAATATCTGGATTCCTTTTGTCCTGCAGAAGGCATCAGGCATTTGGTGAAAACTCTGGGTGCAGTGGAAAGCCCAAAGGGTAAGGCTGAGAACTGAAAGTGAGAAGAGCCCATAAAGAACCTCAAGTATTTCCTGAAACTGGGCCTTATAGGGATGTTAAGGTAGGCATCCTTATGTCTACCGTACCCATGAACCCCTGAGGGAGTAGAAGTAGAAAGAGAGTTGGTAAGGTTAACATCCTGAAGGAAGACGTTGTGAAGTGAAAGGTCCAGAATTGGCCTCCAGGGAACATCTTTTCTTGGAACCAGAAAAATCCTGGAGTAGAAGCCTTTTCCTACTGCAGACAGTGGAAATGTTTGAACGGTGCCTTGAGTAATCAGACTGTCTAGCACTGGTTGTAATAGGGGCAGCTGCTCTTTTGGGGGCTGTGGGATACCCTTTTTCTTTGGGGGAATGATCCAGGTCATGAAGTACCAGTCTTCTATTATAAAAAGGACCCATTTGTCTGAGGTGATGAGTCTCCCTTTGAGAGGGATCTGATGCCTGAGGCCTGGGGTTCAGGATTGGAGGAGGAATTGTGGATGTCCCTGGAGTGGTAGGCCGTAAGGCCATAAAGGCATTAAACAGACTCTAACTAAAAGCCTGCCAATCCAGAGTACTTTCAGGAGCAGGAGACATGCTTTCTTTTTTCCTTCTTTTTGAGAGACAGCATAGTGGGCATCTTAACTGTGGAAGGCCTAGAGTCGGACGTCTGCATGGAAATGGAGGGGCCTGATGGCCCTTTCGAAATCGCAGGCTCCCCCCTCGGCATTGGAAACCAACATCGGAAAAGCCTCCATGGACGTGCCCTCCATGCAGGATTGTGTGTCTTCTGTATAGTCACCCACTGTATCTGAAGCAGCGGAGCCCGAACCTTCAACCAGGCTGACGTCGGGCACACACTGAGGGTCGGACAGAGGAGGCGCAATGGCAATTGTAGACCTTGTTTTTAGGAGGCTCGGTAGGCAAGTCGGTGGAACCCTCCATACTGAAAGCTAATTGTTTCAGATGTTAGTTTTCTAAATATAAGTTAAGTGCGTGGAGTCGGCTATGGATAGTTTTGGGCACAAACACTTGGCAGATGGTGCAGGCCTTGTAGTCGTGCAACCTACATAAATAAAACAAGCACTGATCGTGGGCATCCTTGTGAGATAACTGATGGCTGCATTTCCATTTGCCTTTTCTGGATGACATGAACAAGCATTAGAAAGAATAACAATGGCTCAAAAAGTTTCCCCAGTGGGGCACTTATCTGATTTCTCTAAAATCTGATGGCCTGGAAGGCAGGAACATCTGATGTTTGACTGGCGGCTGAGAAGTTCTGAGGGTTGGTGCGTGCAGATGTCACTTTTATGGCCCACACTCTGTTAGCCATATCAGATGTCCCATGCATCATACAGTAACAGAAATCTACTGTATACTGGCTGGATGTTCGGGTAGCAAGAGGAGAAAACCCATATGTACAGAATACTGCAACATGGGAATAAAAGGACATTTATATTTTTAAGGTACTTCATTGTCTCTTGTGATGGCTGCACACTAGAAGATGAGTGACAGGGATCAGACACAACACTGCAGCTGTTAAAGACAGTACAAGTACAGTAGTAGCCTGCATCAGGGCTAGTTTGCATTATGCTGTATTCTCCATTCTTGCAGGTTTCGTTGGACTTCAAATATCTGAATGAAGTCAGTGCCCTGACATGTGAGCCCTGATGTAGAAAATTTGGTGCCCCCCAACTTAGCCCTTCTAACCTGCTGGGGTACAGGGAAGATGCTGAAAGACAAACAGTCTACCTCAAGGTAACACAAGAGGCTACTTACCGAGATCAGGCCAGTTGTTTGCATTCTCAACCAAGAAATGAGTGATGCCTGTACTTTGGAATGCATCTCCCCAAGGAGGGAAAACAAGGTTATGCCACTTTCAGGCCCCTTAGTTTCTGATGTGGAAGAAGGAAGTGAGCTCAAGACTTGCTAGTGAAGGATACGTAGTGACACACTAGGGAACAGAAGACCACTTCAGTCCCATTCTTGCCTTTAGGTCAGCTTGCCTAAGGCTTACCCTGTATTACTTTAACATTCTGATGTTGCTCTGACAGACAACTGGTGATGTGAATGGGACCTTCCTACCAAATGCAAGCTAAGGACAACCATAAGGCTTTCTTCAGATATGTTCACAACCTTAAAGGCAACGCCAGACAATTGCCAAACTAATAGTGAATGGAACCACCTACAAGGAGTCAGAGGATATAGCAAATTTGCTGGCTAATAAATGTGTAAAACTGAAGGTAAATTTAATCATCCCCAGGAAATAATCCCCACCATTTATCTACCAACTATCACTAGGGAGCTGGTCCTCACTGCACTAAGGCCACACTGCTCTGATGAGCCCTAATAAAACCCCAAGATGCCTCCTGGATAACATGAAACATGACCTATCAAGCCAGCTAGAATCTCTAACTGCAGCATTCAGACTGGCTTTGTGCCCAATGAATGGATAACTGTGGTGACTCTGAGTAGTTTGGTGTGAGGTACAATATCGATTAGAGTGTTACTGTGGCTTTTTATTTTAAAGAAGCTTTTGTCTATATTGAAATTTCTTGAAGGAGAGAATATCATGATTTTTGTTTTGTTAGCACTGATAGCGAGATGGTTGTTTAGCATCCAGGTTTCGGTATTGGAGATAGCGGTTTGGGTTTTTTGAAGGAGTTCGGAGAGAGAGTTTGCTGTACAGATGATTGTGGAATAATCAGCACACCGGATCAGTGTAGCATTATCTATGGATTTGTGACAGCTATTAATGAAAATATGGAAAAGTAAGGGGCCGAGAACAGAGCCTTGGGGGATGTCGGAGGGACTGTTGAGAAAGGATGAAGTGGAATTTTTCCGTTTAACAGCTTGTTGTCTATTGGAGAGAGAGCTTATAAACCAGACTACGGAGGAAAGAGAGAAATTGACAGAGGAAAGTTAAGATGAGAGTAGAGGATGTGAGACAATGTCAAAGGCTTTGGAGAGATCTGAGTAAAGGGTGGATACGATTTTCCCAGAGCCACGAGCATGACTAATAGTGTCAAGGAAGGACAGAAGAGCAGTGGTAGTGCTGTGGCCTGGCCTGAAACCATGTTGTGTTGGGGTAAGAAGATGACTGTGTGTTAGGTATGCCAAGAGTTGGTGATGAATGCACTTTTTGAGGATTTTAGAAAGAGGTGAGAGAATAGCTACAGGATGGAAGTTAGTAGTGTCTGTGTTATTGCCACCTTTGTGGAGAGGGGTGACAAAAGCTTTCTTCCAGAGTGAGGGGACACAGGCTTTTTGGATGGACCTGTTGATAAGAATGGAAATGGGGAGGGCATTGCTGTCTGCAGCCATCTTAAGGAAGGATGGAGGCAGATTATCAGGAGCAAGGCTTTAGTTTAATGGTTTAACAAGGAATTTATTTTATATCTATATATCTATCTATCTATCTATATATATATATATATATATATATATACATACATAAATACATACATACATATATATATATATATATATATATATATATATATATATATCTATATATATATACATACACACATATACTATATCTATATATATATATATATATATATATATATATATATAAATATATATATATATATATATATATATATATATATATATATATATATATATATATATATATATATATATATATATATTACCCAATGGACAGCCAACTTGTCTACTGACAGGACAAAAGCACAAGTTAGGATGGAGAAACCACCTTCAGAAAAGTACAGTTTTGTACCTACCATAAATGTAGATGTTCGAGTGTATATACTGCTGCAGTCATCACACTTGGGTTATCCTGCCATCAGGCGGTCCCGCAGTCGGCCGAATCCCAAAGTCTTGGTCCGGCGTCGGTTGTCGTTGCTTCTTCCCTGACGTCAGTGCGACAGGGGGATAAAAGAGGCAGCCGACGCCATTTTCTTCAGTTTTTCTTGTCCCAGATGTCAGGTGCCCCCAACTAGGAAGACAATACAAATTACTATGCAAAATACCTTAGTAGATAAACAATAGTACTAGCTGTTAGCAAATACACCATATAGACATGCATCCAAAAGACTGATGTACATGGAGTTATAACTAACACCCTGGTATGTAGAGGGGATAGTGGGAGGGTAACCTGGACTGCAGCAGTACATACACTCGAACATCTACATTTATGGTAGGTACAAAACTGTACTATGTTCATCGTTAAATACTGCTGCAGTCATCACACTTGGGTTGAATCCCAAAGCTATGGATGGGTGGCTGGTACTAAACTGGGTTAGGTGAAGCTAGGATGCCCTGCAGAACTGCAGTGGCAAAACCAGCTCTGGTTTGTGAGTATAATGGAAGGTGGTAGTGCTTGGTAAAGGTGTGCACTGAACTCCAAGTAGCTGCCTCCAGAATGTCCTTGGTTGGAACCCCCCTGAGAAAGGCTGCTGAGGTTGCTGTAGCCCTGATAGAATGGGACCTAATATTAACAGGCACTGCTTTCCCATGGTGCGAGTAGCAAAAGCAGATACAATGTGCTATCCATTTGGAGATGGTATGTTTTGAAATAGCCTTTCCTTGTGAACCTGCAGCATAGGATACAAAGAGTTGGTCAGTTTTTCTGAAGGTCTTTGTCTTATCCAAATAGTAACGTAGCTGTCTGTGAATGTCCAAAGAGTGAAGGAGTCTTTCTCCTTTATTCTGGGGGTTTGGATAAAAGGTGGGTAAATGAATGGTCTGATTCAAAGCCACACTGGATACTACCTTTGGCATAAAGGTAGGGTTAGTTCGTAAAGAGACTGTATCCTGATGGAAAATGATGAAAGGTTCCACTGCCATAAGTGCCTGTAGTTCTGAGACCCTGCGTGCTGAGGTGATAGCCAGCAACAGAGCTGTTTTCCATGACAAGTATTGTAGTTCTGCTGAGAAGACTGGTTCGAAAGGAGGCAGTGTTAATTTTTCTAAAATGAAGTTGAGGTCCCAAGCTGGCGTTGGGGGTTTTCGGGGGGTCTTATATTCTTAGCCCCTCTGAGAAACTGCCTTAGTAAAGGATGTGAGAATATGGGAGGATCCGTATTATGTTGAGCTGAAATGGCTGAAGCATGGATCTTAATGGATGAGAAAGAAAGGCCTTTGTGTAGCATCTCAGTTAAGTATTGCAGTATTTGAGGAATGTTTGGTATCCAAGGATTTTGGCCTTTAGCCTGGTTCCATGCACAAAATCTTTTCCATTTATCTGAGTAAGTTTTTCTGGTGCTGGGCCTCCTGGCCTCCAAAATGACATTCAGGACGTCCTTTGAGAAAAGTGTTGATTGATAATTCAAGGTATTCTCCATGCAGCTAAATTTAAAGTCTTGAGCTGACTATGAAGGATCTGAGAGTTTTGCTGAGTCAACAGAAGTGGGAATTGAGGTAAGATCCATGAAGGGCTGTGAGTCAAGGTCCTTAGTAATGGGTACCAGTGCTGATGTGGCCAGTCCGGAGCAATGAGGATCATTTGAGGTCTCTCTGATCTAGCTTTTAGTAATATCTTGGTCAAGAGAGGTAGTGGTGGGAAGGCATAGACTGTCAATGCTGTCCAACTGAATGATAGGGCATCCACTTTCCAGGCTAGGGAATGGTAAGTCCTTGTGCAAAATTTCTGTAGTTGGCAATTGTTGGGGGAGGCAAATAGATCTATGTCTGGGCGTCCCCACCTTTGAGTTATCATTGAAAATACTTGTGGGTGTAGTCTCCACTCATGAGGATCTGCCAAATTTCTGCTTAATTCGTCTGCCAATATGTTTTCCTTTCCTGGCAGGAATTGTGCTTGCAGTTGTACTTGGAAAGTCAATGCTGTGTTCCACAAGGTCATTGCCTGTCTGCATAAAGGGTAGGAGTGTGTTCCTCCCTGTTTGTTTATGTACCACATAACTGTGGTGCTGTCTGTCCTTATTAGTAGTTGTCCTGGATGCAAGAGGTCCTTGAAGGCTGTCAGTGCATTTTGCACAGCTAGCATCTCCTTTTGGTTGATGTGTAGATGCATTTGTTTTGCGGACCATTTGCCCTGTATGCACTGTCCTGCTATGTGTGCTCCCCAGGCGTAGTCTGAAGAATCTGTTGTCATAGTTTGGTTTGCTGGAGGTAAGACAAAAGAAGACCCTTGTTTATTTGACATGCTTGAGCCCACCATAGGAACTCTTTTTGAAGGCAGGGAATGAGAGGTATACTTGTTTCGAGGCTGTGCCTGTGTTGAGTCCATACACTTTTCAGGTACCATTGTAATTTCCTCATATGCAGCTTTGCATGTGGAATTAGTTGAATGCAGGATGCCATGAACCCCAATGCCTGCAGGATTTTCCTTGCAGTGAGCTGGGTAAAAGTTGCCATCTTTTTGAAGTATTGAGTCAGTTGTTTTTGTTTGTCTGACGTGAGATAAGCCATCTGGGCCGTTGTATTTAAGCTGGCACCCAGGAATATTACGTCTTGTGAGGATATTAGCTTTGACTTCTTTTTGTTTACTGTGTACCCTAGGCAACTTAGCAGCTTTGTTACAAATGCCAGATGCTGTAATAGAATGGCCTTGCTGTCCACTTGGATCAGGCAGTCATCCAGATATGGATAAATTTGTATTCCTCGTTGTCTGCAGTATGCAATTACTGATGCCAGGCATTTCGCAAATACTCTGGGCGCAGTAGATAAGCCAAAGGGCAATGCAGAGAATTGATAATGCGTTGTACCTGCCAAAAATCTGAGGTATCTTCTGCAATCTTGTCTGATAGGGACATGCAGGTATGCCTCTTTGAGGTCCAACGTTACCAGCCAAGACTCCTTGCCCAGCATGGGAAGAAGCTGCTGTAGTGTGAGCATTTTGAATTTGGGTACCTCCAGGTAAGTGTTTAGAATTGAGAGGTCTAAAATGGGTCTCCAGGCTTTGTCCTTTCTTGGTACTAGAAATAGTCTTGAGTAAAAACCTTGACCTTGCTCCTTTGTAGGTACCTTTTGAATTGCTTTCATATCCATGAGAGCTGAAATTTGCGTTTGTGCCTCTGCCCATTGGTTTGGAGGCAGATTTGGCGTGCCTCTCATCCGTGGTAAAGTGTGAAAATGAAATCTGTAGCCTCGGGTAATAATATCCAGAACCCATTTGTCCTTTGTTATGATCCGCCAATTTTGTGGAAATAGAGCCAGTTTTCCTCCCAAAGGTGCTGCCAGGGCAATTTTGCTTGGCAGGCAAAGAGGGAAGTCATTGTGTTTGTTTCCTGAAGGGTTGAGATCTTTCGTCTCCACCTCTTTGAGTTGTTGTGTGCCATTGTCTAGGCCTGAAAGAACCTTGTGGCTGGCCTCTGCCCCTTGGGCGTCTGTACCTACCCCTTTGGGGTCTGTCTGATGCAGGAAAGGACCAGTTTTGTGATGGCCAGTTTCTGCTGAAACAAGGAGGTTGTACCTATAAAAAATCTTTAACTGTCTGCATAGATTTTGCCTTTTCTTCCATTTTCTTTAAAACTTCCTCTGCTTTGACACCAAATAACACATCTGTCTGCAATGGAGCATCCAATAACTTTGCTTTGACATGTTCTGGTAAGGCTTGCTCTTTTAGCCAAGCATGTCTACGTATTACAGATCCTGTGACAGCTGCTCTACATGAGGCTTCCAATGAATCAAAACCACACTGTAAGGTATGCTTTCCCACCTGTTCTGCTGCATGCAGCAAATCCTGCATCTCTTTGAAATCAGGTTGATCTGTCTGAGGGATCATTTTCTGCTTTAACTGTGTAATCAAGTACTGCTGGTATTTTAGCATGTGGAATTGGCAGTTTAAGGCCCTCATGGCCAAAGTGGCAGACGTATACACTTTCTTCCCCCATCTTTCTAATGCTCTGGAATCTCTTTCAGAAGGTAGTGGATTCTTAGCAGTAGAGGCCTTAACCCTTTGGGACCCTGGGAAATGGTTTTGGGGTCTGCAACAGGGCTTTTATATAGAAACTTATGAGAATCAGGAACTCGGTAGTATCTGTCTGGTTTAGCTGGTGCAGGAGGTAAGGAATCTGGGTTTAGACTAGATTCGGTGTAAACATCATCCAAAATGTCTAAAACTGGAGGAATTGCAATCTTGGCCTTCCCAGTGGAAGTGTTCCCTCATGGTGTGTAAAGTTTCCCCAAAAGAGTAGTCTTCAGGGGGGAGACAGAGGGAATGGACTCTTCAGCATCTGAGTCTTCATAAGGAGGGAAGGAATAATCCTGGTCCTCAGAGTTAGCTGAGGAAATGGATGCTTGGTCAGAGGAAGGATAATCTTCCTCCAGTCTAGGCCTTTTGTCAGGAGGGGGTTGTGAACCCCTGATACGGGTAATTAAATCCTCAGCCATCTTAAGCATCTGTTTTTTAGGCATAGGGGCCTGTGGGGGGGACTGTGGACCCGGTTTCCTAACTTTTAAGGGGGCTTTAAGTTTAGCATAAGACTTAATAGAGAAAGTTGTCAGTTTGAAGACACCTTCAGAAACCGAAGGCCTGTCCAAAATCTCCGGATCACCGTCAGGGTTGGCGTCTGAGGGGTGAGATGGAACCGGCTCCTGAGGCCCAGCTGATTCGGTCTGGGAGGCCGTCAGAATTTCTAAATCTGCGGTAGTCAGGGGCTGCATAGACACCTCGCTGAAAACTGGAGAACCGGCGGCAGGCCTTGCTGAGGCCTCGGTATCTGGTCTTGGCCTTGGTTGCCTGTCCTTATCCTTGCATTTTTTAATCATTGCTGATGTCGGTTGCTCCGACGACATGCTATAATTAAATTTTCTGCCAAAATAATGTTGGGCGAAATCTGCCCGACACTTGATTGCACGTTTGTTGAACCTAGTACAAAATCGACAACCAGAGACGTTGTGGTCTGGGCCTAGGCAAGGAATACAATAAGAATGAAAATCCTTATGAGGTATTTGCTTCCCACAAGTAATGCAATTATTAACTTTGTCTGACATTGGTCTGAGGCAAGAAAAGTTTCCCCAGTGGGGTACTTAGCTTTAGAGAAGACTTTGGGCTGAAATTCGATTCAAAAATCTCAGGAGCTAGCTGACCGGCACTTGTGAACTGCTTCTGCTTCGGGCACCGCGCGGCAAGAAAGACTGAAGAAAATGGCGTCAGCTGCCTCTTTTATCCCCCTGTCGCACTGACGTCAGGGAAGAAGCAACGACAACAGACGCCGGACCAAGACTTTGGGATTCGGCCGACTGCGGGACCGCCTGACAGCAGGATAACCCAAGTGTGATGACTGCAGCAGTATAACATGATGAACATCAGGCTGTTCACTAACGGAGTCCCACAGGGATCGGTGCTGGGGCCTCCCTTTTTTTGGCATCCACAGCTCTGAAGTCAAGGCAAACGTCAAGGGCCTCTTGCAGACCAAGTCTGCATACAACTGCAAATCGAACATGGTCAATAAATCACCTAAAGACACAGATACCCTTCAAAATGTCCTGAAACGGACAGACAGACAACTGATGCCAGAGCCATAGACTAAAACAGTACCTTTTGGAACGACAGCCACCCCTATAAATTAACACATTGATAATACACCCCTAAAAGCAGACCCAGTGGTCAGGGATCTGGAAACTCATGTTGACAGTAAGCATACCATTGACCATCACATGTCTACTGTGGCAAGAAAATCATTGTAGACTGCACAACGTATAAGTAATGGCATGGTATTCAGGTCCAAGGAGGTCATTCCCCCATTGTACTCTGCTTTCATCAGACCAATCACAGAGTACAATACATCCTTCAGCATGCACCAACCAGGCACTTGCAATAGCTTAAAGGACCAGAGAGGTTCCTCACAAAAATAATATGTGGAGGAAACAACAAGTCCTATGCAAACTGTCTCAAAACCCCTCCTACAGACTGCTGCACATCCCCCTCCCCCCATCTTGGAGAGCTGACTTTGGAGAAAAATTCCCAGTACCGAGAAATGAGGACTCTACAGGAAGCTGTGGACTGGCAGCCAGGAACCAAGAGCCATCATCCTATAGTAGTGGTCAGCTGTGATCTCCACTATAGAACACCAATGTGTAATGACTCTAGCATGTCTGTTACTCCCCTACTTAACTGCAAGGCTTATGGTCTCCACCAAAGGTCATACAGACAATGGTTTTCTCCAAATGTTCCCATTACCAGTATAGGAGAGCTGCTTCTTAATATCCCCCCACCCTGGCCAACCATACCAATGCACTCAAGTAGCAGGCTGCACAGATGGCTTAAAAATGATTCTACTATTTCCGATGAATCACAGTTCAGGAAACTAGCACTGTACACAGTTGATTTTTTTTTTTTTACTGGTCTTCCAAATTTTGAAGAAAAGTAAGGGCTGTGGACACAAACATTATGGTACCTGCATAGTGAATATGAAGCTGGGATGTATTCGTGTAATGGCCAAGTCTGGTTAACGTTCTCTCCACACATCACTGCCTATCACCTCTGTAGGCATCTGTCTAAATGCCTTTGCAAAAATTATAGCAAAGACAAAATGTAAATGCCTCTTTAACAGTCACTTTTAAGACATTTTGAGCAGGTGCCTGTTTTTTCTCAGCAATGAGCCAGCAGGATATCTCATAAAAATAATCAAGTTTCTTCAAAATTACTTTAGACTGTTTCTCATATCAACTGCTAAATTTTTCATCTTCTCTCCTTTCTTGAAATCAGAAAGACTCCTGGACTATATATGATAATAAAACATTTGTCTTAATTAATTTTGTCTCAGTTTTTGTTGAACCTAATTTTGATTCTTACAAGTAAATGAAGACAGACCTATGAATTTTCCCTTTTAATATGAGAATTAATAACTGAGTAGGTAAAAGACCCACCGTGAAGCATCTCTATACTCTGTTGCAGATTGCAAACTAACCTACCATGGAACCGAGCATACTGGATATTGTTTGTGCTCTCCATGTCAAGTTTTACCACTTATGATGTGTAGTGATCAAGGAGTTATAAAAGGTAAAACTACTGCTAGATAATTCTGCCAAAATGAAATCTAAACCAGTGTACAGAAGATTTATATCATACCATATGGAAGTAAAACAGTCACTATATAAACATAACTGCAGTGATGCATTCAGTAAGAAGATGGTAGAATGAATGTAGCAAGTTTTGAAAGGGAAACTGAATGGAAAAAAAATAATTAAAATGTTAAACATCAGAATCTAGACATACAAGGTCAGGAGGATACATTTCCACAAGAGCAAGATACTTAAGATAAGAGATAAAAAAACACAAGAAATGAAAATGAGGTTGAACTATCTTTGAAAACTGAAATAAGTTGGCATCTGTGCTATCTGTAGTCACCATTCATCACGTTAGGGTCTTGGATCCGATATTGGATCCGTGCCGTCATACTCAGAACACAGCTTTGCTCAAGCTCCTCCCCTCCCATAATGCTCTGCTGCCCTACACTCCCTCAGATTGAGTTTGCACAAGGAAGGAAGACAGATAAAACATAGAAACCAAAGAGAACCTCTAAATCCAACCAATCTTCCAGGCAGGGGCCTGGAGGGTGGAATTGTGATGAATGGTGACTACAGATAACACAGACGCCAAGTTATGGTAAGTACATAACTATAAATCTGATGTTATCTAGTCACCATTCCTCACGTTATGGTCAGAATTCCCAGCTACCTAAATCCTGGGAGGTCTCAAGGAAGGACATGCCGAAGAACTGTGGGCCAAATGAAGCCTTTCCTGTGGAAATCAAATCCAACTTATAGTGGGAAACAAACTTGTGGGAAGATCATCATGTTGCTGCCACACAAATGTCATCTAAAGACTGACGATCTGCAAAGGCAATGGAAGTAGAAACTGACCTGGCTGAATGAGCCCTCACTGGTGTAGCTAAGGAAATACCCTCTGAAGAATAAATAAGGAAATACATTGCGAAATCCAACGGGAAACCGTGACTTTCGAAATACCCTTGCCTTTTCTATTAACAGAGAAGGCCACAAATAGTTGGTCTGAATGCCTAAATTATCACGTTCGATATAAACAAAAGCGAAGTTGACGATGAACGTCCAATCTGTGCAGAATATATTCCCCTTTATTGGAAAAGTAGGAAAAAATACTGACAAGTGAATATACTGGTTGATATTCGCTGATATAGCCACTTTCGGCATGAAGGATGGATCAGGTTTTAGAGACATTCTGTCCTTGTGGAAAATTAAATAGGGTGGCTTGAGAGTAAGAGCTTGCAGCTCCGAGACTCTCTTTGCCGAAGTAATAGCCACTAAAAAGGCAGTCTTTTAGGAGAGAAATTTAATATCGCACGAAGCCGCTGGTTCAAAGGGAGGTTTTGTTAAAGCCTGAAGCACCAAAGTCAAATCCCATGGAGGAGAAGGATGTTTAACAGGAAGCCTTAATAGAAAAATCCCTTTCAAAGACTGCCTTACAGAGGCATGCAGAAAAGGTTGAATCACCACCAAGGTGAAATTTTGAAATGGCTGCCAAATGTACCTTAATAGTGGAAAACTAGCTCCTTCTTTAAAGAGAGTGGTCAAGAAGGGAAGTATTTCGGGAACAGGGGCGGAGAATGGGTCTAAATTCTTATTCTCCGCCCAAACTGCAAACCTCTTCCATTTACTGGAATAAACTTTTCTGGTAGAAGACCTCTGAGAAGCAAGAATAATCTCCTTCACGGGAGAAGCTAGCCTGGACATAGCCAAAATCGCTGGAAGTGGACATACCAGGCTGTCAGATGTAGGGTCTGAAGATTCGGGAGCAGGAGAAGAGAAGGATGAGATAGCAGATCCGGAATTGGATCGAGCACCCAGGGTGGATGCCTCAAATGAGACCATAAGAAGGGGGAACACCACCTGCCAAGCCCAAAAGGGGGCAATGAGGATAATTTGACTCTGGAGGTATCTGGCTTTCTGAAGTACTCTGGGGTTTAGGGGTAATGGAGGAAAGGCATACAGGACACCCAGAGGCCAATAGCAGGAGAGCGCATCCTGGGGGGATTCCCCCTCTGGGGGAATAATGCAAAGAAGTTGCTGCATTTGTGGTTGAGAGGAGATGCAAACAGATCGCAGCTCGGATAATCCCACCGATGGAAGCTCTGTTGAGCCACCACTGGATTCAGGGACCACTCGTGATGAGTCAATATAGCCCTGCTCAGTTTGTCTGCCAACACGTTGGATGCTCCGGAAATGTGCATTTCAATGGGAAAGTGCCCCGTGGCCATCGCCCACTCCCAGACCCTCATGGCCATGTGACACAGCAGATAAGAACGTGTGCCTCCTTGCTTGTTTATATACCACAAAACAGCCATGTTGTCTGATAGAACTGCAATTGTCCCATGAGGAAGGCAGTCTTGAAAGGTTTGCAATGATAAAAGAACTGCTCTCATCTTCAGAACGCTGATGTGCAATTTGGTCTCTGCAGGCGACCAAGTCCCTTGAACCATCTGTCCCTGGAATTGCCTCACCCCCACCCCAGAAGGGAAGTGTTCGAGGTGATTGTCGCCACAGGAATAGGAGGAACAAAAGGTCTGTCTACTAGGAGATCAGGAGATCGAATCCACCATGACAAAAGCTTGTGACATACAGAGGTGAGCCAAATGGGAAAAGACAGAGAATGCTGCCATGCGGATCACTGAACTGCGAGGCTCCACTAAAGGACCCTCATGTGGTACCGAGCTATCGGAACCAAACAAATGGCTGCAGCCATTGATCCTAGAGCCCTGAGAATGAGTGAGACTGGAGAGCAGGTTAGTCCAGCAAGGTCTGAACCTGGTCGCGAATAAGCGACACCCTTCAAGGAGGTAAGGCTGCAATCTGAGAGGTGGTGTCCAACAGAGTGCTTATGAATTCCAATTTCTGTGTTGGAGTCAGGGAGGACTGTGATCCCCAGGTGATGGAACAGGGAGAGAAGGTAGCGAATATTGTCCAGTAGTTGATGCCTTGTGGGGGCCGTGAGGAGCCAATCATCTAAATAGGGAAAAACTTGGATTCCCTGCAGTCGGAAGTGAGCTGCTACCACCACCATACATTTGGTTAACACCTGGGGGGGGGCTGAGGTGAGACCAAAGGGCAGGGCCCAGAAAGTACAGTTGTGTACACTTACCATAAACGTAGATGTTCGAGTGTATTCACTGTTGTAGTCATTACATTTGGGTAATCCTGCTGGCAGGTTGCCTTCAGTCGGCCTGAATTCCAAAGTCCTGGGTCCTGCGTCAGCTGCTGTCGCCCCTTGCCTGATGTCAGGTCGTCAGGGGTATAAAGGAAGCAGCAGACGCCATTTTCTTTAGTTTTTCTTGGCCCAGATGTTAGGTGTCCCCTAAAAGGGTTGGCAAAATTTATATATGTATAATTACATGCACCAATATAAAATTTACCTTCATCTACAAGCAAATACACCACATAGGTTGTATAAATCAGAGAAGGAAAAATAGGTTCCATCAGAAGAAAAGGGGGATGGTGGGTGGGTAACCTGGACTGCAACAGTGAATACACTCGAACATCAGGTTCCATCAGAAGAAAAGGGGGATGGTGGGTGGGTAACCTGGACTGCAACAGTGAATACACTCGAACATCTACATTTATGGTAAGTGTACACAACTGCACTATGTTCTTCGTGTTTCACTGTTACAGTCATTACATTTGGGTAGAGTCCCAAAGCTAAGGTTGGGAGGCTGGAGCTAAACAGCATTAGGAGCGGCTATGAGGTCCTGCAGAACTGCAGTGGCAAAGCCTGCCCTGGATTTAGAGTAGAATGGCAGATGGTAGTGCTTTGTAAAGGTGTGCACTGAACTCCAAGTAGCAGCCTCTAAAATGTCCTTGGTAGGTACTCCCCTGAGAAAGGCTGCTGAAGTGGCTGCAGCTCTGGTTGAGTGTGGCCTAATGCCCTTAGGTACTGGCTTGCCATGGTGTACATAGCAGAAACGAATTCAGTGGCCATCCACTTTGAAATAGTCTGCTTTGAGATAGCCTTTCCTTGTGATCCTGCACCATATGTCACTAGTAATTGCTCTATTTTTCTGAAAACTTTGGTTCTATCCCAGTAGAATCTAAGCTGTCTGTGTACGTCCAAAGAATGCAGAATTCTCTCTGCCTTGTTCTGTGGATTTGGATAAAAGGTTGGCAGGTGAATAGTTTGGTTGAGAGCCACACTGGACACCACCTTAGGCATAAATGTTGGGTTTGTCCTCAGAGAGACCCTGTCTGGATAAAAAATGATAAAAGGTTCCACAGCCATGAGTGCTTGTAGCTCTGAAACTCATCTTGCAGAAGTTATTGCTTGGAGTAGAGCTGTTTTCCAAGATAAAAACTTTAAATCAACAGTAGCAGCTGGCTCAAAAGAAAGCAGGGTGAGTTTTTCCAAGACATAGTTGAGGTCACATGCAGGCATTGGTGATCTCCTTGGAGGTCTTAAATTTTTGGCTCCTCTGAGGTACTGCTTTAATAAGGGATGAGAAAAGACTGGTGGCTCTACATTGTAATGAGCCGAAATGTCAGAGGCATGAATTTTAATAGATGAAAAAGATAGGCCTTTGTCCAACATCTCAGTTAAGTATTGCAAAATCTGAGGAATATTTGGCACAGCTGCATCAGTTCCTTGTGCCTGGTTCCAGGCACAGAATCTCTTCCATTTTCCAGCATAAGATTTTCTAGTACTAGGCCTTCTGGCTTCCAAAATGACATCCATCACAGCTTTACTGAGAGGTGTGTTTTGTATGACTACATTATTCGCCATGCTGTCAGGTATAAAGTTCTGAGTTGGCTGTGCAGGATCTGACTGTTTTGCTGGGACAGTAGATGAGGTATTTGAGGTAAGGTCCAAGCTGGGCAATGAGACAAGCTCCTTAGTATTGGATACCAGTACTGGCGGGGCCAGTCTGGGGCAATCAGTATCATCTTTGGCTTCTCCTGTCTGACCTTTAGGAGTACCTTGGGGAGGAGAGGCAGAGGGGGAAATGCGTATACTGATAGGTTTTTCCAGCTGATAGGGCGTCCACTTTCCATGCTTGTCTGTGATAAATCCTTGTGCAGAATCTTTTTAGTTGGTAGTTGTGAGGGGAGGCGAATAGATCTATGTCCGGGCATCCCCATTTCCTTGTTATCATGATGAAGACGTATGGATCCAAGTGCCACTCGTGGGGATCCATGAGATTTCTGCTTAGTTCGTCTGCCAGAGTATTTTTCCTTCCTGGCAGGAATTGTGCCTGCAGATGTACTTGGTAAGTCAATGCTGTATCCCACAAAGTCATGGCTAGTCTGCAAAGGGGGTAAGAATGTGTGCCCCCCTGCTTGTTTATATACCACATGACCGTGGTGTTGTCTGTCTTTATCAGTAGTTGTCCTGGATGAAGTAGGTCCTTGAAGGCTGTCAGGGCATTTTGAACTGCTAGCATCTCTTTTTGATTGATATGTAGATGCATTTGGTTTGAGGTCCATGTGCCCTGAATGCATCTTCCTGCCATGTGAGCCCCCCCAGCATAATCTGATGCATCCGTTGTTAGTGTCTGCCTGGCTAGGGGTAATGTGAATGGCTGCCTCTTGTTTTGGTGACAAGCCTTTGCCCACCATCGAAACTCCTGTTGCGGGCAGGGAATGAGAGTAATCATAGTTTCCAGGCTGGGGCAATGCTGAGTCCAAACACTTTTTAGGTACCATTGAAGTTTCCTCATATGCAGTCTTGCATATGGAATTAGTAGGATGCAGGATGCCATGAAGCCCAAAGCCTGCAGAATTTTTCTTGCAGATAACTGGGCCTTTGTTGCCAACATTTTGAAATAGGTAGTTGCCTTTGTTTGTCTGGCGTGAGATAAGCCATCTGGGCAGTTGTATTTAAGCTTGCACCCAGGAATATTATCTCTTGAGAGGGTACTAGTTTTGATTTCTTTTCGTTGACTGTGTACCCTAGGCATGTTAGAAGTCTTTTCACAAATGCCAGATGCTGTAGAAAAATGTCCTTGTTCTCTGCTTGAATTAGACAGTCGTCCAAGTAAGGATATATTTGTTCTCCTCTTTGTCTGCAGAATGCAATTACTGGTGCCAGGCACTTTGTAAAGACCCTGGGCGCAGTAGATAAGCCAAAGGGCAGTGCAGAGAATTGGTAATGCATTGAGCCAGCCTTGAATCTGAGGTATCTTCTGCATATTTGTCTGATTGGGACATGCGGGTATGCCTCTTTTAGGTCTAAAGTCACAAGCCAAGCGTTCTTGCCCAGCATGGGCAGAAGCTGCTGCAAAGTCAACATTTCGAATTTTGGTATAATCAGGAATGTGTTCAAAATAGATAGGTCCAGTATTGGCCTCCAGGCCTTGTCCTTTCTGGGTACCAAGAACAGTCTTGAGTAAAATCCTTGTCCCTGCTCTTGCTCTGGTACTTGCTGAATGGCCCCCATGTCCATGAGGGATGAAACTTGTTTTTGTGCCTCTGCCCATTGATTTTTTGGCAGATCTGGCCAGCCGTTTGCCTTTGGCAGGGTATGGAAATGGAACTTGTAGCCTTGCGACCCGATATTTAGGACCCACTTGTCCTGGGTTATAATGTTCCAATTTTGAGAAAAAAGTGCTAATTTTCCCCCTAAGGGTGCTGCCAGGAGATAAGTGCTTGGTGCAGGCAGGGGGAAGTCATTGGGACTGTTTCCTGTATGGCTGTGATTTGTCTTCTCCAACTTTGGAGGTAGAAGCCCCCCATTGTTTTGAGTGGTATGAACCTTGCGCCTGGGATCTGCCTCTAGGGCGTCTGGATCTGCCCCTTTGAGGTCTGACACAGGAAAGGACCAATTCTTTGTTGGCCAGTGTCTACTAAACCTAGGTGGCTGTACTTGTAAAAAATCTTTGACCGTTTGCATAGATTTAGCTTTGTCCTCCATTTTCTTTAACACCTCTTCTGCCTTAACACCGAACAAAGTATCATGCTGTAAAGGTGCATCTAATAATTTAACTTTAACATGATCAGGCAGATTTTGTTCCTTTAACCAAGCATGCCTCCTAATTACTGAACCTGTAACTGCGACCCTGCAGGAGGCCTCTAAAGAATCAAAACCACATTGCAAAGTATGCTTTCCAACTTGTTCAGCTGCATGCAATAAATCTTGCATTTACTTGTTTTCTGCACATTCAGAGTTTAACAACATTTTCTGTTTAAGCAATGCCATGACATGTTGCTGATATTTGAGCATATGAAACTGACAGTTTAAAGCCCTTATAGCCAAGGTAGCAGATGTGTAAACTTTTTTTCCCCATCTATCCAGTGCCCTAGAATCTCTGTCAGAGGGGGTAGGGTTTTTGGCTGCGGAAGCCTTAATGCCTTTGGGACCCTGAGAAATAGTTTCTGGGTCTGCAGCAGGGTTTTTAAAAAGGAATTTATGAGAGTCACGAACCCTGTAATATCTGTCAGGCTTAACAGGAGCTGGAGGTAAGGAGTCAGGGGTAAGACTAGACTCCAAAAACACATCTACAATGTCTAACACAGGTGGGATGGCTAGTGGCTTGTGTTGAGGTAGTAAAAGGAAATCCCTGAGCCTCTTTTTAAATTCTGAAAAATCTTGGCTCCCAGTGGAAATGCTCCCCATGGTATGCAAGGTTTCCCCAAAAGAATAGTCCTCTGGAGGAGAAGCTGAAGGTATAGATTCTTCAGCATCAGAATCCTCATAGGGGGAAGAGAATATTCCTGATCAGAAGAGGAATCAGAAGAAATGGAAACCTGATCTGAAGATGCATAGTCAGTCTCTTGCCTAGGCCTCTTATAAGGAGGAGGATGGGAACCCCTGATCAAGATAATCAAGTCTTCGGCCATTTTGAGCATCTGTTTTTTGGGCATAGAGGCCTGACCACGTGGCTCTTGAGTTTGTTTCTTTACTTTAGAAGGTGCTTTAGTCTTTGCCTTTGAAGTTGAAGTCGATTTGATGTAAAGATGTTTAGGTCTGAATACACCCTCAGAAGCCGGTGCCTGCTCAGCGGCTCCGGACCCAATCTGAAGGGATAATATCCGAGGCTCCAATACCCTGAGTTTCCAGCGGCATGGCCGACTCCACGTGGGAGTTGGTACCGGCCTGCGACTCTAAAGTAGCGGGTGTTAGGGGCTGCGAAAGCGCCTCACTGAGGACCGGCAAACCAGCGACTGGCTTAGGAGTAGCTTCGTCGTTGGTTTTGGGCCTCGGTTGTCTATCTCTCCTTTTCTTTGTGTTTTTTGTGAACGGTAGTCGGATGGCTATCCGATGACATTTCTTGATAATTAAACCGGCATCCAAAATAGTTTAAAGCAAAATCATACGGACGCTTAATAGTGCGTTGGTTAAATCTAGCACAAAACCTACAACCAGAAAAGTAGAGTTGTGTACACTTACCATAAAGGCAGATGTTCGAGTGTATTCACTGTTGCAGTCATTACAATTGGGTTATCCTGCTGGCAGGCTATCCTCAGTCGGCCTGAATTCCAAAGTCTAGGTCTGGCGTCGGTTGCTGTCGCCTCTTCCCTGACGTCAGTGTGACAGGGGTATAAAAGATGCAGCCGATGCCATTTTCTTCAGTTTTACTTGCCCCAGATGTCAGGTGCCCCCAAAAGGGTAGGCTAAAAATATGTCAATAAAATATGCATGCACCAAAGTATATATTTTGCCTTCATCTACAAGCAAATACACCACATAGGTTGTATAGAATAGAAAAGTACAGATAAGTTCCAGCAAAGACATGGAGGATGGCGGGTGGGTAACCTGGACTGCAACAGTGAATACACTCGAACATCTACATTTATGGTAAGTGTACAAAACTGTACTATGTTCTTCGTGTTTCACTGTTGCAGTCATTACAATTGGGTTGAATCCCAAAGCTCAGGTTAGGAGGCTGGAGCTAAATAGCATTAGGAGCGGCTATTCGGCCCTGCAGAACTGCAGTGGCAAAGCCTGCCCTGGATTTAGAGTAGAGTGGTAAGTGATGGTGCTTTGTGAAGGTGTGCACTAAACCCCAAGTAGCAGCCTCTAAAATGTCTTTGGTTGGTAATCCCCTGAGGAAGGCTGCTGCTCTGGTTGAATGTGGCCTAATGCCCTTAGGTACTGGCTTGCCATGTTGTGAATAGCAGAAACGAATGCAGTGGCCTATCCACTTTGAAACAGTCTGCTTAGAGATCACCTTTCCTTGTGATCCTGCAGCATATGCCACTAGTAATTGCTCTGTCTTTCTGAAAGCTTTGGTTCTGTTCAAACAGAAGCATAGCTGTCTGTGTATGTCCAAAGAATGCAGAATTCTCTCCCCCTTATTCAGTGGGTTGGGATAAAAGGTAGGCCGATGAATAGTTTGGTTAAAGGCCACACTGGACACTACCTTAGGCATAAATGTCGGGTTTGTCCTCAGAGAAAAGTACAGTTTTGTACCTACCATAAATGTAGATGTTCGAGTGCTAATACAGCTGCAGTAATCACAGATGGGTTCTCTGCCGTCAGGCAGTCCCTCGGTCGGCCGAATTCCAAAGTCTTGGTCCGGCGTCGGTTGTCGTCGCTTACTCTTCTGACGTCAGTGAGGCCAGAGTATATAAGACACAGCCGACGCCATGTTCTTCAGTCTTTCTTGCCCCAGATGTCAGGTGCCCCCAGAAGGAAGGCAATAGATAAATAATGCTTATACACATATACAAACAATGCAATATAATCCAAAATCAGTGGATGCAAGCAAATAAAACATAGCAGGATAACCCAGTCAGGTAGTATGAAGAGGTTGTTAGGCCGCATGCCTTTACCAAGTGGGGAAGGAGGGAGGGAAACCTGTACTGCAGCTGTATTAGCACTCGAACATCTACATTTATGGTAGGTACAAAACTGTACTATGTTCATCGTGCATACAGCTGCAGTAATCACAGATGGGTAGAATCCCAAAGCTATGTATAGGGTGGTAGGTACTAGGAGGAACTGGGTTGAGCCAGAATGCCCTGCAAAACAGCAGTGGCAAAGCCTGCTCTTGTTCTGGAATATAAAGGCAGGTGGTAGTGTTTTGTGAAGGTATGTACAGAACTCCAAGTGGCTGCCTCCAAAATACCTTTGGTAGGAACTCCTCTGAGGAAGGCTGTAGAGGTAGCTGTGGCCCTGGTGGAGTGTGATCTGATACCTGTAGGAACAGATTTCCCATGATAGGAATAACAAAACAGTATGCAGTGGCCAATCCACTTGGAAATAGTCTGTTTTGTAACTGGTTTCCCTTGAGACCCTACAGCATAGGACACAAAAAGTTGTTCTGATTTCCTGAAGGACTTTGTTCTGTCCAAATAATAACGTAGCTGCCTATGGATGTCTAAAGAGTGTAGCAGCCTTTCCCCTTTGTTTTGAGGATTGGGATAAAAGGTAGGTAGGTGTATGGCTTGATTTAAGGCTACCCTGGATACCACTTTTGGCATAAATGATGGGTTGAAGGGAAACCCTGTCCTGATGGAAAATGAGGAAGGGCTGCACCACCATGAGGGCCTGTAGTTCAGAAACCCTACGAGCTGAAGTGATGGCCAGAAGGAAGGCTGTTTTCCAGGACAAATATTGCAAATCTGTTGAGGCAGCCGGTTCAAAAGGAGGCAATGTTAATTTTTCTAGTATGTAATTAAGATCCCAGGCTGGTATTGGTTGCTTCCTTGGAGGTCTTATATTCTTAGCCCCTCTGAGGAACTGTCGTAAGAGTGGGTGAGAAAATAAAGGAGGATCCGTGTTGAACTCTGCAGAAATGGCTGAGGCATGGATTTTTATGGAGGAAAATGAAAGTCCACTGTTCAGCAGCTCAGCTAGATACTGTAATACCTGAGGCAAGTTCAGTTTTCTAGGGTCCTGGCCTCTTTTCTCATTCCAAGAGCAAAACCGCTTCCATTTTGGAGTAAGCTTTTCTAGTAGATGGCCTTCTGGCTTCCAAAATGACATCCTGCACCTCCTTGGAGAGTAGGGTCTGCTGTGGTGTTAAGGAATTTTCCATGCAGCGAGATTGAGTGTTTTCAGCTGACTGTGAAGAGTTTTGTAGCTGTGTTGAGTCAGCAGAAGAGGCATTAGAGGCAGGGACCAGGGAGGAGTATGTGTTAGGCTCCTCAGGAGTGGGTACCAGTGTTGCCTTGGCCAATCTGGAGCAATCAGTATCATCTTCGGTTTGTCTGTTCTTGCTTTCAAAAGCACCTTGGGCAGAAGAGGCAGAGGTGGGAATCGTAAACTGTCCATGCTGTCCAACTGAATGAGAGGCCCACTCTCCAGGCCTTTGGATGAAAGGTCCTCAAACAAAACTTTTCCAATTGATGATTCCTGTGGGAGGCAAAAAGATCTATGTCTGGCCTCCCCCACGCTTGGATTATTTCTGTAAACACCTGAGGATGCAACTTCCATTCGTGTGGATCTGTCATATTTCTGCTTAGATTGTCTGCCAGTGTGTTTTCCAATCCTGGCAAGTACTGTGCTTGAAGTTCGATTTGTCTTTCCAGAGCCAAGTTCCAAAGAGTCATGGCTAGTCTGCACAAGGGGTATGAATGTGTTCCTCCTTGTTTGTTTATGTACCACATTACTGTGGTGTTGTCTGTTCTTATCAGTAATTGTCCTGGATACAGGAAGTCCTTGAAAGCTGTAATTGCATTTATTACTACTAGCATTTCTTTTTGATTGATGTGAAGGTGCTTTTCCTTTTGGGACCATCTGCCCTGAATGCACCTGTCCTTCATGGCCCCAGGCGTAATCTGAGGCGTCTGTGGTTATGACTTGCTTTGCTTGAGGCTTGCAGAATGGGAGGCCTGTGTTTGCTTGACATGCTTGGGCCCACCATAGAAATTCCTTTTGCAAACATGGAATTACTGGTATTATTGTTTCCAAACTGTGACTGTGTTGAGACCATAGATTTTTTAGGTACCATTGAAGTTTCCTCATATGCAGCTTTGCACATGGGATTAGAAGAATGCAAGATGCCATGAATCCCAGAGCCGGCAGGATTTTCCTTGCAGTAAGCCTGGTACTTTTTGCTAGTATTTTGAAGTACTGAGATAGTTGCCCCTGTTTTTCTGGCGTAAGATAGGCCATCTGGGTGTTTGTGTCCAAGTTGGCACCCAGGAAGGTTATTTTCTGAGATGGTGTTAGCCTTGATTTCTCTTTGTTGATTGTATATCCCAGAGAAAGCAGTAACCGTGTCACATATGCCAGATGTTCCAGAAGTATGTGCTTGCTGTCCGCTTGGATCAGGCAATCGTCCAGATAAGGGTAAATTTGTATCCCTTGAAGTCTGCAGTAGGCAATCACTGATGCCAGGCACTTTGTGAATACTCTGGGCGCAGTAGATAAGCCAAAGGGCAATGCAGAGAATTGATAGTGGATTGAACCTGCAAGAAATCTGAGGTATCTTCTGCAGCTTTGTCTGATTGGGACATGCAGGTATGCCTCGAGGTCCAATGTTACCAGCCAAAACTCCTTGCCCAGCATGGGAAGAAGCTGCTGTAATGTGAGCATCTTGAATTTTGATGCAGTAGAAATGTGTTTAGGATGGATAAGTCCAAAATGGGTCTCCAGTCGGTTCCTTTCCTTGGTACCAGAAAAAGTCTTGAATAAAAACCTTGACCTTGTTGGTGCGTAGGTACCTCTTGAATAGCTCTCATGCTTATGAGCTTTGAAATTTGCAGTTGTGCCTCTGCTCTTTGATTTTGTGGCAGGTTTGGCATGCCTCTCATTTTTGGAAGAGTGTGGAATTGAAATTTGTAGCCTCTGTTTATAATGTCCAGTATCCATTTGTCTGTTGTGACAATATGCCAATTGCTTGCAAATAATGCTAGTTTCCCTCCCAAAGGTGCTGCCAGCTGAGACATGCTTGGCATGGAAATGAGGGAGTCATTGGGTTTGCTTCCTGTATTGTTGTGCACTGTCTTCGCCACCTCTTGGTGCTGGAGTTTGCCATTGTCTGCCTCTATATGATCCTTGTGATTGCCCTCTGCCCCCAAGGCCTGTATCTACCTCTTTGGGGCTTGTCAGTGACTGGAAAGGACCAGTTTTTGAAGGCCAATTTCTGTTAAAGCGTGGTGGTTGGACCTGTAAGAAAGCTTTGACAGTTTGCATAGATTTGGCTTTTTCTTCCATTTTCCGTAGTATCTCCTCAGCATTAGTACCAAATAGTACATCCTTTTGTAAAGGAGCATCTAGAAGTTTAGCTTTCACATGATCAGGCAAATTTTGTTCCCTAAGCCAGGCATGTCTGCGAATGACTGATCCTGTAGCAGCTCTACTGGAGGCCTCTAGGGCATCATAACCACATTGTAAGGTGTATTTACCCACTTGCTCTGCACTATGCATCATATCCTGTAACTCCTTTAAATCTGGTTGTTCAGGTTGAGACATTTTGTTCCTTAATTGTGATAACAGGAACTGTTGATATTTAATCATATGAAACTGACAGTTTAAGGCCCTCATGGCTAGGGTGGCCGAGGTATATACCTTTTTACCCCACCTTTCTAAAGATCTGGATTCCCTTTCTGCAGGAAGTGGATTCTTGGCAGTGGAGGCCTTCAGTCCCTTGGGGCCTTGTGAAATGGTTTCAGGGTCAGCATTATGGCTTTTGAAGAGAAATTGGTGAGAGCTGGGTACTCTGTAATACCTATCAGGTTTGACTGGTGCAGGAGGCAGAGAATCAGGGTTAAGACAAGCCTTCGAATAGACATCATCCAGTATGTCCAAAACAGGGGGTATAGCCAGAGGTCTGTGTTGAGGTAACCAAAGAAATTCCCTAAGTCTTTTCTTGGAATCTGAAAAGTCTTGGCCTTCCCAATGGAAGTGTTCCCTCAAGGTGTGCAAAGTTTCCCCAAAGGAAAAATCCTCAGGAGGGGATACAGAAGGAATGGACTGTTCTGCATCCGAATCCTCAAAAGGAGAGTAAGAGTGTTCCTCTGCATCAGAATGTTCTGATAAAATGGATCCCTGATCAGAAGAGGGAGAATCTTCCTCCACTCTGGGTCTCTTGTCAGGAGGGGGCTGAGAACCTCTGATAAGAGTAATTAAATCCTCAGCCATTTTAAGCATCTGTTTTTTAGGCATGGGTCCTGGAGATGGGCCCTGTGCAACAGGCCTCGTGGGATGCCTGGCTGCTTTGGATTTAGTAAAGGCCTTAATTGAAAAAGAAGATGAGGGCCTAAATACACCATGGGTGGAGGTGGACCTGTCCACATTAGTAAGCTCGACATTAGCAGGGGCTTGTTGTAGTCTGGGAAAGGGCCGAGGACCCAGCGGTCTCGGTACAGAGGACACCGCCAAAGGAGTGTCGCGGTAGTCAGGGACTGCAAAGGCGTCGCTGAGAACCGGACCACGTGTAGACTGTTTTGGCGTGGTGTCGCGGGGACCGGGCCTCACGTGTCGGTCCTTTTCCTTGCGTTTTGGACAAAACGGTAGTCGGAGTGTCCGACGACATTTTATAATCAAAAGCTTTACCAAAGTAGTGTTGGCGAAACTCTCCGCCCGGCGGCTTAATAGCGCTTATTGAAGGTAGCGCAGCGACAGCCCGAGACGTCGTGGTCTGGGCCCAAACAAGCTATGCAGAGGGAATGGAAGTCCTTATGCGGTATTTGCTTCCCACAAGAAATACAATTATTAACTTTTCTGACATCGGTCTGAGGCAAGAAAAGTTTCCCCAACGGGGTACTAAGCTTTAATGAAGACTTGGGTTTCCAATTTTTAATTCAGGAGCTGGCCGACCGCACTTGCGAACTGCTTCTGCAAAAAGACTGAAGAACATGGCGTCTGCTTTGTCTTATATACTCTGGCCTCACTGACGTCAGAAGAGTAAGCGGCGACAACCGACGCCGGACCAAGACTTTGGAATTCGGCCGACCGAGGGACCGCCTGACGACAGAGAACCCATCTGTGATTACTGCAGCTGTATGCACGATGAACATCCCTGTCTGGGTAAAAAATGATAAAAGGTTACACAGCCATGAGTGCCTGTAGCTCTGAGACTCATCTTGCAGAAGTTATTGCTAGGAGCAGAGATGTTTCCCAAGATAAAAACATTATATCAGCTGTAGTGGCTGGCTCAAAAGGAGGCAGGGTGAGTTTTTACAAGACATAATTGAGGTCCCATGCAGGTATTGGTGATCTCCTTGGAGGCCTTAATTTTTTGGCCCCTCGGAGGTACTGCCTTAACAAAGGATGACAAAAGATTGGTGGCTCTGTATTGTAATGAGCCGAAATGGCAGAGGCATGAATTTTTATAGATGAAAAGGATAGGCCTTTATCCAGCATCTCATTCAAGTATTGCAAAATCTGAGGAATATTTGGTACAGCTGTGTCAATTCCTTGTGCCTGGTTCCAAGCACAGAATCTCTTCCATTTTCCAGCATAGGATTTTCTAGTACTAGGCCTCCTGGCCTCCAAAATGACATCCATCACCACTTTAGAGAGAGGTGTGCTTTGTATGACTACATTATCCGCCATGCTGCCAGATTTAAGGTCTTGAGTTGGCTGTGCAGGATCTGATTGTTCTGCTGGGACAGTAGATGAGGCACTTGAGGTAAGGTCCAGGCTGGGCATTGACAAAAGTTCCTTAGGATTGGGTACCAGTGCTGGCGTGGCCAGTCTGGGGCAATCAGTATCATTTTTAGCTTCTCCTGTCTGACCTTTAGGAGTACCTTGGGGAGGAGAGGCAGAGGAGGAAAGGCATATACTGTTAAGTTTTTCCAGATGAAAGATAGGGCATCCACTTTCCATGCTTGTCTGTGATAAGTCCTTGTGCAGAATCTCTTTAGCTGGCAGTTGTGAGGTGAGGCAAATCCATATCAGAGCATCCCCATTTCCTTGTTACCATGCTGAAGACTTCTGGATCCAATTTCCACTCGTGGGGATCCATGAGGCTTCTGCTTAGTTCATCTGCCAGAGTATTTATCTTTCCTGGCAGGAATTGTGCCTGCAGATGTACTTGGTAAGGCAATGCTGTGTCCCACAAAGTAAGGGCTAGTCTGCAAAGGGGGTAAGAATAAGGGGCTCCCTGCTTGTTTATATACCACATGACCATGGTATTGTCTGTCTTTATCAGTAGTTGTCCCGGATGAAGTAGGTCCTTGAAGGCTGTCAGGGCATTTTGAACAGCTAGCATCTCTTTTTGATTGATATGTAGAAGCATTTGGTTTGCGGACCATGTGCCTTGAATACATCTTCCTGCCATGTGGGCTCCCCAGGCATAATCCGATGCATCCGTTGTAAATGTCTGTGTGGCTGGGGGTAGAGTGAATGGCTGTCCCTTGTTCTGGTGACAGGCCTTCGCCACCATCAAAACTACTGTTGCAGGCAGGGAATGAGAGTAACTATTGTTTCCAGGCTGTGGCAATGCTGAGTCCACTTTTTAGGTACCACTGAAGTTTCCTCATATGCAGTCTTGCATATGGAATTAGTAGAATGCAGGATGCCATGAAGCCCAAAGCCTGCAGAATTTTTCTTGCAGATAACTGGGCCTTTGTTGCCAACAGTTTGAAATAGGTAGTCAGTTGCCTTTGTTTGTCTGGCGTGAGATAAGCCATCTGGGCAGTTATATTTAAGCTTGCACCCAGGAATATTATCTCTTGAGAGGGTACTAGTTTTGATTTCTGTTCATTGACTGTGTACCCTAGGCATGGTAGTAATCTCTTTACAAACGCCAGATGCTGTAGTAGAATGTCCTTGTTCTCTGTTTGAATGAGGCAGTCGTCCAAGTAAGGATATATTTGTATTCTTCTTTGTCTGCAGTATGCAATTACTGGTGCCAGGCACTTTGTGAAGACCCTGGGCGCAGTAGATAAGCCAAAGGGCAGTGCAGAGAATTGGTAGTGCATTGAGCCAGCTTTGAATCTGAGGTATCTTCTGCATGTTTGACTGGGACATGCAGGTATGCTTCTTTTAGATCTAAAGTCACAAGCCAAGCCTTCTTGCCCAACATGGGCAGAAGCTGCTGTAGAGTCAACATTTTGAATTTTGGAATATCCAGATATGTGTTTAGAATGGATAGGTCCAGTATTGGTCTCCAGGTTTTGTCCTTTCTGGGTACCAAGAACAGTCTTGAATAGAATCCTTGTCCCTGCTCTTGCTCTGGTACTTGGTGAATGGCCCTCATGTCCATGAGGGATGAGACTTGTTTTTGCGCCTCTGCCCATTGATGTTTTGGCAGGTCTGGCCAACCGTTTGCCCTTGGCAGGGTACGGAAGTGAAACTTGTAGCCTTGTGACAGTATGTTTAAGACCCATTTGTCTTGTGTTATTATGTGCCAATTTTGAGAAAAAAGTGCTAGTTTTCCCCCTAAAGGTGCTGCCAGATGATAATTGCTTGGCGCAGGCAGGGGGAAGTCATTGGGACTGTTTCCTGTATAGCTCTGATTTGTCTACTCCAGTTTTGGAGGTAGAAGCACCCCATTGTTTAGACCTGTACGAACCTTGGGACTGGGCCCTGCCTCTAGGGCGTCTGTATCTGCCCCTTTGTGGCCTGTCTGACACTGGAAAGGACCAATTCTTTGTAGGTCAGTGTCTGCTAAATCTTGATGGCTGTACCTGTAAGAAATCCTTGACTGTTTGCATAGATTTAGCTTTGTCCTCCATTTTCTTTAACACCTCTTCTGCTTTAACACCAAACAAAACCTCATACTGAAATCTAATAATTTTGCTTTAACATGATCAGGTGGATTTTGTTCCTTTAACCAAGCATGCCTCCTAATGACAGAACCCGTAACTGCGGCCCTGCAGGAAGCCTCCAGAGAATAAAAACCACATTGCAAAGTATGCTTTCCAACTTGTTCAGCTGCATGCAATAAATCCTGCATTTCTTTGTTTTCTGCACTTTCAGAATTTATCAACATTTTCCGTTTAAGCAGTGACATAATATATTGCTGATATTTGAGCGTATGAAATTGACAATTTAAAGCCCTTATAGCCAAGGTAGCAGAAGTGTAAATCTTTTTCCCCATCTGTCCAGTGCCCTAGAATCCCTGTCAGAGGGAGTAGGGTTTTTTGCAGTGGAAGCCTTGACTCCTTTGGGACCCTAAGAGATAGTATCTGGGTCAGCAGCAGGGTTTTTGAAAAGGAATTTATGAGAGCCAGGAACCCTGTAGTACCTGTCTGGCTTAACAGGAGCTGGAGGTAAGGAGTGAGGGGTCAGACTGGACTCTGAAAATACATCATCTACAATTTCTAACACAGGTGGAATAGCTAGGCGTCTGTGTTGTGGTAGTAAAAGGAAGTCTCTGAGCCTTTTCTTACATTCTGAATAATCTTGGCTCTCCCAGTGGAAATGCTCCCTCATGGTACGTAAAGTTTCCCCAAAAGAATAATCCTCAGGAGGAGAGGCTGAAGGGAGGGATAGATTCTTCAGCATCAGAATCCTCATAGGGAGGAAGAGAGTATTCCTGATCAGAAGAGGAATCAGATGAAATGGAAACCTGATCTGAAGAGTCATATTGTGTCTCTTGCCTAGGCCTCTTATCAGGAGAGGGATGGGAACCCCTGATCAAAGTAATTAGGTCTTCGGCCATTTTGAGCATCTGTTTTTTAGGCATGGAGGCCTGTCCATGAGGCTGCTGTACTTGTTTCTTTGTCTTTAAAGGTGCTTTAGTCTTTGCCTTTGAAGCTGAAGTCATTTTAACATATAATTGAGTAGGTCTGAAAACACCCTTAGAAGCCGATGCCTGCTCAGCGGTTCCGGACCCATCTGAGGGAATAGTTTTCGACGGTCCAATACCTTGAGCTTCCAGCAGCCTGGTCGACTCCACGTGGGTGTCAGTATCGGCCTGCGAGTCTAAAGTAGCAGTCGTCAGGGGCTGCAAAGGCGAACCGGCGACTGGCTTAGAAGAAGCCTCGTCGTCGGTTTTGGACCTCGGATGCCTGTCCTTTTCTTTGCATTTCTTGTGAATTCCGGTAGTCGGATGGCTATCCGACGACATTGTATAGTTAAATCTTCTGCCAAAATAGTGAAATGCAAAATCGTACCGATGCTTAATAGTACGTTGGTTAAATCTAGCACAAAACCGACAACTAGCAACGTCATGGTCAGGGCCTAGGCAAGGAATACACTAAGAATGAAAGTCCTTATGAAGTATTTGCTTCCCACAAGAAATACAATTATTAACTTTTTCTGACATTGGTCTGGAGCAAGAAAAAAAGTTTCCCCAACGGGGTACTTAGCTTTCAGTGAAGACTTCGGATCTGAAATTCGAACACCCCTCAGGCGTTGGCCGACCGGCACTTGCGAACTGCTTTTGCTTTGGGCACCGCGCGGCAAGAAAGACTGAAGAAAATGGCGTCGGCTGCATCTTTTATACCCCTGGCGCACTGATGTCAGGGAAGAGGCGACAGCAACCGACGCCGTACCTAGACTTTGGAATTCAGGCTGACTGGAGGGTAGCCTGCCAGCAGGATAACCCAATTGTAATGACTGCAACAGTGAAACATGAAGAACATCGTTGTGATCAGGGCCTAGGCAAGGAATACAGTAAGAATGTAAATCCTTATGAGGTATTTGCTTTCCACAAGAAATACAACTATTAACTTTTTCTGACATCGGTCTGGAGCAAGAAAAAAGTTTTTCCAATGGGGTACTTAGCTTTATTGAAGACTTCAGATCTGAAACTTGAACACGAAAATCTCACGAGTCGGCCGACCGGCACTTGCGAACTGCTTCTGTTTCGGGCACCGAGCGGCAAGAAAGACTGAAGAAAATGGTGTCGGCTGCTTCCTTTATACCCCTGACGACCTGACGTCAGGGAAGGGGCGAAGGCAGCTGACGCAGGACCCAGGACTTTGGAATTTGGGCCGACTGAAGGCAACCTGCCAGCAGGATTACCCAAATGTAATGACTGCAACAGTGAAATACGAAGAACATCTGGAACTGATCGACTCCTACGCGAAAGCGGAGAAACCTCCTGGACCTTGGCTCCATCTTTACATGGTAGTACACATCCTGGAGGTCTACTGAGCACATCCAGTCGTTGCTGTGCAATAGAGGCACAATGAACTATACAGTGACCATCCGAAACTTCGACTTCTGCACAAATTGTTCACCCGACTGAGATCCAAAATAGGACGTAGGTCCCCTGTTTTCTTTGGAACCAAAAAAGAAGCAGGAATAAGTTCCGGATCCTCTCTGTCCTGCGGGAACCTGTTGGATGGCTCGTTTTTGAAGAAGACTTAAAACTCCTTTCGGGCTGCCTCTTCTTGGTGGCATGTCCGGAAGAGGACTGAATTTTCGGGGAGTTTCCAAAAAAGGAATGCAATAACCCCTGGATACAATTGCTAACACCCACAGATTTGTTTGTGATACTTGCCCAGGCTAAGGGGTGCAGCAATAATTGACCCTCGACTGCCTCAGGGAAGGAGAGTCAGGCAAAGCCTCAGGGATGTTGTAAAGGTTTCTCAGAGAAAGGCTCCCTGGAACCTTGGTTTTGCGGGCCTCCTTTGCCCCTCAGGCGACATCTACCATTGAAACCTCTTCCTCGTCCCCTGGAAGAGGAATCCTCCTGAACATCCTGAAAGGGAGACTGTGCCTTCCTGAACCACATTTTCTTACTCCCCTTCTGGGTCTTGGAAAAGGACCTCTGAGGGGCAGAAAACCTGATCCCAACAGCCGACAAGGTCTTTCCTTCCTGTTCACTGCGGGTCAAAGTGTCTTTCACAGAGGGACCAAAAAGAGTGGAACCATCGAAGGGGGCGTTACCAAATAACATCTTAAAGGCCTCTGCAAACCCGCTCAAGCAGAGCCAGACATGACGCCTAATAGCGATACGTGAGCCCGCAGCCCGTGAGGACCCTTTTGCAGCGCAGGAAATGAGTCTCATGGACGAATTCGCCACAGAATGAAGGGTTTACAGCTTTGGAGAAATAGCCTTGAATTCCTCCTCAGACATGGACCCAGAGAGGGATGAAGACAGTTCTCTTACCAAATCTCTCTGGAGACAGATAAAATGCGCCAGCTAATTTAGAGCTCACAGACTGAAAGCAGCCGAAGTGAACACCCACTTTCCAAATCTGTCCATGGCCCTCGACTCATGATTGGGCGAATGGACAGAAGAACTCTGCTCTGCCAGTTCCTTTTTGGTGGCAGCAGCCAACACAATAGCATTAACCGTGACCGCTTTGGACCAAAAGGTTCTGTCTGGGGGAGGGCTCAAAAATTTGTCTGCTTTCTTGGGCAGTGGCTCCACAGTATCTGGCTCGTTCCAGGCCCTGCTGGCCACAAGATCAATAAGAGGATCAGCAGGGGGGGACACGCAGGAGGTAGATGGCCCCTTACCGAAAGCCTCCAGGAAAACGGATTTCTCTGAGGATGGGATTTGGGTAGACCAACCGCCTTTGGCCTTGAGGATCTCGAGTATGTCCCCAAAGGAGACATCCTCCGGTGGAGATCTTGGGGACCTGTCCCCCTCATCAGCATCCGTGTCCTCGGTAAGAGACTCCACAGGGGAGTGGAGATGTCTCCCCTCACAAGTCCTCTTCCTGTGAACTTCCTCCGCCAGGGGTGGCGGGGAAGACTCAGAAGACGAAGGGACTCCTGTGGGGGAGGGATATCCCCCTGAAGACTAATTTGGACAGTGTTTAGTCAGTTGTGTCTGGTTGGCAGGTGCCCTTTCCCTGACTGTGTGTGATTTTGGCATTAGTATATGTAAAATTAGCAGAGGATATGGGAGGTACAGGGGGGCCTGCTCTGTGCAAAAAACACTTTTTCTAACTTTTTTGTTCTAAGATTTTCCATGCAACAAAGTTGTTTCTATGCACATGAGTGTGTCAATGTTGACACTATCAACTTTATACTGTCAACATATTTTTCATTTTCAACATTTAGATGCATTTGATGAAGTCAGATAATACCACACATACATATACATAAGTATGTGTGTAAACCTAGATGGACGGCTATATATAGTGAAGTGTAATAAAGTAGGAGATGAAAAGGTTAAACTGACCTGTTGCAGGACAAGACAAGCCACTCAGAAATTGGGGCTGGTAGGAGAACCGTGCATGGGAGAGGCAGCTCTGATAGCAGAGAAGGACCTTTTAGCAGCCCGGAAGGCAGAAGGACTAGAAGAGGTTCCATCCCCCTCTCCCACTGACAAAACCCTGGCGGAAGTAAGGGTTGACCCCCTCCCCAGTTCTGCCACTCCATCGGGCAGCACCGGACTGGAACTGTCAAAGACTGAGGCACCCAGGGGAAGAGACCAGTCCAGAAAGTCCAGGCCCGAATCCAATCCCATGAACGCTGGCTCGACAGGGCCCGCCGGCCGGGTGGACTGTCCCGGGGGAACAGAAACAGTGCCAGCCATTGATCCCATCAGGGAAGGGCCCAAACTGGGTCCTAAAACTCCCCCAGCCTCCACCCATTTCAACAGTCCCTGAGAATCCAAGCCACTGGTTGGATAAAGAGCGATCGGGGGGGGGGGATTGGATCCCTGACCTATGGGTTTGGGAAGCAAGAAGCTCCAAATTCATCTGAGCTTTCAGGAAGGCTCGCATCATCCTGTCCATATCCATACAAAGGACACTCCTGGAAGATCGTGAGGAAATGGAGGACCTACTAGGAGAGTTGTGCCCGGAGTTCGAGTGCCTTCACTTGTGCTCCCTGGAACGAGATCTAGCTGGAGAAGACAGCTGTTTAGGGGGCAAAGGATCCAATGGAAGATCCTCCACTACTATATCCTCCAGCACGACTCTTGGATCTGCCCGAATCGGAACCGAGCTCAACAAAGGATAAGAGGAAATAATTCTCGAATCCCTTGGATCCGAAAGGGTCAGATCCGAAGGTACGGTGCCTCCCCTCGGACCCAAAGGTCCAGGGCCAAGGTCCCTGGATCTGGGAGGAGACATCAAAGTCACCGGATTAGAGAGCTTAGGCTCCGAGCCCTTGGATCCAGGAGTGGACTCCCTGGATGACCTAGGACCCAAAGATCTCAGAGCCAAACTTGCCCTGGCTGGAGCTGGATCCCAGGACCTAGGATCCGACAGCCTGGGACACTTGGTCGGGGCCTCCTCGACAGAAGCTTTCTTTTTAGCCCCAGGAGGGCCAGCCTTGGCCGAGGAAGCAGTGACCAAGGGCCCTCTTTTGACCAAACCCTTAATTAGCAACTTATTTCAACAGTCGACCAAAGCCCTCGGGTTGAATGCGGCTCAAATGCCGCAATCCACCTCAAGGTGATTGCCGCCGAGACAGTAAAGGCACTCCTCGTGTGAGTCGGAAATATGCATTTTCTGCCCACAAGAGGAGCACCTTTTAAAACCTAACGGTTTTTCAGACATGGCCTAACTGCAAGCAAAACTGGAATCCGCAAACAAGCCAAGGTTCAAAGCCTAAAATCCGTCCAGAACTCTCTCACACACTTATGTAAGAACTCTTGCACACCACAAACAACTAGGCAGAAAACAAAACCCCGAGGAGAAAGGGACTTAACAAGGTTTAGACTCGACTGGGACGGGATAGATAAGAGGAAAACTACCCACTAACACTACAAACTCAAAAATAAGAAATTTTTTAATTCTGTGCTAAATGCACTTACACTAACAGGAGCTGAGCAATCTGCGTCTGACTGAGCGGCAAATGAGATCTGAGGGAGTGTAGGGCAGCAGAGCATTATGGGAGGGGATGAGCTTGAGCAAAGCTGTGTCCTGTGTATACCGGCTCGGATCCAATATCGGATCCAAGGCACTAACGTGAGGAATGGTGACTAGATAACATCAGATCATCAGATGTTAAAGCTACTGAGCAAACTAGTAGGCCATTTTACAGATATACAAGGTGTGGCAGAAACAGATATAAAAACAATAAACTGTCTTGATTCTAAAATTTATTCTCAAACATATCAGAGATGAATACTTGATTCTCAGAGAGTAGATGATATCTGGAATAGGCTACCCACTTATATTAAAGTACTAGTTTTATACTTTTAAGAACAACTTGAACACTTATCATGCCAATCTATCATGGCAACCTCTTCTTGCAATTTCATTACTGAATCTATTTTTAGCACATACAAATCTTGTCTTCTGAAAAGAAGGACATCAGTAAGATTCCACTAATTTCCAGTTCACTTCAAGAAAATCCTCTTTCTTCTCTTGAAAGTATGAACTACTCTGCATATACCTGCTATATGCAACTAATCTTCAAGCATGCAATATACTCTAAACTCATAGCTCTACCCACACAATCTCTGCAACTCTATTAGTGCCTCATGAAATGACATGAATGCACTCTGTAAAGAAACTTCTCACAGCCATACATTAATGCAAGCAGCTTTTTCTTCTTCTTTTGGCTTTTCCCGGTTAGGGGTTGCCACAGCAGATCTCCTTTCTGCTCATGATTGGCAGTGGAGTTTTACGGTGTTGAGTGTCCAGCCCAGCCCAGCGCCCAACCTTCCACAGACAGCACACGCTCACACCTAGAGCCAATTTAGAGTGTCCAATCCACCCACAGCATGTCTTTAGGATGTAGGAGGAAACCCACGCGACCACAGGGAGGCCATGCAGATTCCACACCGAAGGCACTCTTGCCGAGGATCAAACTGCAGAACCTCTTGCTGTGAAGCGGCAACGCTAACTGCTGCACCACCGCAGCCACCCTAATGCAAGCAGCTTATCTGCCAGAAATGGAATGCTTCTATTGAAATCTGTAAATACTCTTAAAGTGACAGAAGCTACTAATTTAACTTCCTTCAAGATTACTGTACCAGAATCATTCTGACTGGCATCAACATCTAAATGGCTTATATGCATCAAAAATACCTCTTTGCTTGCTCCTCACACCAAAAGAATGCCCACTTCTTCCAATTTCCTTAATAGCACACAATTTAGAACAATTTGAAGTAAACTTTGAAATCTCAGGTATGCTTGTTTATCCTGTGGTGGAAGCAACTCATTCAAATTCCAACCTTCTGCGGTTACAAACAGGACCTACATATTCACAACTCTAAATCTCTGACTTTATATTTCTGAGTTTGATGTTGCACTGCATTACTCAGTTTAATAGATTCATGAGCAACGTGCAACATACTTCTGTGGTAACACTTTTAGTATTTCCATGGTAATAATACCTTAAAGCTCTTCAGTTATACAACAGCTCTCAGAAATACTGCAAGAAATGAATAAATACTAAATAAAATCCAAGGACTCTGTATTTTCCTGCAGGTGTATTAAATGTACACAGCTTAGAATTTGTATCATTTAGCTTGATTTGCCAACCATCCTAGACAGTACAAAGTATAGAAAACTAGTTTGCATCTGTATATGGTAGCAATATCTATAGTAATAAGGGGATAGGGTTCACTCTTTAAAAGGTTTATTTAGGTTTCGTGGATCTATGGATATAGGAATCTTGTCAAAGTTAACCTAAGCAATCATACTACTCATCCAGTAGAAAGCAGAATCTGTTTCTTGATCACACCATGTTCAATGCAATGGTATTTTACTGTTAAATCTCACTGCTACTGGAATCTTTCTTAGAGTATGCAGTAAGTAAAAATGGCAAAATGTATCTGACTATGATGAAAACCTGGCACATATCCTAGATTAGTAAACAAGCCTTCACATATACAAAGCAAATCACTCTTTACATGCAAATCCTTAATTCCTTTCACCACACCATGCTTCAAACAAGTGAAGTGAACCAATGCATGAAGAGGCCTTCTAATTACATGGAACCAAATCTTCAACTGTTTTAATTCTTTTTATTCACTTAATGCAGTTTCTGACCTAATGGTTATATCTGATGGCATGAACACGTAATCATGGAAAGCTTTAACTTAACTTACTTTCAGTCTCACTGGTTTGAATGTTCGAGCAGACATTACACTTTGCCAACACCACAACATGATTATTCTGAGCTTCTCTGTCCAGAACTCTGATTTGGCTTCTTGTTTCAACAAATTTGTTTGACCACATTCTCAAACTTTCAACACTTACTGTGAGAACACAAACAATTTTGGTATGCTTACAATTCACAGAGTCAAATTTGCAGCGCATGGGGATTCTTTCCTTTTGGGAGATTTCTCCCTTCTCTGTGGGAGTGTGATGCTGGTATATATAAGTTCAGGGGTGTTAATGTTGCAGGGGCCTTGCCCCCTTCAAAAACTGCATACAGTTTGATGTTTTTTTTTTTTAATCCTTCTGGCTGTTCAGATGCTGATTTGGTTCCTCAGTGTCTTGTGACTTGACGCTTCACAGGAGCAACACAATTTTCATGGGTTTGTTCCAGCAAATACAATTCTGTTTTTTTTTTTCCTTTGGCAAAGTCATTCCTCTCATTTTACACAATTAAGCAAACTTGCTGGTTTGCTAGAGCTTTTACACAACTGACTCAAAATAAGCCATTTCCTTTCATCATCCTTATAATCTCATCTTGTGCATAACTTCACAAGCTTTTCACAAGCACTTTTAAAAACTATTCCATTAGCTCCTTTACTTGATCAGAATTTTCTTCACTCTGCATACACCTACTGCTTTACTTATTTCTACTTCTCAGAACGATCCACCTCTTGTACCAATATTCTGTATACCTCACACAATTCTCTCTCATACAAATAAATCATATATCATTGGCTTGGTTCTTTAATTCCATAATGTAAGCATCAATAAATTCCATGGGACACTGTGAATCTCTGAAACAAACTAATAACATCTGGTACATTTTCTTCTTAGTTCTCAATAATTTGGAACCTCAGTCTCATCAGTGATATACATGCACCCCTCTCTCTCTCAAACTGCTGCTGTATTATACAATTCAATAGTTTCTTACACCGTGCCACATTTTAACGTCACAGGGATCTTCTTCTGATTTCTGACTAACTCACTCTCTGTCAGGAGCAAATCAAATGCCTGTATCCATAATTCCCATTTCTTAGGCAAACTAAACTGAAGAATGCATTTCCTGACCACATCATATCTGAATAAATAAACTTGCCCTGCTTCACAGGTTAACAGAGAATGAAATAATGGAAGCAGACACAGAGTGTTATCTTTCCATCTCTTCAGCTTTACTATTCACACTCTTCAAGGGTGCATAAACTAGACTATATGATTTTTTATCATAGTACTCCAAATAAAAAGTAAACATATTTTAAACAGTCAACAGACAACTTGAGACACACAGGTGACCCCAGTAACATTACTAGAAAGAAGAAGCATACTTCCACATGTGCAAGTACACTCATTAACAGACACTACATAAAAAAAAGAAGTAATCCCATTTTTTACAGCCTCAACAGATAACCCTGGAGGTCAAATGCCTATGAGAAATAAAGAAAAAAAAAAAACAGTCATTCCTGTATATTAATATAACCAATGGAAACTAATGATAAAAAGGAATTATAAATCATCCCTCTTCTTTAAAACTCCAAATATTCCCATAAACATTCACTGACAACATGTGATAAATAAAATGAAATAGAGCACTTTCATGGTTCCCCTGCGTTTTAATGAATGCAAGTTTATCCAACAAATGCAGGGGTGTGATTTTAATGTCACTTATACGGATGGTAGAATAGTGGATGTGGATGGTATGGAATGTCTATGTAGATAAGTGGGGTTAGGGGGGGTGAGTGAGTGAGTATGTGTGTGTGTGTGTGTGTGTGTGTGTGTGTGTGTGTGTGTGTGTGTGTGTGTGTGTGTGTGTGTGTGTGTATGAGTTAGGGATAGGGTCAGGGCTGAGTGACGGATGGGTATTGTGTGTGTGCAAGTGTGTGTATTTTACGGTAAAGGTTAGGTTAGTGGACAGATGCAGTGCTGCTTGCGTGTGTTTATGAATGTTTGAGAGTCCAAGTCTGTCTTGCTATAGGAAGGTTTTAATGACATTAGGGTGTAGGGTTAGGGTTGGGGGGAGGGGCAGCATTAGGGTTATCACCCATTCCTCCCCCCTGCATCACCTTAGTAATGGGTGCTAACCCTAACACTGCCCCCCCCAACCTAACCTTACACACTAACGTCATTAAAACCTTCCCTCCACACTGCCACTATTCAGACAAATTCTTAGCTAGTGGCACTGGGAGCTTAAGTTTTACTATTGGGAGAGGAAATAGTTTTCCTCTGTTGATATTTCTGTTTACGGTTTTGTTCGTGTTCGCTAGTGTCTATGATCAAACCTATTTTGTTGGGGGTTTTACATCTGACATTAGGGTGGTTTAGTCAGACACAACAGACCAATATATATATACACACACACACACACACACACACACACACACACACACACACACACATATATACATACATACCTTAATATGGTCTAAACTCTGTAAAGCCGAGAGTTGTTTAGTCAGTTGTATCCGGTTGACAGGTGCCCTTTCCCTGACTTTGTGTGATCTTGGCATTAGTATATGTAAAATTAGCAGAGGATATGGGAGGTACAGGGGGGCCTGCTCTGTGCAAAAAAAGTACAGTTGTGTACACTTACCATAAATGTGGATGTTCGAGTGTATTCACTGTTGCAGTCATCACACACGGGTTTATCTGCCTGCAGGTAGCCCTCAATTGGCCCAAAGACCAGAGACTTAGTATTTCTGCGATGGATACTGTCGCTCCTGGACTGACTTCAGGTGATCAGGGGTATAAAAACAGGCAGCCAAAACCATTACATCAGTTTTTCTTGCCTCAAATGTCAGGAGCTCCCAAATAGGGAGCTAAGATATGGTGGGGAAAACACCACCAGTAAAAAGTAAATACCAATACCAATAATAACAGCCATAGAGAGGAGAGAGACAGAGATAGAGAAAACCAGGGGGCTAGAGGGAGGGAAACCAGGACTGCAACAGTGAATACACTCGAACATCTACATTTATGGTAAGTGTACACAACTGTACTATGTTCTTCATGTTTCACTGTTGCAGTCATCACACCTGGATGGATTCCCAAAGCTGATGAAGGGTGGAGGGAGTCAAGAAGATTTAGGGCGGGCTAGTAGGCCTTGCAAGACTGCTGTAGCAAAACCTGCAATGGATTTGGAAAAGATAGGCAAGTGGTAATGCTGGGTGAAGGTGTGTACAGAACTCCAGGTAGCAGCTTCCAAGATGTCCCTGGTAGGGACTTCCCTGAGAAATGCTGTAGAGGTAGATGTTGCCCTAGTGGAATGTGTTCTGACCCCCTGAGGGGTTGTTTTCCATGGTGCTTGTAGCAGAAATGGATGCAGTGTGCTATCCATTTGGAAATGGTTTGTTTGGAAATGGACTTGCCTCTGCCTCTGTTGCAAAGCTGACTAGTAACTGGTCAGATTTTCTGAAGGGCTTAGTCCTATCAAGGTAGAATCTGAGCTGTCTGCACGTCAGTGCAGGATCTTTTCCCCTTTATTTTGAGGATTAGGGAAGAAGGTTGGCAAATGGATGGATTGGTTGAGAGCCACACTGGACACCACTCAAGGCATAAAGGAAGGGTTAGTCCTGAGGGAAAGCCTGTCAGCATGGAAAATAATGAAGGGTTCCACAGCCATCAGTGCTTGTAGCTCAGACATTCCTATAGCTGAGGTGATTGCTAGAAGCAAAGCTGTATTCCAAGAGAGGAATTTTAACTCTGCTGAAGCAGCAGGTTCAAAGGGGGGAAGCGTGAGCTTTTCCAGTACAAAGTTAAGGTCCCAAGAAGGGGTGGGTGCTCTCCCTGGTGGCCATAAGTTATTTGCCTCTCTCAGGAACTGTTTGATGAGAGGGTGAGAGAATAGAGGTGGCTCAGTGTTGTAATGAGCCGAGATGGCAGATGCATGGATCTTAATGGAGGAGAAGGATAGTCCTCTGTGGAGTAATTCTGCTAGGTAATCCAGGATTAGAAGTAAGGAGGGTAGTGCTGTGTCCTCTCCTTTAGACTGAAGCCAGGAACAATACCTTTTCCACTTATCAGCATAGGATTTTCTTGTACTGGGCCTTCTGGCTTCAGGGATGACATCCAGCTCCTGTTTGCTAAGGGTTGTTGGTGTAGAATTCAAGGAATAAGCCTGGCTGCAAGATTTAGGGTTTGCAATTGTGGATGCAAAATCTGTCCCTCCTGCTGAGAGAGCAGGGATAGGGGTCTGGCACAGGTGCCAGGGTGGAACCGCTGTCAGGCTGCACAGGAGTGGGTACCAGTGCTGGCATGGCCAGTCCGGGGCAATCAGAATTGTCCTTGGCCTGCCTTGTTTTATCTTGAGTAATACTCTTGAGAGAATGGGCTGAGGGGAAAAGGCATAGATTGAGAGCTTTTCCCCATTGAAAGGATAGGGCATCCACCCTCCAGGCCCTGCTGTGAGGATTAAGGTGCTGGGCTCCAATTTTCAGTTGTATGGGTCGAGGAGATTTCTGCTTGCCAGTGAGTTTTGATTTCCTGGCAGAAATTGAGCTTGTAGATGGACTTGGATGCCCAAGGCCATGTTCCACAGGGCCATGGCTAACCTGCAGAGTGGGTAGGAATGGGTTCCCCCCTGCTTGTTGATGTACCACATAACTGTGGTGTTGTCTGTTTTTATTAGCAGTTGTCCTGGAAAGAGTAGGGATCTGAAAGCTGTCAGGGCATTCTGTACAGCTAGCATCTCTTTTTGGTTGATGTGCAGATGAATTAGACTTGGGCTCCAGTGGCCCTGAACACATTTACCAGTCATGTGAGCCCCCGGGCATAGTCTGATGCATCTGTGGTCAGGATCTGGGTGGCATGGGGTTGAGTAAATGGCAGTCCCTTGTTGTGGTTACATACTTATGCCCACCAAAGAAACTCTGTCCTTAGACAGGGTATGATAGGAATGACTGTTTCCAGGTCCTGAGAATGTTAGAACCAAATACTTTTTAAATACCATTGAAGTTTCCTCATATGCAGTCTTGCATATGGAATTAGCAGTATACACGAGGCCATGAACCCTAGGGCTTGCAGTATTTTTCTTGCAGATAGCTGGGTTCTGGTGGCCATTTGTTTGAAGTAGTCTGTCAGAGAGACTTGCTTTTCTGAAGTGAGGAATGCCATTTGGGAAGTTGTGTCCAAGCTTGCTCCCAGGAATACAATCTTTTGACTGGGTACCAGTTTTGATTTCTTTTAGTTGATGGAGTACCCCAAGGAAGTGAGAAGGTTTTTTACAAATGCCAGGTGCTGCAGCAGCAATTCTTGACTGTCCGCCTGAATCGGGCAGTTGTCCAAGTATGGGTAAATTTGGATATGTTTCTGCCTGCAGTATGTAATGGCTGGAGGAGGGATTTTGTGAATACCCTGGGCAAAGTAGATAAGCCAAAGGGAAGTGCAGAGAACTGATAATGCATAGATCCTGCCCTGAAATGTAGATACTTCCTGCATGACTCCCTTATGGGGATGTGCAGATAGTCTTCTTTTAAGCCTACGGTGACTAACCAGGCATTCTTGGCTAGCATAGGAAGAAGCTGTTGCAGGGTAAGCATTTTGAATTGAAAGATCCGGGATTGGGCGCCAAGAGCCTTCTTTTCCTGTGTACCAGAAAGAGTCTGGAGTAGAATCCTTGACCCCTATGTTCTACTGGAACAGGCTGAATAGGTCAGATATTGAGCAGGGAAAGTACTTGGTTTTGAACCTCTGCCCACTGGTTTGGAGGAAAGTCTGGAAACCTGCTTGGGGTTGGCAGTGAATGGAAATAAAATTTGTACCCCTGGGATACAATGTTGAGGACCCATCGGTCCTGAGTGATGAACATCCAGTTTTTTGCATGGAGGGCAAGTTTTCCTCCTAGGGGCACAAGCAATTGGGCAGGGCTGAGAAGTAGAGTGAAGAAGTCATTTTGAGCTTTTTCCGTAAGGAGGTGGCTTACCACTCCCTGCTTTAGGGATGGGGGCACTCCATTGCTTAGATCTCTGCATACCCTAAGACTGTAGTCTGGGTGGTCTGTTTCCCCTGGGTCTTGTTTGAGAAGGCCTGGAGGGGGCTGGAAAGGATCAGTGTTTTGAAGGGCAATCTAGGGGGTTGCACTTGTAAGAATTCTTTAACAGATTTAGCTTTTTCTTTCACCTTTTTGAGAACCTCTTCTGCTTTGATGCCAAACTGTCCTTATTCAAAGGAGCGTCTAGTAATTTTGATTTGCCATGGTCTGGCAAGGTCTGCTCCTTCAGCCAAGCATGTCTTCTCAGTACAGAGCCAGTGACTGCTGCCCTGCAAGATGCTTCTAGGGCATCAAAGCTACAATGCAAAGTATGCTTACTGACTTGGCTTGTAGAGTGCATAAGTTCCTGCAATTTTTTACTTTCTGCACAGTCTGGAAATGTTACCATTTTTTTTTGTTTAATGAGTTCCATAAAATGTTGCCGGTACTTCAGCATGTGAAAATGGCAATTCAATACCCTAATAGCAAGAGTTGCAGAGGGTAAATACCTTCTTACCCCATCTGTCCAAAGCTCTGAAATCCCTGTCCAAAGGTGTGGGATTCTTGGCTGTAGTAGCCTTGATACCTTTAGGCCACTGGGAAATGATATCTGGGTCAGCAGTAGGATTCTTGAAAAGAAACTTGTGAGTATCATGTACTCTGTAGTACCGGTCTGGTTTCCTAGGGGCAGTGTCAGGAATAAGACTGGATTCCATAAAAACATCATCCACAACATCCAGGACAGGGACTATAGATAAAGGCCTGTGCTGAGGCAACTCTAAGAATTCTCTGAGTCTCTTTTTGGACTGAGGATAGTCTTGGCATTCCCAACAGAAATGCTCTCTTAAAGTATGTAAGGTTTCACCAAAAGAAAAATCCTCTGGAGGGGAGGCAGAGGAAATGGATTCCTCTGCATCTGAATCCTCACAGGCAGATAAGGGCAGGTCTTCATAATCAGAAATCTCAGAGTCATTGGACACCTGGTCTGTAGAAGCTGAAGGGGACTGGATTTATTGTCTCTTTGCAACAGAAAGCTGACTTCCCCTAATCAGCGTAATAAGGTTTTCAGCCATTCTATGCATTTGCTTTTGTGGCATGGGAGCATGAGCATGCTCTTTGGTCGTCGGTTTTCTAGGCGTAGTGCGTACTCTGGGCCTAAGAAAAGTACAGTTTTGTACCTACCATAAATGTAGATGTTCGAGTGTAAACACTGCTGCAGTCATTACACTTGGGTTATCCTGCCGTCAGGCGGTTCCCCAGTCGGCCTGAGTTCCAAAGTCTCGGTCTGGCGTTGGTTGCTGTCGCCTCTTCCCTGACGTCAGAGCGACGGGGGGTATATAAGATGCAGCCGACGCCATTTTCTTCAGTTTTTCTTGCCCCAGATGTCAGGTGCCCCCAGATAGGTAGGCAATTCAAATTGCTAGTAAAATATACAAAAGAAAAGCAAACAACCATTTTAATTACCAGCAAATACTCCCCATAGGTAATAAAGGGTAGATGACCTAGGTACGTATCAGAAAGTAAGAGGGGAAGGAGGGAGGGTAACCTGGACTGCAGCAGTGTTTACACTCGAACATCTACATTTATGGTAGGTACAAAACTGTACTATGTTCATTGTGTTACACTGCTGCAGTCATTACACTTGGGTGGAATCCCAAAGCTGAGGTAGGGAGACTGGATCTATAAGGCATTAGGGGTGGCTATAAGGCCCTGCAGCACAGCAGTGGCGAAGCCAGCTCTGGATTTGGAATATAAAGGCAAATGGTAATGTTTGGTGAAGGTATGCACAGAACTCCATGTTGCTGCTTCCAAAATATCCTTGGTATGCACTCTTCTGAGGCAGGCAGTTGAAGTGGCTGTTGCCCTGGTGGAGTGAGATCTAATGCTGCTAGGTACAGGTTTCCCATGGTGGGTATAGCAAAAACGTATACAATGTGCTATCTATTTTGAAATAGTCTAGTTTGAAATGGCTTTTCCCTGTGCTCCTGCAGCGTATGCTACCAATAATTGCTCAGATTTTCTGAAAGCTTTGGTTTTGTCCAAGTAGAAGCGTAACTGCTTGTGAATATCCAAAGAATGTAGTAGTCTCTCCCCTTTGTTCTGTGGTTTTGGATAAAAAGTTGGCAAGTGAATAGTTTGGTTTAGAGCCACACTTGATACCACCTTTGGCATAAACGTAGGGTTAGTTCTTAAGGACACCCTGTCCTGGTGGAAAATGAGGAAAGGTTCCACTGCCATTAGTACCTGTAATTCTGAAACTCTTCGTGCTGATGTTATTGCCAGTAGCAGAGCAGTCTTCCAAGAGATGTATTTTAATTCTGCTGTGTTAGCTGGTTCAAAAGGAGGTAAAGTTAATTTTTACAAAACAAAACTGAGGTCCCAAGTTGGTGTAGGTGCTCTATGGGGCGGTCTCATGTTTTTAGCCCCTCTGAGGTACTGTTTGAGCAAAGGATTAGAAAAAAATGGTGGATCCGTGTTGTAATGAGCAGAAATGGCTGAGGCGTGGATCTTGATGGATGAGAAGAAGAGGCCCTTGTCCAACATCTCAGTTAAGTATTGAAGTATCTGAGGAATGTTTGGGACAAGAGGGTCTAGGCTGTGTGCTTGGTTCCAGGCACAGAATCTCTTCCATTTATCCGAGTAGGTTTTCCTGGTGCTAGGCCTTCTGGCCTCCAGAATGACATCCATAACAGCTTTGGAGAGAGGCAATGCTTGCTTGGCTAAGGAATTTTCCATGCAGCTAGATTTAAGGTATTTACCTGGCTGTGAAGTATCCGATTGTTGTGCTGTGTCAACAACTGTGGGATTTGAGGCAAAATCCAGGGTGGTTCTTGTGTTAAGTTCTTTAAGATTGGGAACCAGTGCTGGCATGGCCAGTCTGGTGCAATCAGGATCATCTTTGGTTCTTCCTGCCTGGCTTTTATGAGTACCTTTGGAAGGAGAGGTAAAGGAGGGAAAGCGTATATACTTGTAGTTTTTTCCAGCTGAATGAGAGGGCATCCACTTTCCATGCTTGTGGATGGTAGCTCCTTGTGCAGAATTTCTGTAATTGTCAGTTCATTGGGGATGCCAAAGTCATGGCTTGTCTGCAGAGGGGGTAGGAGTGTGTGCCCCCCTGCTTGTTTATGTACCACATAACTGTGGTGTTGTCTGTCTTTAGTAGTAATTGTCCTGGATGCAGCAGGTCCATGAAAGAAATAATTGCATTTTGTACAGCTAGCATCTCTTTTTGATTGATGTGGAGATGTCTTTGCTCTGTGGGCCACTCGCCTGAATACATTTTCCTGCCATGTGTGCTCCCCAGGCGTAATCAGATGCATCTGTTGTCAGTGTCTGCCTGGCTGTGTGTTGAGTAAAAGGCTGTCCCTTGTTGAGGTGAGAAGCTTGAGCCCACCACTGAAACTCCTGTTGAAGGCAAGGAATTAGTGGTGTAACTGTTTCCAAACTTTGACAGTGTTGAGACCATACACTTTTTAGGTACCATTGTAGTTTCCTCATATGCAGTCTGGCATATGGAATTAGTAGTATGCAAGATGCCATGTAGCCAAAGGCCCGCAGAATTCTTCTTGCAGGGAGTTGGGTCTTTGTTGCCATTAAATGAAAGAATTGAGTCAGTTGTCCTTGCTTGTCTGGCGTGAGATAAGCCATCTGGGCCGTTGTGTTCAAGCTGGCACCCAGGAATATTATCTGTTGTGAGGGCACTAGTTTTGATTTTGTTTCGTTTACTGTATACCCCAGGCAACTTAACTTTTTTACGTACGCCAGATGCTTTAGAAGAATGTCCTTGCTCTCTGCTTGAATCAGGCAGTCGTCCAGGTATGGATAAATTTGAATTCCTTTTTGCCTGCAAAATGCAATTACTGGTGCCAGGCACTTTGTGAAGACCCTGGGTGCAGTAAATAAGCCAAAGGGCAGTGTAGAGAAATGATAGTGCATTGAACCAGCTAGAAATCTGAGGTATCTTCTGCAGTTTTGTCTGATAGGGACATGCAGGTATGCCTCTTTGAGGTCCAAAGTCACGAGCCAAGCTTTCTTGCTCAGCATGGGAAGAAGCTGCTGTAGTGTCAACATTTTGAATTTCGGAACATCCAGGTAAGTGTTCAGAGAAGAAAGGTCCAGAATGGGTCTCCAGGCTTTGTCCTTTCTGGGAACCAGAAAGAGTCTTGAGTAAAATCCTTGTCCTTGCTCTTGTGGTGGTACCTTTTGAATAGCTCTCATGTCCACTTGTTTGTGTCTTTCAGCTTTTCCCGATTAGGGGTCGCCACAGCGGAACTCCAGTCTGCTAATGATTGGCAGTAGATTTTTACATACTTGCTTGCTGGGCCTAACGCACAACCTTCAACGAAGGAACGCCCATTCACGCATGTCGCTACACAGAAGACTGAGAATCGAACGGGCAACGTCTAACTGTGAGGCGACAACGCTACGGCAGCACCACCACAGCAGCAATAGCTCTCATGTCCATGAGTGCTGTAATTTGTTTTTGAGCCTCTGCCCATTGATTTGGTGGCAGATTTGGCATTCCTTTTAACCTTAGCAGAGTGTGAAAGTGGAACCTGTAACCTTGAGATATAATGTTGAGAACCCATTTGTCTTTGGTGATGCAATGCCAATTGTGATAGAAAAGTGCCAGTTTTCCTCCTAAGGGGGCTGCCAAGAGAGAGCTGTTTGGCAGCTGTAGTGGAAAGTCATTGAGACTGCCTTTTATAAGGTTGAGGCCTGTCTTCCCCTTCTTTCTGGCCTGGTGTACCCCATTGTCGAGGTCTGTAAGGGCCTTGTGCCTGACCTCTACCTCTTGGACGTCTATATCTGCCCCTTTGAGGTCTGTCTGTGACGGGAAAGGACCAATTCTTTGTATGCCAATTTCTGCTAAAACGAGGAGGCTGAACCTGTAAGAAATCTTTCACCGTTTGCATGGATTTTTGCCTTATCCTCCATCTTTTTTAATACCTCCTCTGCCTTCACTCCAAACAACACATCCCGCTGCAAAGGTGCATCCAATAATTTGGCCTTAACATGATCTGGTAATGTATGTTCTTTTAACCAAGCATGCCTTCTAATGACAGAGCCTGTAACTGCTGCTCTACAGGAGGCCTCTAAGGAATCAAACCCACATTGCAAAGAATGTTTTCCCACTTGTTCAGCTGCATGCAATAAATCCTGCATTTCTTTAAAATTAGGAGGATCTGAATCTGGAAGCATCTTTTGTTTCAACTGAGACATTAAAAATTGCTGACATTTTTGCATGTGAAACTGGCAATTCAAGGCTCTCATTGCTAAAGTTGCAGACGTATATACTTTCTTTCCCCATCTGTCTAATGCTCTGGAATCTCTGTCAGAGGGAACTGGGTTTTTAGCTGATGAGGCCTTAATCCCTTTGGGTCCCTGAGAAATAGTTTCAGGGTCAGCAACAGGACTTTTGTACAGAAATTTGTGAGAGTCAGGGACTCTGTAATATCTATCAGGTTTAACTGGGGATGGGGGTAAGGAGTCAGGGTTTAAGCTGGATTCAGTGTACACATCATTCACAATATCTAATACTGGCGGGATAGCAAGGGGTCTGTGTTGAGACAATAAAGGGAAGTTTCTGAGCCTTTTCTTGGATTCTGAGTAATCCAGGCCTTCCCAGTAGAAATGTTCTCCCATGGTATGTAAGGTCTCCCCAAAGGAGTAGTCCTCAGGCAGAGAGGCTGATGGGATTGATTCCTCAGCATCAGAATCCTCATAAGGGGGTAAGGAATATCCTAGGTCTGAGGATGAGTCTGAGGAAATGGACACCTGGTCGGAAGATTCATAGTCTGCATCTTATCTGGGCCTTTTATCAGGAGGGGGATGGGACCCCCTGATCAGGGTGATTAGGTCTTCGGCCATTTTTAGCATTTGTTTCTTAGGCATGGAAGCCTGTCCTGGAGAGTGCTGTGTCCGTTTCTTTGCTTTTAAGGGGGGCTTAGACTTAACAGAGAGTTTAATGGTTAACTGGGTAGGTCTGAAAATACCCTCTGTAGCTGTGGATTGCTCAGCTACTTCAGTTCCCTCTGTAGGGTTAGGTTCAGTAATCTGAATACCTAGTGCGTCCGAAGGCCCAGCCAGCTCCACGTGGGAGTCGGAGGCGGTCTGTGGTTCTGTGGAAGCGGTCGTCAGGGGCTGTGTAGGCGCCTCGCTGAAAACCGGAGAACCGGCAACCGGCCTAGAAGAGGCCTCGTCGTCAGTTTTGGGCCTCAGATGCCTGTCCTTGCGCTTTTTATGTATTCCAGTCGTCGGAAGTTCCGACGGCATGGTGTAATAGAATTTTCTGCCAAAATAATGTTGGGCAAAATCAAACCGACGTTTAACAGTGCGTAGTGGTCTGGGCCTAGGCATGGAATACAATAGGAGTGGAAATCTTTATGAGGTATTTGCTTCCCACAAGAAATACATTTATTAACTTTTACTGACATCGGTCTGAGGCAAGAAAAAGTTTCCCCAACAGGGCACTTAGCTTTTTTAGAAGACTTCGGTTCTGGATTCGGAATGAAAATCTCAGGAGTCAGCCGACCGGAACTTGCGAACTGCTTCTGCTTCGGGCACCGCACTGCAAGAAAGACTGAAGAAAATGGCATCGGCTGCAACTTGTATACCCCTGTCGCACTGACGTCAGGGAAGAGGCGACAGCAACCGACGCCGGACCGAGACTTTGGAACTCAGGCCGACTGGGGAACCGCCTGACGGCAGGATAACCCAAGTGTAATGACTGCAGCAGTGTAACAAGATGAACATCTTAGTAGTTTTGGTTAGAAATTAAGTCGTCGGTTTGATTCAAACATCGGTAGAGTGAAGAACTGCCTCAGAAGCTGGTGTCTGCACATCGGCTCTGGACCCATCCAGGGTAGGGACATCTGCAGGTTCCATAGTCGAAGAAGCATCTCGTGGCATACCGGGCTCTGAATGAGTCTCAGCAGAGGCCTGCGAATCCATTGAAGCAGGCATCAGGGGCTGCGAAGGTGCCTCACTGAGTACCGGCGGACTGGTGAGTGGCTTACCGCAAGTGTCGTCGGCAGTTTTGGACCAATGCGGTCTGTCTCTGTCGTTATCCTTACGTTTTTTCGGAATATCGGTAGTTGGATGGCTTAACAAAGCCATTTCAGAATACGGAGATCGAGAGCGAAAGAATTTAACGACAAAGAGAGCCCGACGATAAATGGTTTGGGCGTTAAGGCACAAAACCGACAGCGAGGGACATCATGGTCTGGGCCTAAACAGGTGACGCAGTAAGAATGAAAATCTCTGGGAGGTATATGCTTTCCACAGGTAAGACAATTGTTAACTTTTTCTGACACTGGTTAGAGCAAGAAAAAAGGATCCCCAATGGAGTACTTAGCTTTAGAAGACTTCAGGATTATTCAATTTGAAAATGAAAATTCAGGTAGCGGCCGACTGGCACTTGCTAAATGCTTCTGCTTCGGGCTCCTCGACAAGAAAGACTGATGTAATGGTGTTGGCTGCTTGTTTTTATACCCCTGACAACCTGATGTCAGTCCTGGACTGACAGCATCCGACACAGAAATACCAAGTCTCTATTATTCGGGACGACTGAGGGCTACCTGCAGGCAGATAACCCAAGTGTGATGACTGCAACAGTGAAACACGAAGAACATTGTATGGTTTCCTTTTTGAGAAATGACAGGAGAACTCACAGAGTGACTGTTGGAGACAGTTTGAGTACAGAAAGGAGAACAGAAGTGTCTAAGATATGAAGTTTGCAGCGAGTTTCAAAGTGGAAGAGAAGTTTCACCAATAGCGAGTTCAGAAGGAATACCCACTGAAAGGAAACTCCTAAAGTTAAAACTGTAAGTAGCCTAGAAAGATAAATAACACTGAATAAAACAAAATTGCCTATGGATTTCTGTAGGAATTATTGCAAGGAAAATGTGTCAGGCTAGATATGATTTTGCAAGTCTTTGGAGTACTGTGAACTCTAGCCCCTAAACTTGCTTCATCGGTGGAAGTCAAAGAGAAGGGCTTAAGTTCTTTGAGGAAATCCAATTTGTATTTTAAAGACTACACTAAAAATAATAAGAAGTTATGTACCTACCATAACGTTCCATGTTAGTTGTCTTCTTCTCGCCTTCTTTCTTGCTGGATGGGTTCGGAGCCGATCCTCGGCTCCGACTCGGCAATACTAAAAGCTCGAGAGCTAATTCCACCGGCTCGAGGCTCCCCTATATCCCACAATGCTAGGCGGTAACTACTCAGATCTCGTTTGGTAGCTATACCAAGCAATACTAGTCTCCAAAATGGAGTAACAAGTTTCGGAAGAAGAGACACAAAGAAGTCCGGTCGGTCTGTCCAGGCTTGGGGGAAGGAGGGAGGGCATAAGAAGAAGGCGAGAAGAAGACAACTAACATGGAACGTTATGGTAGGTACATAACTTCTTAATGTTAAGTTGTCAATCTCGCCTTCATTCTTGCTGGATGGGACCGCGTCCCTAGCACCTTATCCCGGGTGGCCTATCGGAACAGACTCTTGAGAACAGTGGAACCAAAATTGGCACAGCTTCTGGAAACCATGTCCAATTTGTAATGTGAAATGAATGTATGAGGAGAAGCCCATGTGGCTGCTGCACAGATTGAGTCTATTGGCAACCTGTCCTGAAAGACAATGGATGTAGCTAATGCCCTGGTTGAGTGAGCTCTAGGTCTTGAGGGTAATTTCTGATGTCTAATCTCATAGATGAAAGTAATTGTAGAAGTTAGCCATCTAGACAGAGATACTTTGGTAACTGGAAGGCCTAATCTTCCTTCTGCATATGACAGAAACAACTGATCAGATTTCCTGAGTTGTTTAGTTCTGTCTAAGTAATATCTCAGTTGGCGATGAACATCCAAAAAATAGTTAGGGAAAAAGATGGGGAGATCAATAATCTGGTTTAGGTTAATTTGAGAAGAGATTTTTGGTAAAAAGGTTGGGTTCGTCCGGAGAGATACTCTGTCTTTGTGAAAAACTAGGTAAGGAGGACGACTGCAGAGGGCTTGGAGTTCTGATACTCTTTTCGCTGAAGTTATAGCTACCAGAAAAAGTGTCTTCCAGGAAAGCAATTTTAGAGAACATGAAGCCGCTGGTTCGAAGGGGGGAAGAATTAAAGACGCCAGAACCAAGTTTAAATCCCATTGAGGTGGAGGGTCTTTGATCGGAGGTTTGAGGAGAAATATACCTCTTAGGAAGGCCTTACAGAGCTTGTGAGCCATAATGCTGGATTCTGAAACACCCACATGAAAATTTGAAATGGCAGCCAACTGAACTCTAATGGTTGACGCAGAAGATCCTAAATGAAAAAGTTCCGCCAGGAAGTCTAAAATGGACTGGATAGATGCAGTAAAAGGATCAATGTTTTTCGATGATACCCAAAGGGAAAAATGTTTCCATTTACTAGTATAAATCTTCCGGGTAGAGGATTTATGAGAGGCTATCAATATATCTCGGACCGAGCGAGATATTGAGGGAAGCCTGGCTAAGGTAGGAATTGGAGAAACCATGCTGTGAGGTTTAGGGAAGACAGAGATTGGTGCAGCTGACCCGACTGATGGGTAATCAGATCTGGTACTGGGTCCAGATGCCAAGGCTGCTCCAAAAGGTAACGATGAAGAAAGGGGAACCATATCTGTCGAGACCAGTAAGGGGCAATGAGGATCATAGTCACTCTCAAAGCAATGGCTTTCTGAATTAGTTGAGGTATCAATGGAAAGGGGGGAAAGGCATACAGAAGTCCCCGGGGCCAATCGTGGACTAGAGCGTCTCTGGTGGGATGGCCTGGTAACGGGAAGAGCGTGAAGAAGTCTTGACACTTGCTGTTTTGGGGAGTAGCAAAAAGATCACAGCAAGGATGGCCCCATCTTAGAAATACCTCTTCTAGAACTGATGACTTTAGAGACCACTCGTGTGGCATGAGAATTGCTCTGCTCAACCTGTCTGCAATGACGTTGGATTTCCGGGATGTGCGCCGCCAGAAAGCGTTGAGAAGAGATCGCCCATTGCCAAAGTCTGAGTGCTTCTCGACATAAAGGGTATGATCTGGTTCCGCCTTGTTTGTTGATGTACCACACCACGGACATGTTGTCCGTTTGAATTGCAATAGTCCCTATGGGAAGAGAGTCATGAAGGGCTTGCAACGCTAAAAGCACTGCTCTCATCTCTAGGACATTTATGTGCAAGTGGCACTCGAAGGGTTGCCATGTGCCCTGGACTGTCCTGCCCTGATAATGCCCCCCCCACCCGATCAGGGAGGCATCTGTTGTCAACGTGGCAACTGGAGGGGGGGGAGAATGAAGGATCTTCCTAGGAGAAGTTGAGGTGACGTGACCCACCAAGATAGTTGGTTCTTGCATACTTGAGTTATCAGTATGGTATGGGACATTGGGAGTCGTTGAAAGGACCATTGGGTAAAGAGCATCCACTGGAGGATCCTCATGTAAAAGCAAGCTAAGGGGAGAAGAGGAATAGCTGCCGCCATGAGTCCTAGTACCTTTAACACCAGTCTGGCTTTGACTTTGACCAAATGCAACAGAAGGGAAACTTGGTTCCAAATGTCTAAAACCCTCTGCTCTGTGAGTGTTGCTGAAAGAGTCTGCGTATCTAATTTGGCGCCTATGAAAGTAATAGACTGACAAGGTGACAAGGCAGATTTTTCGAAATTTATTGATATGCCTAGAGCTTGACAGGTTTGCATGGTGAAATTTCTGGATAGTAGAAGCTGATGCCTGGTGGTGGCTGTAAGGAGCCAATCATCCAGATATGGAAACACCTGGAATCCCTGGCGCCTCAAGTGAGCCGTGACCACTGCCATGCATTTGGTGAACACTCGGGGGGCTGTAGTGAGACCAAAGGGCAGGGCTCTGAACTGGTAGTGACTGGCTCCCAGCCTGAAGCGGAGATATCTCCTGGAGCGCCGGTTCATTTTGATGTGATAGTACGCGTCCTGAAGATCTATAGAGCACATCCAATTGTCCTGACCCAAGAAGGGTAGGATGGACTGTAGCGTGACCATCCAGAATTTTGTTTTCTTGACAAACTTGTTTAAATGACTGAGATCTAGAATGGGCCTTCAGTCCCTGTTTTTGGTACCAAAAAGAATTTGGAGTAGATTCCAGATCCTTGCTGGTCTGCTGGGACTGGTTGGATGACTCTTTTTAATAGCAGCTTTGAAACTTCCAATGCTTCTTTTTCCCTTAGACCGGGTGGAACATCTGGAAGGGATTTTTTTGGTTGAGTTGGAATGTGAATAAAGGGAATTTTGTAACCCTCGGATATGATCGACTGTACCCATTTGTCTTGAGTTAAGGAAAGCCAGGCTTCTGGGTACAGTGATAATCTACCCCCGACTGCCTCCGAAGGCGGACAGCCGGGCAGCCCCTCAGGGGTGCTGAAAGGGTTTGTCAGAGAACACCTCTCTGCTACCCTGGTTTTGCGGACCTACTCTGCCTCTGGGGCGGCGTCGATTATTGTTCCCCCCTCTGCCTCTAGAGGGAAATCGACCCTGTGCGTCAGATGAGACTCCCTGAGATTGTTTCCGAAACCACATCTTCCCTCCCCTCTGACCTTTGGGATAGGGTCTAGAAGGGGTGGAAAAACTGACTCCTACGGCAGAGAGAGTCTTACCTTCCACCTCGCACCTGGTCAATGTATCCTTCACCTGTGGACCAAACAAAGATGATCCGTCAAAGTGGGAGATGGTGAGGGACGCTTTGTATGGGTCCATAAGTTGCACAGTCGCATCCAGGCATGCCTTCGTAAGGCAATGCCTGTGCCTGCAGATCTACTCGCTCCATCTGCTGCGTATGAAACCAGTCACATGGAGGAGTTCACTATTGAATTTAGGGTTGCCAACTGGGAGTTCATTGTGTCTTTGAACCCCCAGCTGTAGGATCCTTCATCAGTTCACCCATATCCTTGAGTAAATCTCTTCGGAGACGGGTGAAGTGGCATAAGTAGTTCAGCGATCAAGATAGAAAAGGTCGCTGATGAAAACATCCGCTTGCCGCACCTGTCCATGGTCCTAGATTCTTTATTAGGAGGATGGACAGGAACAGAAGGATCAGCTAGTTCCTTCTTTGTGGCCGCAGCCACCACCATGGCATCAACGGGACACCTTTGGAAAGAAACTGTTTGTCTGAGGGAGCAGTGATAAATTTGGATGGTCTCCTCGGGTGGGTTCCACTGAGTCAGGAGCCGCCAAGCCTTCCTTGCCACCACTTCCATAAGGGGTCAAAGGGAGGGGACACCCAGGAGGTAGAAGGGCGAGAACCAAACGCCTCAAGATACACTGACTCATCCTCCGAAGGGTTAAGGGCTGGCCAATTTCCCCTCTGTCTGAGTATTTCTAGGATGTCCGCAAAGGAGACATCCTCAGAGGGGGAACGGGGGGACCCTTCGGATTCCTCCAAGTCAGTGTCAGAGGTGATAGACTCAGGGGAGTCAATGTGCTTCCTCTTGCACTGCCTCTTCCTAGGGGGATCTCCTGCGGGGTCAGGAGAGACCTCGGAAGAGGAGGAAATTCCCAATGGGGAAACTTGAGGAGTTGGTTCTCTATGGTGTAAGACAAGGGGGTGAGCAGAAATCTCCGCAGGCACTGTAGAAGGAGGAGCTGATGGAACCGACTGCGGGGCAGAAACCGGTTCTAGCACGCTCCGCAAGACCTCGAAGGCATCCCTGTCAGGCAAGGTCCGAGGCCCTCGCTCCGAAGAGACAAGGACCCCTCCTGGCACCGACAGGACGGCTCGAAGCGATGTCGGAGCCGAACTCACCAGCCAAGCCCGAGAGGGAGAGCGGGTCGGACAAGGGTCCAATACCACTCGCCTCGGAGCCGACGAGGGAAGCTTCGGCCGAGATCCCTCAAAGAGGAGATCGGAGCGACGACGGAGCCGAAACGATGGTATCGGATCCAACGCACCGACAGTGATGGGTCCAACAAGCCTTGGCTCGAACTCAAGGAGTCGGAGGAGGAATATAATGAGGACGGAATAGCCAGCGACTGATGAGTCGGGCTATGGAGCATTTGGGCCAGTGCCTCGACTTAAGAAGTCTACTCACCACCCTCTGCAAGTCATGGTCTGACAACCTGGAAGACCGAGGAACGTGATTTGTGGCTCCGCTCTGAAAGGAGAGGAGATCCTGGTGCAGTGTACGGAACCGATTGAGGGGACCTGGATCTCTTCCTGTAAGATGGCTCCGATAATGGTATCGGAGCCGATGGAGCTGCTAACCGGCTCCAGCCGGAGCCAAGTAATAGTAAAGGTAGATCCTATGGAAGGGGATCTTGATCTCTTTTAGAATGTGGCTCGATAGTATCGGAGCCGATGAATTTAACAGCCTCGGCTCCAGCCGAGCAGAGGTAATAGTTTTAGGCCCAAGAACATTGGCTCGGCGGAGCCGATGTCGAACCTGCTTCGACATTTCTACAGTCGACTCAGGAGCAGGAGTCGACTGTTTAGAAGCCTTAGAAGGTTTTCCTGAACTGGACTGAGTCAGGGGCCTTCAGGCTTTAACAAACCCCTTAAAATGAGTTTGTTTTGCGCTCCTGCAGGACTCGAGGGCTGAAACCATGGCAGACAGCACACGAGTCCTGCAGGTGCACAGGCCCCAGGCAATACACACAAGAAGTGTGACCGTCTGTCAGAGACATTTTCTGACAGCACGAGTCACACTTCTTGAAGCCTGAGACCTTTTCTTTAGACATCGAAGGTAATGCCTGACAACAACAAAAACACACAGACACACCCTGAATAAAAAAGTTATTTAACTAATAAGTAAAGGCTAAAGGCCACAAACACACACACACACACACACACACACACACACACACACACAAAAAGCCCTTATTGTACAAAAAAAAGGGAAGACTAAATTTAGTCACTAAAGGACTGGGAAGGGAAGGGGCCGAAGGCCTAAAGATAAGGGGAGAAGGAAGAAATAAATATACTCGACAAAAAAAAGGGGTCGAGAGATCTAATATCGAAAATAAACTAAAAGGGGCTATATATACTCACAAAAAACTAGTTTTATAAGTACCAAAAAGGTAAAAGTTAAACCAACCTGCCTGAGCCCCCGGTAGAAGAGCACCTCGTCATCTATAGCGGCAAACGAGATCTGAGTAGTTACCACCTAGCATTGTGGGATATAGGGGAGCCTCGAGCCGGTGGAATTAGCTCTCGAGCTTTTAGTATTGCCGAGTCGGAGCCGAGGATCGGCTCTGAACCCATCCAGCAAGAATGAAGGCGAGATTGACAACTTAACATTATACTTCAATGAAAGCTATTTTGTGCCTGCCGTGTTTCACAACTTCTGGAAAATAAGGTACAATTCATATTTTATTGTGCTATAATAACCCAAAATAGCACACATGATGGATAATTTGGCGAATTTTGATTAGTATGGACCGCAGTGGTGGAGTGGTTACTGTTGTTGCCTCACAGCAAGAGGTTCGCCAGTTCGATTCTCGGCTGGAGTGCCTTCTGTGTGGAGTCTGCATGTCCTCCCTGTGGTCGAGTGACATCTAAAAACATGCAGGTAGGTGCGTGCGTGAATGGGTGTGCCTTCTTTGAAGGCTGGGCATCAGGCTGGCAACTCGCCACTGTAAAAATCCACTGCCAATCATCTGCTGTGGCGACCCCTAACCAGGAAAAGCCGAAGGATTGTATTAATGTTAATCTAAAATGCTTAGTTTATTGAACTGCGGGTGGGATGTAATATCTCAGATAAGGAAGAAAGTGAAACTCTTACCACTGTGCTGGCTGCGGTAAACTTATGCTGCAGTAAGCAGTGACACACAACTTTGACTTTTTTTGGAGGCTGTGCTTGTGGATACAAGAGAGAATAATTTGTTAAGTTTCCAAGCCACTTAAAATACTGATGAAATTACACATACTGGGCAGAATGGAAAAAGAAATGTGGATGTACAACTGGTTTCATAGATATCTGCAAAAGTGTGCCTAAAGAAATCGGTCAGAGACAAGTACAGAGAAAACACTTGTATTTTGACAGACATGGACATTTGGTAAATGTTTATTTTAACAACTGCTGAAAGGCTCCCTCACAAAAACTGTACCTGCTGAAACTGAATATTGAATTTATTAAGGTGCTTTCATGAAAAAGTACAGTTGTGTACACTTAACATAAATGTAGATGTTAGAGTGCATTCACTGTTGCAGTCATCACATTTGGATTATCTGCTTGCAGGTAGCCCTCAGTCGGCCTGATTATCAACGCTTTGGGTCCTGTGTCAGTTGCTGTCTCATCTTCCATGACGTCAGGTAGTCAGGGGTATAAAGCATGCAGCCAATGCCATTACATCAGTTTTTCTTGCCCCAGATGTCAGGTGCCCCCATAATGGGAAGCAATTATATACAAGGTTACACCTCCAACAAAAAGCAAATACACCAGAAAGCTTTAAGCATAGTAAACAAGAATAGAGGTATAGTCAATAGAAGTCAGGGGGCTGGTGGGAGGGTAACCAGGACTGCAACAGTGAATACACTCGAACATCTACATTTATGGTAAGTGCACACAACTGTACTATGTTCTTTGTGTTTCACTGTTGCAGTCATCACATTTGGGTAGATTCCCAAAGCTAAGGATGGGAGGAGGCAATTAGATAGCATTAGGACCAGCTATAAGGCCCTGCAAGACTGCAGTGGCAAAGCCAGCTCTGGATTTAGAAAAAATTGGCAAGTAGTAATGCTTGGTGGAGGTATGTACAGAACTCCAAGTAGCAGCTTCTAGGATGTCTCTGGTAGGGGCACCTCTGAGAAAGGCTGTAGAGATAGATGCAGTCCTGGTGGAATGAGGTCTTATCCCCTGTGGGGTAGATTTTCCATGGTGCTTACAGCAGAAATGAATGCAATGGCCTATCCACTTAGAAATGGTTTGCTTCGAAATGGCCTTCCCCTCTGCCCCTGCAGCAAATGCAACCAGCAGCTGTTCAGATTTCGTGAGAGGCTTAGTCTTGTCCAAGTAAAATCTAAGTTGTCTGTGCACGTCCAAGGAGTGCAGTATTCGTTCCCCTTTGTTATGTGGATTAGAAAAAAGGTTGTCAAATGAAAGGACTGATTAAGGGCCACACTGGATACCACCTTGCGCATAAAGGAAGGATTGGTCCTGAGGGACACCCTGTCAGCACGAAAGATGATGAAAGGGTCCACTGCCATGAGGGCCTGTAATTCAGACACCCTTCTTGCTGAAGTGATGGCTAGAAGGAAGGCTGTTTTCCAAGAAAGGAATTTCAACTTTGCATTTGCAGCTGGCTCAAAGGGAGGTAGAGTGAGCTTTTCCAATACAAAGTTAAGGTCCCAGGCTGCAGTAGGGGCTCTCTTGGGTGGTCTTAAGTTTTTGGCCCCTCTGAGGAATTGCTTCAGCAGTGGATGAGAGAAGAGGGGTGGGCTCAGTATTATAATGTGTTGAAATGGCCGAGGCATGAATTTTGACGGCTGAAAAGGAAAGGCCCATGTCAAGCATCTCAGTTAAGTATTGAAGAATATGCGGTAAATTGGGCACTGTTGTGCCCATCCAGAGTCTGGCTCCAGGAACAGAATCTTTTCCATTTTTCAGCATAGGATTTTCTAGTACCAGGCCTCCGTGCCTCCAGAATGACATCCATCACTTGCTTACTGAGGGATGGTAATGGAGAGATCAGGTAATTAGCCAGGCTGCAAGGTTCAGGGTTTGAAGCTGTGGATGCAGAACCTGGCCCTCCTGCTGAGATAGCAGGGCAGGGATCTGAGGCAGGTGCCATGGTTCCAGCAGTGATACACTGCGCAAGAGGAGGTACCACTGTCGGCATGGCCAGTCTGGTGCAATCAGTATTGTCCTTGGTTTGTAGCACTCTTGTGTGGGGTCATTTACTGCACTGTTATAACTTGATATTACTTGTGAACCTCTGCTATCTCTGTAAAAAACAAAAACAACAAAAAAAAATCTTGCTTTTTCCCACTTTTCTGAGAGTTAAAAAAGTTCAGTTACAGGCTTGCTGTTCCTGAACTGTTTGAAAGTTTCTGTGAGGCCATTTTTGCTTGGGCTGAAGGAGGGTCTCTGTGTTCATCAGTGGCAGTGACTAACATTAAGCAGCTTCCCTGCCCCCCGGAGAGGTGGTTACTGACTTGAAACTGTAGTTTTATTGGCCACTAGGGGTCATTTCCATAACTCCTTCATCTTCCTCTCTTAAAACCTAGTTGCCTCGTGGTTTGAGCGTCTTTTCAGGCTTGTTGGCTGTTGGTGAAGCACCCTCCAAGAGGAAAAAACGCTGAGAGAAGAAGGGAGCCACTTTTGAGATTTTAAGTATTTTTTCTCTGTTTATTTGCTAAGTTTTTCTGCATAGCTGCCTAGCTTGAGCATTTTCTGGCTTGTTAAACTTGATTTCTGTATTAGTAGCTGTATTTAGAGCACAACCAAAGCTGTTTGCTGAATTTCCTGTTTGCACTTAATTTTAAATCGTTTTTTCTTAAAACTTGCATATTTTCTGTCCTTGACCTAGCACTCTTGTGTGGGGTCATTTACTGCACTGTTATAACTTGATATTACTTGTGAACCTCTGCTATCTCTGTAAAACAAAAACAACAAAAAAATCTTGCTTTTTTCCCACTTTTCTGAGAGTTAAAAAGTTCAGTTACAGGCTTGCTGTTCCTGAACTGTTTGAAAGTTTCTGTGAGGCCATTTTGCTTGGGCTGAAGGAGGGTCTCTGTGTTCATCAGTGGCAGTGACTAACATTGAGCAGCTTCCCTGCCCCGGAGAGGTGGTTACTGACTTGAAACTGTAGTTTTATTGGCCACTAGGGTCATTTCCATAACTCCTTCATTTGTCCTCAGAGGAGTGGTTTAAGGCAGTAACTTGTAGTTTATTGGCCATTTTGGGTAATTTCCTGTCTTTTCCAGCCCCTGCTATAAAGCAGCTTTTAGCGCATTAGCGATTTAGCCCGATTTAGCTGAGTTGCTACCGTTGCACACTAGGGCAGCAGCGGTTAAGCAGGTTTAAACTATTCGGCTACCTAAAGTCCACTCTTCAAATTTTCCCTTAAAACTACCTTCCTCGAACTATACTACTGATCTAATCAGCTTATCCTATAATTAAAAGATCATCTCTACTTGACTCCAAGTAGACTATTCTCTATCTGTTAAGCGTAGCACTTGCTCCTACAGTACTTATTACCTTGATACGGCACTCTTGTCATAGATAGTACCCCAAAAGGCAACCCCCATTTCTCGGTCACCCACGCCCCGAATCTTTTTAAAGTTTTTTGTCTATTCCTTCTAGCATGTCGAGGGATCAGTTGCTAGTGTCCTCTCCTGCTCAGCTGGTTAACCTGGGAATATTGAGGCAATGTTACAATTGCCTCATGTACACAGACAACCCTCTCCTCCTCCCACAAAACACAAATACATGCAGAGATGCAACTATCTGCCAAACTGGAGGCTGAGCTCTCTCAACATAGGACTGGCAAGACCAGTCAGGAGGAGAAGGTTACCACACACACTATAGACCCAGTCTCACATAGTACCATTACAACCTCAAATCATACACATAAACACACAAAGACATACTGGAGGCTCTGATCAAAAATCTACCAAAACAGCAGAGGCCACCAAAGCAGACACCCAAACAACCACCACCTCAGAACACAACACCTGCAACACATAGACCTCACAGTCAGAGTGTCAAACAGTCACAGCCCTTAAGGCCAAACACAATGCCAGACACACTAGTCATTGGTGACTCCATAGTCAGACACACTGACGTCCGCTCACCAGACTGAGTAAGGAGAAGGTCACAGTAAGCTGCCTGTCGGGCTAGAATCCGCCACATAACGCAAGCACTCGGTCTCTCAACAGCAGGTACAAATTTGTCTCAGTGATTGTCCACGCTGGTGTAAGCGACCTGAGACGTACCTCCTTGGACTACATGAAAAGAGACATTGAGGAGCTCTCTGATTATGTAGCCCAGGCAGGTATGACCCTGACCTTGAGCAGTATCCTACCTTCACCAAGAATGATGCCACAATACAGAGATAAGATGATCAGCTTTAACAATTGGCTTAAACACTGGTGTCGTTCAAAGGGGATCCAGTGTCTGTCTGCCTGGGATGACATGCTGGACAAGCCACGCTGCTTCAAGGGACGGCTTGCACCTGTCACCCCTGGGATTCGGATATTGGCAAAGGCTCTTGCCACCCCATAGTGCCTTTTTAGGCAAGGCTCAAATTCTAAACCTACCACCCTAGAACACAAAAAGGAAAAAAACTAAGGGTAATGCTGCTCAATGCCAGAAGTCTAAATCTCAAAATGCACGACTCGAGGCCCTTCTCAGTATGGAGAACATCGATGTCTGTGCTGTGACAGAAACCTGGTTCAAGGCTCCTGAGAGCACTCCAGCTATCAGGTTTTACCTCATATCATGCGTTGCCCCAAAATCCAGACAATACCAAGAAAGGAGGGGGTATCCATATTCATCAAGGACACCCACACCTCAAGACTGGTGGCAGCACGATGCATCGGAGACCATCCAGGTGCAATTAACCATAGGCAAGACTGCTCTGCAAATTGTAGCATGTTACAGGCCACCTCACAAACTCAGGAACCTCACATGGCCTTCCTGAAAACACTAGAGGGGATAAATGTATCACCAAACACCATCATACTAGGTGACTTCAATTACCCTAATATAGACTGGGAACACTACTCAAGCCCAAACACCCTAGCCCAAAAGTTCCTGGAATTCATAAACTCAAATGCCATGGAACAACTAGTCACCATCCCTCAAGAGGAGATAACATACTTGATCTCATAATCACGAACATGGGAGCACAATGTTCAACACCGAGGTGTACCCTCACTGGTGAGATCAGACCACAAACTAATCTCGCTGGAGGTCCTCATCCCACCCCACCTGAAATAAAAGACCACAGTAAAGAACTTCTCAAAAGCCGACTTCACACTTCTAAAGACTAGTGTGGTCTCCTTTAAGGCCCCGAGCCAAGGAAAACAGTACTCAAGCCGCTGAATCATTTACAAATGCCTTCTACCAGCACCTGCAGGACTGCGTGGATAAGGCAATCCCAAGCAAAACAAAGACTCTGTGTACCAAAGGCAAGCGTCCAGTCTGGTGGACCCCAGCCATAAACAAACTCTACAACAAAAGGAGGAAGCTACTACAAGATAGAGCAAAATCCTTAAAAGGTAAGACACCCTTGATCACTATAAGTAAAAACTAAGAGCTCTCATAAAATCATCCAAAGCAAATTTGAGAGAAAAATAGCTAAAGACTCAAAAGACAATCATAAGGCCTTCTTTAGCTATGTTAGAAACCTGGGAGGAAACTCCCAGATATGCTCAGAGCTAGTTCAAAATGATGTGAAGATTACTGATCCTACAGACATTGCCAACATACTGGCTGACAGGTTCAGTGCAAACTTCTCCCCTCCCCAAAAGGAGAGATATCTATACCAAACGATTGCAGCCCCAAACATCTCCAGCCAAGTGAGAACTGCTCTCCAAAGCAAAACACAGCATCCATGGGACCTGATGGTGTCCCCGGCTGTGTGCTCCATGAACTCAATGAGGAATTAAACCCACAGCTAGGACAGCTGTTTAATCAAAGTCTTACCTCTGGATATTGCCAGGAGTGGCGCACTGCAACTGTGGTACCACTTCACAAAGGCGGTGCCTCCACCGACCCTGGAAATTACCGCCCATTAGCTTGACAAGCCTTATCTGCAAAGCCATGGAGAGGATCATAATGGACCTCATAAATAAAGACATAGGGAATTTGCAGACTTTGGATCCAACACAGTTTGGCTTTGTCAAAGGCAGATCATGCCTTTTAAACTTGGTTGACTTTTGAAACAGTCACCAAAGCCATTGATGAGGGAAAGGCAGTCCATACAGCCTACCTCGATCTGGCTAAGGCCTCGATACAATACCCCACTCGGGTATCATTGAAAAACTCATCAGCTTAAATGTCAACCCATACATCACAAGATGGGTTGCAAACTGGCTGAGTGACAGAACCCACAGGGTCAGAGTTGCTGGCGCCATGTCAGACTCAAAGCCTGTCACAAGTGGTGTCCCACAGGGCTCAGTCCTGGGCCCACTCTTGTTTGGCATCTACTTTTCCAAGTACAAGCAAACACAGGAGGGTTATGGCTGACAAAGTTTGCAGATGACTGCAAACTGAGCCATAGTAGAAAACACATCTGATACAGATATCCTTCAGAAGGGTCTCACAGAAACGGATAACTGGTGCCAGAGCCACGCCTAAAGTTAAATGCCAAAAATGCATAGTCATACCCTTCGGGAAAAACAAGGTTACCCTAGCTACCAAATAGGTGGCAATCCACTGAGCACAGAAGAAGTTATCAGGGACCTGGGGACCCAGGTTGATAGTAGTCTGTCATTCGACACCCATGTAGCTAAAGTAGTTAGGAAGACCTTCTACATTGCCCACCTTATCATGAAGGGATTCTCATCTAGATCAAGGGAGGTCATAGTCTCCCTTTACTCATCACTCATCAGACCAATGATTGAGTACAATGCCCCATTCGAATGTATCTGACCCGACACTTGCAGCAGCTGGAGAGGCCACAAAAGTTCCTCACCAAAAGGATAAAGGGTCTCAAAATCTGTCCTATGCTGCCCGACTGAAAGAACTCCAGCTCTATTCAGTCGCCAGCTTGCTCAGAGGTGACCTTTGCCTAACATACAAGGCCATGTCAAACCCAGATTTGATGAATATGCTTCACCTCAAAAATCTAGATCCATCAGAGCCACAAGGGCTTGAGACTTAAACCTTGACACGGCTATTAATAGGACGTGCTGGAGGGATAGATTCATCACCCAAAGACTCCCTATGCTGTGGAACAAAATCCCGGTACATGTGAGGCAGAGTACCTCGCTGGCCTTGTTCAAGAGAAATCTTGACCAATGGATGGGAGATCACAGATATACCCCAGGGATAACCTCAGTGTCACTGCTCGACAGAGGCACAGCAAAATAATGGGTATAGTTCCCCATACTAAAGGGGTGGCGTAAGCCACAAAACGATGGGCTAGGCTTGTAAATGCCCTCGGGCAGATAGCCTAGTATGAACCTATGAACCTATGATCTTTAGTAGCACTTTGGAGAGGAGTGGCAGAGGGGGAAAGGCATAAACTGATAGGTTTTTCCAGGTGAAGGACAGGGCATCCACTTTCCAAGCTTGTCTGTGGGAAGTCCTTGTGCAGAATTTGTCCAATTGGTAGTTCTGTGGGGAGGTATCTCTGGGCTCCCCCATTTGTTTCTCAACATGTTTAATAACTTTGGTTCCAGTTTCCACTCGTGTGGGTCCATGAGATTTCTGCTTAGGTCGTCTGCCAGTGTATTTAGCTTGCCCGGCAGGAATTGAGCTTGTAGGTGCACTTGGTAGCTCAAGACTGTGTTCCACAGAGCCATGGCTAGTCTGCAGAGAGGGTGTGACTGGGTTCCCCCCTGCTTGTTTATGTAACCGTGCGTGTTGTCCGTCTTTACCAATAATTGTCCTGGAAGAATGTGGTCCTTGAAGGCTGTCAGAGCATTCTGTACAGCTAACATTTCTTTTTGATTGATATGCAGGTGGATTTGACTCTGGTTCCATTTGCCCTGAATGCAGTGCCCTGCCAAGTGAGCCCCCCCACGCATAGTCTGATGTGTCTGTTGTTAGGGTTTGGGCGGTAAGGGGTAGAGTGAATGGCAGTCCCTTGTTTTGGTGACAGGCCTCTGCCCACCAAAGGAACTATCTTTAGACAAGGTATGATAGGAATCATTGATTCCAGGTCCTGAGAATGTTGACACCATACGCTTTTTAGATACCACTGTAGTTTCTCATATGCAGTCTTGCATATGGAATTAGTAGAATGCAACAGACCATGAACCCCAGGGCTTGCAGTATTTTCCTTGCAGATAGCTGGGTCATTGTGGCCAGTAGTTTGAAGTAGGCTGTGAAATGAACTTGTTTTTGTGGCTCGAGGTAGGCCATCTGGGAAGTTGTATTCAAGCTTGCTCCCAGTAATACAATTTGTTGGCAGGGTACTAGATGTGATTTCTTTTCGTTTATGGTGTACCCCAGAGAAGTTAGTAACTTCTTTACATATGCCAGATTTAATAGTATGTCCTGGCTTTCTGCCTGAATTAGACAATCGTCCAGGTATGGGTATATTTGAATATTCTTTGTCTGCAAAATGCAATGACTGGAGCTGGGCACTTTGTGAATACGATGGGCGCAGTAGATAAGCCAAAGGGCAGTGCAGAGAACTGATAGTACATGTAGCCTGCTCTGAAGCGTAGGTATCTTCTGCAAGATTCCCTTATTGGGATGCGCAGGTAGGCTTCCTTAAAATCCAGTGTTGCCAACCAGGCATTTTTGCCTAGCATGGGAAAGCAGATGATGAAGAGTTAGCATTTTGAATTTTGGGATTACCAAAAAAGTATTTAGGATAAACAGATCCAGGATAGGACACCAGGAATTGTCTTTTCTGGGTACCAGAAAAAGTCTTGAGTAGAAACCTTGCCCCCATTCTTCTTCTGGGACAGGTTGAATAGCCCTGATGAGCGAGAACTTGCTTTTGAGCCTCTGCCCACTGATTTGGGGGTAGGTCTGGTCAACCGTTTGGGGCTGGTAAGGAGTGGAAGTGGAATCTTTATCCGTGGGAAACTATATTTAAAACCCATTTGTCTTGGTTAATGAGTTCCTAGTTTCTTGCATGCAGGGTGATTTTTCCCCCCTAAAGGAACAGTCAGTTGAGCAGGGCTTGGAAGATTTAAAGTTAAGTCATTGTGACAGTTTACCATAGGGGGTGTCTTACTACTCCCGGCTTTGGAAGTGGGAGCCCCCCACTGTTTAGGCCTGTGAATACCTTGGGAATGAAGCTTTGGTGTTCTGCTGGTTCTGGGTTTGGACTGAGAAGGCCTGGAAGAGGCAGGAAAGGACCAATTCTTAGAAGGCCAATGCCTACTAAATCTGGGAGGCTGTACTTGCAAGAAATCTTTAACAGTTTGCATAGATTTAGCTTTTTCCTCCATCTTTTTAAGTACTTCATCTGCTTTGTTGCCAAACAGGCGGTCTTGGTTTAAGGGAGCATCCAGTAATTTAGCTTTAACATGATTTGGCAAAGATTGCTCCTTAAGCCAAGCATGCCTTCTAAGTACAGACCCAGTGACAGCAGCCCTTCAAGATGCCTCTAATGAATCAAAACCACATTGCAAAGTATGTTTACCAACTTGTTCAGCAGAATGCATTAAATCCTGTAATTCTTTATTTTCAGCACAGTCAGGAATCAACATCATTTTCTGTTTAAGCAAACAAATAATATGCTGCTGATACTTTAACATATGAAACTGGCAGTTTAAGGCCCTAATGGCCAAAGTTGCAGAAGTGCATACCTTCTTACCCCATCTATCCAGGGCCCTGGAATCTCTATCAGAGGGGGTAGGGTTATTGGCAGTAGTAGCCTTAATACCCTTGGGTCCCTGTGAAATGGTCTCAGGATCCGCAGTAGGATTCTTAAAGAGGAACTTGTGAGAGTCAGGTACCCTGCAATACCGGTCAGGTTTTCTGGGAGCCGGACGTAAAGTGTCAGGCCAGGCTAGATTCCGAGAAGGCATCATCTAATGTCCAGTACAGGAGGGATAGCTAAGGGCCTGTGTTGAGGTAGGAGTAAGAATTCCCTAAGCCTCTTTTTGGAGTCAGAGAAATCCTGGCTTTCCCAGTGGAAATGCTCCCTAAGAGTATGCAAGATTTCACCAAAAGAGAAATCCTCTGGAAGGGAAGCAGATGGAATGGAGTCTTCTGCATCAGAATCCTCATAGGTAGATAAGGGCAACTCCTGGTCATCAGAGAAAAATAGAAGTTATGTTCTTACCATAACGTTCCATGTTAGTTGTCTTCTTCTCGCCTTCTTCTTGCTGGATGGGTTCGGAGCCGACCTCGGCTCATTCGCCACTCTAAAAGCTCGAGAGTTGGTTCCACCGGCTCGAGGCTCCCCTTATATCCCACAATGCTAGGCGAGAGTTACCTCAGATCTCGTTTGTAAGCTAAACCCAGCTTATATAGTAACAGTATAACTATAAACAGAGTCCACCTCTAACAGGAAGAAAGAAGGGTGACCTACATCCTGACCCAGAAAATATGCCCAACAGCATATGTCTTAAGAAAGAGGTGGTAGAAAGAGAGGTCACGATCACAACTCCTCTAGGTCTGTCCAGGCCAGGGGGAAGGAGGGTGGGACGTAGGAAGAAGGCGAGAAGAAGACAACTAACATGGAACGTTATGGTAAGAACATAACTTCTATATGTTAAGTTGTCTATCTCGCCTTCATTCTTGCTGGATGGGACCGCGTCCCTAGCACCTTGTCCCGGGTGGCCTAACGGAACAGACTCCTGAGAACAGTGGAACCAAAGTTAGCTCTATGCCTAGAAGCTAAGTCCAACTTATAATGAGAAATGAAAGTGTGAGGAGTAGCCCAAGTAGCAGCTGCACAAATGGTGTCAATAGGCAGTCTGTCTTGGAAAGCTAAAGAAGTAGCCAAAGCTCTGGTGGAATGAGCCTTAGGTTTATCAGGCAGCTTTTGATGTCTAATCTCATATACAAGGGAAATCAATGATGTTAGCCATCTGGATAATGATACCTTTGAAACTGAAAGTCCCTTTCTGCTCTGCATAGGAGACAAACAACTGATCAGATTTTCTGAACTGTTTAGTTCTATCCAAGTAGTACCTCAATTGACGGTGAACATCCAGGCAGTGTAATTTTTGTTCAGACCTATTGGAGTATTCTGGAAAAAAGACTGGTAGATCAATGGATTGATTCAGATTTGATGCAGATACCACTTTAGGCAAAAAGGACGGGTTAGTTCGTAAGGACACTCTGTCCTTATGAAACAAAAGATAAGGAGGACGACAACTGAGTGCTTGAAGTTCTGAAACTCTTCTAGCTGATGTAATAGCTACCAGAAAAAGAGTTTTCCATGATAACAATTTTAAGGAACAGGAAGCTGCAGGTTCGAAAGGGGGAAGAATCAAAGAAGCAAGAACTAAATTTAGGTCCCAAGGAAAAGGAGGATTTCTTATAGGAGGTCTGAGAAGAAAAACTCCTTTCAAAAAGGCTTTGCAGAGTTTGTGGGACATTAGGGCAGATTCAACAATACCCACATGAAAGTTAGAAATAGCTGCCAATTGAACTTTAAGTGTAGAGGGAGATGAACCTGCATGGAAGAGTTCAGCTAGAAAATCAAGGACTAGTTGGATGGAAGCGGTGAAAGGATCTATGTCCCTTCCTTGTGCCCAATATGAGAAGCGTTTCCACTTACTCAAATAAATCTTTCGAGTGGAAGATTTATGGGAAGCTATCAATATATCTCTAACAGAGTGAGATAATTGAGGAAGCCTGGCTAAGGTAGGAACTGGAGGAACCAAGCAGTGAGGTTCAGAGAGGGGAGGAGCGATGAAACTGACCCGACTGATGGATCAAAAGATCTGGAACTAGGTCCAGCTTCCACGGTCGCTCAAGAGAAACGATGTAGAAAGGGGAACCACACTTGTCGAGGCCAGTAAGGAGCAATGAGGATCAATGAGGCCTTCTGAGCGATAGCTTTCTGAATTACTTGAGAGATCAGTGGGAAAGGAGGAAATGCATACAGAAGTCCCGGGGCCAAACTTGGACTAGAGCGTCTCTGCTGGGTTGGCCTGGTAAAGGGAACAGAGTGAAAAATTCTCTGCACTTGCTGTTTTGGGAGTAGCAAAAGATCGCAGCAAGGCTGACCCCACTTGAGAAAAATTTCTCTCACCACAGAGTCTTTCAGAGACCACTCGTGAGGCATGAGAATAGCTCTGCTCAACTTGTCCATATATGATTGGACTTCCGGGATGTGCGTTGCTATCAGAAAACGCTGAGAAGAAATCGCCCATTGCCACAGTCTGAGTGCTTCTCGACACAGGGGGTATGATCTGGTTCCGCCTTGTTTGTTGATGTACCACACTACAGACATATTGTCTGTCTGGATTGCAATTGTTCCCAAGGGAAGAGAGTCTTGAAGGGCTTGCAACGCTAAAAGCACTGCTCTCATCTCCAGAACATTTATGTGCAAGTGGCATTCTTTTGGTTGCCATGTGCCCTGGACTGTCCTGCCCTGATAATGCCCCCCCCCCCCACCCGATCAGGGAGGCATCCGTTGTCAGTGTAGCAACCGGAGGAGGTGGCACAAAGGTCTTCCGACAGGAGATGGGGAAGACATCCACCACATGAGATGCTTTTTGCGCCTGCGTGATCACAATGGTGTGAGACATTGGAAGTTCCTGGTATGACCATTGAGTAAAAAGCATCCACTGAAGGATCCGCATGTGGTATCTGGCTAATGGAAGGAGAGGTATGGCGCTGCCATAATTCCCAACACCTTTAGAACTAACCTGGCTTTGATTCTGTTGTTGTTGAGAAGGAGTGATACCAATTTGTGAATGTCTGATATCCTTTGATGTGTTAGCCTTGCAGACATGTTTATCATTATCTAGATTTGCCTATGTAGGTAATAGTACGACAAGGCGACAAAACAGACTTTTCGCAATTTATTGAAATACCCAGTTTTTGACAAGCGAAAAGTATAATCTCTGGCCATCAGAAGGAGATGCTTGGTGGGAGCTGTGAGGAGCCAGTCGTCCAAATATGGAAACACCTGGAATCCTTGTCGTCTCAGGTGAGAAGCTACCACTGCCATGCATTTGGTAAACACCGGGGCAGTGGTGAGACCAAAGGGCAGGGCCCTGAACTGAAAATGTCTGGTTCCCAGCCTGAATCGGAGGAATCTTCTGGAGCGTGTGTTCATTTTATGTGATAGCACGCATCCCGAAGGTCTATAGAGCACATCCAGTTTCCTTTGCCCAAAAGGGAAGGATGGATTGCAGCGTGACCATCCGAAATCTTGTTTTCTTGACTGATTTGTTCAAGACACTGACATCCAAAATCGGGTCTCCAGTCCCCTGTTTTCTTTGGAACTAAAAAGAACCTTGAGTAGATTCCGGATCCTTGTTGGTCTACTGGCACTGGCTGAATTGCTCTTTTTGCAAGCAGTTTTGAAATTTCCAAAGCTGCTAGATCCCTTTGAGCGGGTGGAACATCTGGAAGGGATTTTTTTGACTGATTTGGAAAGCGAAAGGGGATAGAATAGCCTTGAAATGATGGACTGTACCCATTTGTCTTGAGTCAGGGATAGCCAGGCTTCTGGGTACAGTGACAATCTTCCCCCGACTGCCTCCGAAGATGGGCAGTCGGGCAACACCTCAGGGATGCTGAAAGGGCTTGTCAGGGAAGGCTTCCCGATTGCCCTGGTTCTGCGGACCCCCCCTGCCCCTAGGGCGACATCTACCATTGTTATTCCCACCTCTGCCTTTGGTAGGAAAACGACTCTGTACGTCAGGCGAAGTCCCTTGAGATTGTTTACGGAACCACATCTTTCCACGCTTCTGGCCATTGGGCTAAGGCCTAGAAGGGGTCAAAACGGACTCCGGCGGCAGAAAGGGTCTTGCCATCAGTCTCGCACCTAGTCAGGGTTTCTTTCACTTGAGGACCAAAGAGGGATGATCCATCAAAGGGAGTTCGTGAAAGACGTCTTGAAAGGGTCCGCAAAATTGCATAGCCGCATCCAGGCGTGCCTACGTAAGGCCACACCTGTCCCTGCGGCTCTGCTCGCTCCATCAGCCGCGTAAGAAAGGAGGCATGGAGGAGTTGGATATGGAATTAAGGGTAGCCAGCTGCGTGCTCATCTTGTCTTGGAAACCCGCAGCTGTAGGATCCTTTAACATTTCACTCGCTTCCTTGATCAGGTCCCTTTGAAGGCGAGTAAAATGGCACAGGTAGTTCAGCGCATGGTAAATGTCGCTGAGGAGAACATCCGCTTCCGTGCCTATCCATGGACCTAGATTCCTTGTTAGGTGGATGGACAGGTACTGAAGGATCAGCTAGTTCCTTCTTTGTGGCAGCAGCTACCACCATAGCATCCACAGAAACTCCTTTTGTTAGAAATTGCTTGTCTGCTGGAGCTGTTATGTACTTAGAAGGTCTCCTGGGAGTGGGGTCCACTGAATCAGGAGCCGTCCATGCCTTCTTAGCAACCACCTGCATGAGGGGGTCAAGGGGGACACCCAGGAGGTGGAAGGGCGAGAGCCAAACGCCTCAAGATACACAGATTCGTCCTCCGAAGGGTTGAGGGCTGGCCAATTTCCCCTCTGTTTCAGGATCTCCAGAATGTCTGCAAATGAGACATCTTCAGAAGGGGAACGGGGAACCCTCAGAATCATCCAAATCTGTGTCTGATGTGATGGACTCAGGTGAGTCAATGTGTTTCCTCTTACACTTCCTCTTCCGAGGGGCTCTTCTGCCAAATCAGGAGAGGCCTCGAAGAGGATGAAATCCCACAGGGGTTTCCTGAGGAGCTGGCTCTCTGCGGTCCGGGATGAGGGAGTGAGTCGACTTACCCTGAGGCACCATAGAGGGAGGGGCGGGAGCCGACTGTGGAGTAGAGCCAGGCTCTAACACACTCCGCATGACCTCGAATGCACCCCTGTCAGGCAGAGCCAGAGGTCCCGCTCCGAGCTAAGAACCCCTCGGCACCGACAGTGATGGCTCCGAGGCCGATGTCGGAGCCGAACTCACCAGCGCCAAGCCCGAGAGGGAGAGGGGTCGGACAAGGGTCGATGCCACTCACCCCTCGAGTCGGAGGGAAGTCCGGCGCCGAGATTCCTCCAAAGAAGAAAGCGGAGCCGACGGGCCGACAATTGTATCGGCTCGGCGTAATCACAGTCTCGGTTCCGACACGACCCGGCTCCGAACTCAAAAGAGAGAAGGAGGAAAATGTTGATGGACAGGGGCAGGCATCGACTGATGAGTCGGGCTCTGAAGCATCTGGGCCAGTGCCTCGGACTTAAGTAGTCGACTCACTACCCTCTGAAGGTCATGATCCGACAGCCTCGATGACCTAGAGGAGTGAGACCTTTGGCTCCGTTCAGACAGCAGGGGAGATCCTGGAGCCGAATGAACGGAGCCAAGAGATGGTGACCTCGACCTCTTCCTAGTTGTCGGCTCCGAAGGTCTGGTCGGAGCCGACACGGGAACCTCTATAACCTCGGCCCCGGCCGGAGCCGAGGGAGCCACAGAAACTGTGGACTGAGACTTATCGGCTCCAGCCGGAGCCGATAAAGGCAAAGGTTGAGAAACCTGAGGTCTCGGCTCAGGAGCGGAGCCGAAGACCTTGCTTAGAGGGCTTCCCTGTTGAAACAGACAGGGAATCCTCTGGCTTAAGTAAGCCTCTAAGAATCAGTTTATTCTTTCTTTCCTGCAGGACCCTGGGGCTGAAGCCATGGCACACAGCACAGGAGTCCTGCAGGTGCAAACCCCAGACAATATTCACAAGAAGTGTGGCGTCTGTCAGAGACATTTTCTGACAGCACGCATCACACTTCTTGAATCGAGACCTTTGCTTCTTTAGACATTTTGTTATAACAGGTGTACACAAACACACACAGACACACTAGTTACACCCTGTCAAAATTAACTTATAATAAAAAACAGTGCTAGAATTTTAATAAAATAATTCACACACACTCCACTAGGGAAGGAAAGGCCAAAGGCCCAAGGGAAGAACCTAAGGTTCTTGAGGGAAAAAAACGGAAAATTTTTGGGAAGGTATAAAAAGTTTTCTAACTACACTAAACTAAGAAAAAAAAAAAAATATTAAATTAAAGGGGTTTTTAAAGACTGATTTCACTAAGAAATAGTACTTACCAGGAACCGGTAGAAAAACCGACCTCGAAGCTGTAGCGCAAGCGAGATCTGAGGTAACTCGCCTAGCATTGTGGGATATAAGGGAGCCTCGAGGCGGTGGAACCAACTCGAGCTTTTAGAGTGGCAGTCGGGCCGAGGTCGGCTCCGAACCCATCCAGCAAGAATGAAGGCGAGATAGACAACTTAACATCAGAAATTTCAGAATTCTAATCAGAAGGAAAATCAGTCCTAGGTCTCAAGAGGGAGAAGGGTGGCTTCCCCTGATTAGAATAATAAGGTCTTCATCCATTCTTATCATATGTTTTTAGGCACAGGGGCCTGACCATGTGGTCTGGGCGTCAGTTTTCTTGGTAAGGACTGAGTTTTAGGCCTTGAATAAGAAGATGGTGTCGGTTTAATATGCAAGTCAGTAGGCCTGAAGCCGGTGCCTGCACAGTGGCTCCGGACCAATCCAAGGTAGAGACATCCGCAAGTTTCACAATCGAAGAAGCATCTAGCGGCATACCGGACTCCGAATGGGTCTCAGTAGAGGCCTGCAAATCTGAAGTAGCAGGTATCAGGGGCTGTGAAAGCGCCTCAATGAGTACCGGCGAACTGGTGACTAGCTTAGGAGAAGAGTCGTCTGCAGCTTTGGACCTGTGCGGTCTGTCTCTGTCATTATCTTTGCATTTATTTGGAATGTCGGTAGTCGGGTGGCTTACTGAAGCCATTTCTGGATAACTAAACAGAATACCAAAATATATGCGAAAATGAACCGACGACGAATAGGGCGAGGTTTAAATAAGGCACAAAATCGACAGCGAGGTACGTTGTGGTCTGGGCCTAAGCAAGGAATGCAGTACGCATGAAAATCTTTATGAGGTATTTGCTTTCCACAAGAAATACAATTATTAACTTTTACTGACATCGATTTAGAGCAAGAAAAAGTATCCCCAACGGGGTACTTAGTTTAGTGGAAGACTTCGGATCTGAAACTCGAAAATGAAAATTTCAGGAGTCAGCAGACCGGCACTTGTGAACTGCTTCTGCTTCGGGCACCGCATGGCAAGAAAGACTGATGTAATGGCATCGGCTGCATGCTTTATACCCCTGACTACCTGACGTCATGGAAGATGACACAGCAACCGACACAGGACCCAAGACTTTAATAATCAAGCTGACTGAGGGCTACTTGCAAGCAGATAACCCAAATGTGATGACTGCTACAGTGTAACACGAAGGACATCAGCAAGTTCTGTTTCAACATAAATTTTATGAACTGACGTCAGGGAAAATAATCAAAGCAATTTTGAGCTTTCACAATATAAGAAATGTTGAAAAAATTTAATTCAAAGATAACCTCACTGTGTTTTTTGAGCAAGCTCTGAAAATGTTTACCATTGCAAGTCAAAAAATGGCACACTGTAAAAAGATAGTTACTTGGGAAACACCTGAAAAAGCTATACAAAGATCCAAGAGAAGTGAGTAAAATGAACTCAGCACAACACTCAAAGCATTTAAAATGTAAAGATAAATTTGCAAAAAAAAATAAATAAACAGGCTTGGATGACATGATTACTGACATGGCCATTTTTGAGAAACCTCTAAATGGGTGTGTACACAAACACAAAAGGAATAAAAAGAAGAAATCCAAGAACTGCTCTGCCCATCCACAGCAAACTGACATTATGGACATCGCATTTCTATGTAACAAAAAGTGGAAAGTGTCAAAAATACAGCAGTTGTAGAAAGGTTAGAGCTTACTGAAGAAAGGGCTGGACTAAATTTCAAACTAGAGAATGAAAAGGCAAATTTGATGCCAAGATGGAAAATTTAGAGAACTGCAGATAGTCCAGGTCTGAACTTGTAGCATCTGCTAAACAAGAAAGCAGAGAAATATCAGACAGTAAAGACTACCAATAAAGCCAACACAGTATTTATTCAAAGACTCTTAACAGGCATCACTTTAAAGTTAATGTGGTACAAAATATAATGCAGTCACATAGACACCCAAGTAAGAGAACATGGTACCCTACCAGTGTTACTGCATGAAAACTTGACTATGGTTCAGAATAAATATTTCAAGCAAATCGCAGTGATATCACTAATGCAGACCATGGCAAAGATGAGGGTTGGTGGAAGAAAACAGCAAGAGACCAATATGCTAAGGACTTCTGTATATAGTTGTATCAAGCAAAAGTTAGATTTGCTCTTGGAAACTCATCTGCACCTTTCAAATTAAATTTATATAAAGTTCTAGCTGTTTATGTTCTGTTACTTCCTGTTTACTGTTACCTTTACATAAGAGCAAAAGGCATTGTTCAAACAGTGCAAATTAAAAAAAAATAAATAAATGCTGTAGCTCAAATTCCCCATACTGGAATTTAGGGATGTGGCTACTGTTGTCTTTCCGGTAATACAGGCCTAATTTACTTCAATACTAGGAGAAACGGACCAGGATATTAAGCTGAAGGGAGCCATGGATTTTTATGTCTTGTCAAGTGCAGTTATAGGTACTAGAAGTGCCATTATGAAACTGCAAAAATTCCATGTAAAGAAAGTTTACTAGGCTGAAAGTGACCACTGCTGAGTCTACTACCACGAATTGTGGACAAAATTCATAAGCGCACTCGCAAACTGGTCTAAGGTCAGACAAAAGCATCTACAGAAGAAACGGCAGTCATTTAAGTGAATCAGCCAATAAAAAAGGCTGCCAGTCCATTCCTTCAATGGCTGTACTGCAAACAAGACCCTTGCCTTACCCACAACTGGCAATAAAGAATTAATCCAGTGCTCTGATGGAGGCACAAGCAAACAAGAAGCCATACTGACAGTATATGCTGCTGGGAAGAGTCGAGTAGAAGGGTAGTTGTTAGTCGTGTTCACGTACAGCACACACGCACACACACACACACACGGACTCTTCTCCACTTACTTCCTCAATATTCAAAAGTAAAAGCACAAGCAGTGCACCAAAACCCTGTCAGAACTCCAAGTTCCTTTGTACAGAAAACGTATTGACAAAAAACAAGAAATAAACAAGTTGTCATTAATTGTGCACAAGCACCAAACATAAAATACGTTTCTAGATTCTTAAATGTATCACCTTCAAGCAAAATGTCACAAGCAGTTAAACAATGAAAGGAAGTTGTCACAAAGTGTACGCAAGCACCAAAACACTTAAACGGTGTTTTAAGTATGTAAAGCTTTAAATCCTTACTCTTCAGTTAAAATGTCTAAAATGCAGTACATCCTTTCTAAGAAAAACAGTCTCAGTATTCAACAATAATCTCCACTTACAGTAGTTTCTGGCAAAAAACTTCTGATATTAATAAAATTGCAGGTATACTTAAAGTTTCCTAGGTATACACTATGCTAATGATGTGGTCTTTATAAGCCTGGCCTTGCAACCCAAATGTATCCCACGGACTATTTTGCCTTAGAGGTTATTTTAAAGGGTGTATATTAGTTAGGTTGGGCATTATTTAAATGCTGCCTCTGTCCATCAGAGACACAGACGCCAGACCAGGGATGAATTTCCAATTTCACATCCACTGGTCCAGGGTACAATTGAAAAAGGTTAGGAAAGGGCACAAGCACCAAACATAAAATACATTTTGAGATGCTTAAATAGAGCATCCCTTAGGTACAGTTTCCTTTTTCCAGTCCTTCAGGAAAAAAAAATACAACACAAGTATTTATAAAGGCAACATTTTCTTTGAGGAAAGGTTCCCCTATGGGAACTACTCTGTCAGAAATAAAGTCTGTAACCAATTGCTGCTCCTGTGAAGCTTCACAGCTGCCTTCCCCTGAGGCGACAAGAAAGTCCTGAAGTTGTCTAGACATGGCTATCCCCCTGGAGGGAAATCGGCAGTCAATCAGTAGTCACAGTATAGATATGGGAGGCAGGCAGAGGTTTTTGGAGACTGGCTGGCTGTTGTAGTCTGGGCAGGATACAACTGAAATAGACAAAAGGTTGCTGCAGCAGTGAGAAAGATGGATAACAATCTGATTGGAAGGACTTGGACAAAGTAGCAACTTCCAAATGTGAACAGCAACAATGTTTGGTGTGAATTGACTAATGCACAGTTAAAGAGACATGGAGAAGATTCCTTTGATGCTGAGCATTATGGATAGCAGGGAAGGGTCCAAGACAGCTGGGGAAAGTTTTAGGTACTGGACTAATTAAATTGTGTTGGTCTTAGACCTACTGTTGACAGATGAAACTTCTTAAAGGCAGGATGAACACTTTAGCTACTTTGAGCTTTCTGTGGTATTTAAAGTACATGCCTGAACACTTAAGTGTTTGAAGGACACAGTGCCTAGCTACAGATGCCCAAAGATATGGAATAACAGTTGCACTTGATAATCCAGGTGTCCAGAATATCACAAACACAGACGCATCACAATCCATTTAACATGTATATATATATATATATATATATATATATATATACATATATATATATATATATATATATATATATATATATATATATATATATATATATATATATATTGGCCTTACGATCTGAGAAACAAATAGATGAGCTATATGCTATTCTGAAAGCTTTACTCAACCGCTACGTTTACTTTTCTAAAAATTCACTCCTTCACTCTGATCTCTCCTTTCATAGCCTAACATTACTGACTCTTCAGAGCAACTTTAGATTTTAATATTTGTAAAGATCACAGACCAGATGCATTACACTTTACTCTCTTCTACAACTCAATTCCTGGAGATGCTTTCTTTATCTCTTCTTTTCTGAGCACTGCTTTGGCTATGGTTATCAATGGATACATCTGAAGAAGTACACAATAATTTCCCTCTCCAAGGGGTGTATATTTAACTTTTCTAAATACGAGACTTAGTGATCAGTTTCCTCATTACAATCTTACCAAATTCTAAGAACTTGTACTCAGCTCCTACATCTATCCTCATTTCTTGCCAATGTACTGCATTTCTAGTTTCATCCACATTTCTACTTATGTAGTTCTGTTCTTTTTAGTACAATGCATTATCAATTTGCAGAAGTCACATTGGTTCTTAAAGTTTGGAAACATTTTTTTAAATCACACAACACCATGTCACTATACTGCTTACATTACTTTGATAAGCAGGTGCCAAATCTCATCTTCCAGTGTTCTCTAATACTAAGTGTGGCTCTTCGAACAGAAGGTCTAACTGTTTTGCAAAATGTTCTGCCAGAGAGCAAGCACAGTATGCTGGAAGTTCTCCAGAAGTTTCAAGGCTCTTGCTGCCTTAGTGGTGCAGTTTAAAGCCTGAATGGAAGTCTGGATATCATGGAATACAGTCTCACCCAAGGCACTCATCTGTCATGCAATTATAAGGACTTAAAGGCACACTTTAAAGACCTACTTGGAATACAATTGCTGGAAGTGTGGTCTGATAGTACCCATCTTGGTCTGATTCAGGCTCAGTTTCCTTTTTCCAGTCTTTCTTATCTGTATCTAGTGCTTTTCGCAGCCAGCCAATGATGTTGCTCTACAAAAACAGAACAAGTAATAAAACATATAGCAAAGCATAAAACTATGTTTATACAACAAGCCCTCATCAAATCCTGCACTATTAAGAATTATACTACAAATGGTATCTCTCACTATATAGTTAATGAAGTTGCTAACCAAAATGAAGTACAGTTGTGTACACTTACCATAAATGTAGACGTTCGAGTGCATTCACTGTTGCAGTCATCACACATTCACCAAACATTACCACCTGCCTATATTTTCCTAATCCAGGGTGGGTTTTGCAACTGCAGTCCTGCAGGGCATACCAGGACTGCAGCAGTGAATACACTCTAACATCTACATTTATGGTAAGTGTACACAACTGTACTATGTTCTTCATGTTTCACTGTTGCAGTCATCACACTTGGGTTGATTCCCAAAGCTGAAGAAAGGGTGGAGGGAGTCAAGAAGAGTTTGGGCTGGCTAGTATGCCCTGCAGGACTGCAGTTGCAAAACCAGCCCTGGATTAGGAAAATATAGGCAGGTGGTAACGTTTGGTGAATGTGTGATCACTGCAACAGTGAAACACGAAGAAAATCTATTAGTTTCTAAGTATTTCTTTTGTCCTCATCTTCAGCTTAATAATTTCTGAACTACTGATAAGGAGAAACACCATCTCAGGAAACACCCAACTGCCAATGTGAGAAATGGCTGCATACTAGAATTTTAATCCAGCAAAGCCTGTAATAGTGGGTTCAATTGTCTACAATTTCAATCCTTAACATCTTAAAATATAAAAATATGCATTATTGTATATCAAAATCCATTCTGGCAAAGCACAGGTAACTTACTGCCTTAAACAGGAAAAGGACTTGAGCTACCATTATTCAGCATCTTAGTAAGGTACATTCAACTTGAGATCATTAGCTTGGGAAACATTCAATATGTGAAAAGTTATGATCTGAAGTAGTAGTCTTCATTTGGTCTTCAACTTGTGGGTTACCGGATCCCTCTCGGATCCGACTCAGACACATATCCAGCATCTGATCCATGCTCAAAGCTCCTGTCTCCTTCCTCCCTTCAGATCTCATTTGCCGCATTTCAGTCTGCATTGTGATCCATGCTCTCTGCTGCAAAAGTAGTGATAAGTGCTCTTTTTTTGGTCAAATCTTCTCTTTTCTTCTCTATTCTGCTTTCTAACTCCCTTACGTGCTTTACAGTCTGTTTAAAAAAAAAAAGTATACATCTCCCACTTTATATTTCTGTGTGCATGGTCTGTGTGACTGTATGCATGCTGGGCCTAGGTTGGGACATGTCCAAAGCTCCAAAACCTGGCTTCAGAAAGTGCATAGTGTGGCTATAAGCCCTCCCCAGCTTGGCCACATTCTGTGTGTAGTTTGTCTTGGGGCAGCCCATCTACAAACCTCCTGTTCCACCTGTGCCGGGTTTAATCCCAGAGCATTCATGGACAGTAGGAACAAACTTATTTTGAAGGGCCTTCTTCCCTCCTCGTCCGCCAGGACTAAAGACCCTGCCACCCTGGCCTCTGCCCCTGCCTCCCACCCAGCCTCTGGGACTCAAACTCCTGCCAAGAGGACTGGGGATGGAGACAAGTCATCCACAAGGGATAGGCCAAAGAAGCGATCCCCAGATCGCTCGGCTTCGGCCGGCCCTCCAGCTAAAATTGCATCAGCTCCGAGGCTGGAGTCTCCCTGGCTCTGTTCCCCTCGGTTCTCTCCAGAGTCAGAGGAACCCTGGACCCAGTCGCTGGCTCAGGCTTTTCCTCACTGCCCCTCAAGGCTGGTGTCTGTCGCCTCCTCCTCCCGTTCCACCCAGAGCCTTAGTGAAGCAGAGATGGATAGGATGATGCGGAACTTCATCTACACCCAGATATGGATGGGAGCCTTGCCTGCCTCCTCTCCCTCCGGAGCAAGGAGCATACAGCCCTTTTTCACCCCCATTACTCCTCCTTCGATCCCTTGGATCAGAGGACATTCAGCGTTGAGGGGCCGGCTCCAATGGTACCTTGTACCTCAATGCCGGCCATGACCTTGAACAGGTCGGATCAGACTAGCTCAGATCCGGCAGGCTCAGAGCCACTGCCTCAGCATCAGATCCGAGAGGTTGGTGTCGGCTCTAAGTTTGTCAGACCGGAGCCTTCCCCTTGGCGTCTTGGTGCCTGCAGATTTGGCTCAGACTCCCCCATTGGGTCAGAGAGTGATAGCTCCTCCTATTGTTCTTTCTCAGGATGTCCATTCCCCTTCAGCTTTCAACGTGGTGGAGAGGGTTCTCTCAATTTCGTCGAGACCCTTGACCATCTCGTCTCCAGAGTTCGCCCAGGCTCCCTCGGTTTCTGGTGCAGATCTGGCGATTCTGCCATCTCAGGGACAGCCTGCCACTTCTTTGCCTCAGGAGGCTCCCTCTTGGGTGAGTCCTCCCCAGAGATCCCCACTGAGGAGGCTCCTCGCAAACATATGTGCAAAAGGAGGCACTTAAGACTCCCCACCAGAGTCTCTCACCAAAGACACCGATTTGGAGGAAGGGGAAAGTTCCCTCAATCACCCCTCCGAGTGAGTATGTCTCCTTTGGAGACATCATGGAACTCCTTCGCCAGCGAGGGGAGGTGGTCTGCCCAAAAACCTACCTTGGATGAATTGGTGCTCCTGGAAGCATTTGGCACAGGACTCTCTACTTCCTGGGTGTCCCCTCCCACAGATCCCTTTGTGGATCTCATAACATCTTGGGCATGGAAGGATCCGGACACAGTGGAGCCCATGCCCTGACAAGATTTTGAGCCCCCCTCAGACAGATCATACTGGCATAAGGGATCCCTGGTTGATGCCATGGTGGTGGCGGCTGCCACTAGGAAAGAGCTCACTCAGGAGAGCTCTATGGTCCACCCTCCTGACTGGGAGTCAAGGACGATGGACCATTTCGGGAAGCAGGTACACGCTTCAGCGACCTTCTCTGTCCGAGTGCTGAATTACAAGGCACATGTGATTCGGCTGCAGTGAGACTTGATGAAGGAGATCACCAAGTCAACCTCGGAGTCCATGTTGGTGGAGGACAAGAAGGTGTTTTTCACTCGTATGGCCACCCTAAATTCAGTGGCAAATACCCATGTGTCTCATTCTCCCACGCCACTGACGGAGCCACTAGAGCCGCCGTACAGGCACTGCCATCAGGTGACACACTTGGCTCCGGCTCTGTCAATTATCGGAACCCTTTAAGGTGTCATTTACCAATGCCCCTTATGACGGTTCTACCCTTTACTGGAAGTCAATATGTGACACATTGGTTCAGAGCGAGGACAGGAAAACGGTGTCTGCCGTCGGTATCCACTTCTTAGCCCTTCAAAGATCCTTCTCTAGGAATCAGCGAGGGACCAAGAAGATGTGGTTCTGGAAATCTCAGACTGTTTCCTGGGACACTCAGGACTCACCTTCCACCAGGGGCAGAGGGGGATTTGATAGATGCCGCCCTAGAGGCAGAGGGGGGTCCGAGAAATTAAGGGTCTCTACAGCCTTTCTCGGACAGACCCGCCCAGCAACCCTGATGGGTTGCCCGGCTGCTTGTCTCTGGAGGTAGTCGGGGCCAGTCTTTTGCTACACCTAACGAAGTGGGGGTCCATTACAAAAGATCATTGGGTGTTCAAATTATATTCAGAGGCTATTCAATCCCCTTTCAAGAGTAACCTCCACCTCTCAAACACCTCCTGGATGTCCCACCCATGCACAGGGAGGATACAGCACTGGAAATTGCAAAGCTGCTAAGAAATAGAGTCATCCAACCCTTCCCCCTAGACCACTCTGGATCAGCCATTTATTCCTGGTTGTTTTTGGCGCCAAAGAAAACGAGGGACCCAAGACCCATTTTGTCTCTCTCCACCTTGAACCTGTCAGTGGCCAAGACAAAGTTCTGGATGGTCATCCTTCAATCTATCCTGCCCTTCCTGCAGAACAACTGGATGTGCTCGATCAACCTCCAGAATGCGTACTATCATGTCAAAATGGACAGGCGCTATCTGAGGTTTCTCTGCTTCCGGCTAGGAGCCAATTACCAGTTCAGAGCACTTCCCTTTCGTCTCACCACAGCCCCCAGAGTGTTTACCAAAGTGAGGTCAGTAGTAGCGGTTCACCTGAGACTCCAGGGCATACAGGTATTCTCCTACCTGGAGAATTGGCTCCTCGCTGCCCCTTCCAGGCATCAACTTTGTCAAGCAAGGGATTCCTTTCTTCTCCTATCCCAGAGGTTAGGCATTACCAATCTTAACAAATCATCTCAAGCCTAAGTCCAAATGTTACACTTTATTAGGACGCTTAGACACAATTCAAACCAAAGTTTTTCTTACTCCAGACAGGATACACACACTGAAGCTACATGTTCTTTGCATTCTTCAAGCTCAGTTCCCAACAGTAGAAATAGTATTAAGGGCATTCAGGTCCATGGTGGCCACGATCAATTTCTTACCCTTCGCGCCTCCACACGCAGATTCTTCAGTGGACCCTGGCAGTACAATGATTCTTGTTCGACCTCCCATTGACTAACCCTGTTCAAATCTACTGAGTGTGCAGGGACCCCCTTCTGTGGTGGATTCATTTGTTGGACCTTGCCCAGGGTCGTCCCTTTCTTCCACCTTCCCCAAGGCCATGGTGATTACGGACACCTCCCAGCTAGGGTGGGGGAGCACTGCTTGGGAAGAACAGTTCAAGGTACGTGGTCCCCCTACGAGACTAGACTGCATATCAACGTCCTGGAGATGAGGGCTGTGCTTTTAGTGTTGCAGGCTCTCCATGCCTATCTTCCCTCAGGAAAGATTGCTATCCAGACGGACAATATGTCGCTGGTCTGGTACATCAACAAGCAGGGGGGAACCCGATATTATCATCTATGTCGCGAGGCCATGAGAGTGTGGGAGTTGGCGATCTCCACCAGCTGTTTTCTGGTGGCAATGCACATCCCGGGGAGGTCCAACATTCTAGTGGACAGTCTCAGCAGATCTATTCTGACAACTCATGAGTGGTCTCTGAATCCCTCAGTAGCAGAACAGATCTTTCACAGGTGGGGTCAGCCTTGCTGCGATCTCTTCGCTTCTCCTTCCAATGTGAAATGCAGTGAGTTCTTCGCTCTGAAGCCCCCAGAGACGCTCTGATGCATGCTTGCCCCCCCACCATCTTCTGTATGCTTATCCTCCTCTCCCCCGAATACCAAAATTCCTTCAGAAAGTTCGCAGGCTAGGGAGCCTAGTAATCCTCATTGCCCCATTCTAGCCTTGCCAGGTATGGTTTCGCTCTCTGTGGTCTCATCTGGTGGCTCCACCATGCAAGTTGAATCCGGTCCCGGATCTCATCTCTCCGGGATTCCCCATCCAAACCTGGGCAGTCTAAACCTCACTGCTTGACTGCTCCAGTTCCCATGATAGTCAGGACTCCCGGCTTATCCTCTCCTGTCAAAAGAATCTTGGTGGTGGCCCATAAGTCTTCCACCTATACACCAGCAAATTGAGATGTTTTTCAATTTGGGCTTCACAGCGTCTACTAGACTCTTTCGCTGCCTCTGTTTCCACGGCAGTGGAATTTTTGGTGGGAATTTTTCAACAAGGTGCCAGTTTTTCCACAGTCAAAGTTCAACTTGCTGCAATTTCTAATTATCATGTGTGGCATAATATGGTTTCCTTAGCATCTTCTAAGCTTTGCAAGGCCTTTCTCAAAGGTACCTTTCTCCTTCAATCCCCGGTGAAGGACCTTATGCCACCATGGGATCTTACGTTAGTACTACAGGCCTTAGTTGCACTCCCTTTTGAACTTGCAGCTTCAGTAGATCTGCAATTTCTGACCTGGAAGACTGATTTCCTGGTCACCATTACCTCTGCCAGGAGAGTTTTGCAACTTCAAACTCTGTCAGTCAAAGCCCCTTATATGATTTTTCATAAGGACAGGGTGTCCTTCCGCACTAATCCATCCTTTCTTCCTAAAGTAGCTTCAGAGGCTAACATTAATCAAGTGATCAATCTTCTGGTCTTCTTTCCAAATTTTCAAAATAAAGGAGAATACAAATTGCATTTATTGGATGTGCACAGACAGTTATGTTTCTACCTGCACAGGACAAAAAACTTTCGTAAATCTGATCAACTTTTCATTTCTCACTCTAAACCCTTTTTAGGGAAACCAATATCTAGAGTTACTACTGCACCTTAGATTTCCCAGTGTATCATTCGGACGTATTCTGCCAAGGGGATTTCCTCCATGGCCACTTCAGCGACTTTTTGGTCCAGAGTTTCATTAGACTATATTTGTTCTGTGGCTACCTGGTCCTCATCTCATACTTTCATTTCACATTATAAATTGGACATTGTGTCCAGGAACAGGGCATCATTTGGCTCTGCCATGCTCCAGAATATCCTTCCATGATGGCCTCCCAGGTGTTTAGTAGCTGGGGACTCTGTCCTACAGGTTGAAGACCAAATGAAGACAACTATTTCAGATAAAGAAGTTATGTACTCACCATAATGTTCCATTTGAGTAGTAGTTCTTCATTTGTTTTCAACCGTCCCTCCCTCCTTCCCCTGCCTTGTGTGAACTGTTGGTTTCTCCTACGACTACAGGAAGTGGTCACAGTTAGGGTGCCTCTTATCCTTATTTATGATTTCTGGTAGGGACCAGGTTCTGTTGGGTCGGATGCGAGTTTTAGATTGGGTGGCAAACCCGATCTGAAGGGAGGAAGTAAACAGGAGCATTATGGGTAAGGGGAGGAGTTTTGAGCATGGATCAGATGCTGGATATGTGGCCGAGTCGGATCCGAGATGGCTCTGGGAACCCACAGGTCGAAGACAAATGAAGAAAACTACTCCAATGCAACGTTATGGTGAGTACATAACTTATTTTTTGAAACAAGGGAAAAATAAAACTGCACTCAAATGTTCAAATGATTTTCAAATGCAGAAAGTTATAAAGCAATCATAAAATACTTTAAGAAAAGTTTGCAATTTACTAGACAGACATTTCTACTTTGACAACAATGTTCCATTCTGACATGAACTCACTTGCAGTGTCTTCATGTACTTTGAGAGAAGCTGGTCAACCACATCATGTGACAGCAGGGGCTGTAGTGAATTCACATCAACTTCAGGAGCCAGTTCAGGGCTGCCCATCATATCATCACTATAACAATGAAGAGATACAACAATTCAAAATGAAACAAAATAAAAACAACCTACTTCAGACTGGTTCCATGTAGCCTACTAAATTAATATTCTTAGGATTCTGATACAACCATGCGAAATATTGAAACTAAGAATTCTTGCCTGACTTGAACATAGTAAAAATAAAATCCATAATTAAAAAGGACTCTCCAATGACCAAATGAACAGTGGGAGGGGGGTGACAGTTTCTTTTTACACCATTTTTTTCTTATTCTGATAGCTAAACATATTTTGGCATTACTGTAGCTCTAGCCACAATAACTGCAATCCCAAACTATATATTTTTCAAGGTTTAGAGTGTATAATCAAATTAATCTGCTGTAGTTAGCTGTAACAAAATAATGTATTTCTCTAATATGCAGTTTTCAACAATGATCTGATCTAACCAAACTGTGATGAAACTGGGCAAAATTTTAAACTGGAGAATTCCAAAGACTGTTTATATAGGCTCACAGGTTAAATACGAGGCTAGCTGCCCTTGTGAGCCATTTTAAGCAGAGCCAATTTATCTTTTTGTACTCAAAATAACATATCCATTTTATTACAGATTGGCCTTACCCATCCCATGGTCAATAATTATACATTACTGCTAATGAGAATAGCTAGGATCATACCATTTATAATTTCCAGTGACTCATGCATGGGTTATGCATATGTTTTTCAAACTAATCTGTAGAAGAATTCTCAACTATACAGTGAGGGAACTCGGAAAAGATTACTTTTCTAAGTTTTATTTTTTGAAAGGGCAGAACAGCAGTGAACTCCTCCTTCATTAAGGAGCTAAACGTAATCACAGTTAAAAACAAAATGTGTTAAAATAAACTTTATTCTATAAACGGATACAGGCTCATTAATGTGTTGCATTATAATCCTATCACATCATCTAGCTGCAAACCTCACATGAACAGTTATTTCTTCCCTAAAATGTAAACCTGAAGAGATTTAAAAGAATTCTGCTATGATGAAACAAGTAAAGAAAGAGTTCATTATTTGCAATACCCAACTATAGAGCAACCAAGTGCAATTATGGTTGTTACTACTAAAACCAAAAGGGAGATCACAGTAAGAAAAGGAACACGTCAGAAAAAACTCAACAGGAATACATAAGTACAAGAGGATAAAGGAGAAATCGCTAGTAAACAAAATAAAACTTTTATTTTCTGAGAACTAATCAACTCACCTTACAATATGAAAATAATATATATGGTGAAAAAAGAATAGCCAAGATTTGTGTGTACCTTGACAAAGAACACCTATATGAACAGATGCAAGCTTAAAGAAGACACACGTGTAGCAAATAAATAAATCACAATCACAAATTTACTAACAGCCAAACAGCTAAAAATTATAGTTATGTACTTACCATAACTTGGCATCTGTGTCTCTAGTCACCATTCATCATGTTAGGGTCTTGGATACGAGCCGGCATACTCAGAACACAGTTTTGCTCAGGCTCCTCCCCTCCCATAATGCTCTGCTGCCCTACACTCCCTTAGATCGAGTTTGCATAAGGAAGGAAGACAGATAAAACACAGAAACCAAATAGAACCTCCAAATCCAATCCATCTTCCAGGAAGGGGGCTGGAGGGTGGGATCGTGATGAATGGTGACTACAGATAACACAGACACCAAGTTATGGTAAGTACATAACTATAAATCTGATGTTATCTAGTCACAATTCCTCACGTTAGGGTCAGAATCCCCAGCTACCTAAATCCTGGGAGGTCTCAAGGAAGGACATGCCGAAGAACTGATGAGCCAAATGAAGCCCTTCCTCTGGAAATCAAATCCAACTTATAGTGGGAAACAAACATGTGGGAAGAAGACCACATTGCTGCCGCACAAATGTCATCTAAAGACTGACGATCTGCAAAGGCAATGGAAGTACAAACTGCCCTGGTTGAATGAGCCCTCACTGGTGTGGCTAAGGAAATACCCTCTGAAGAATAAAGGAAATACATTGTGAAATCCAACAGGAAATCGTGACTTTCGAAATACCCCTGCCTTTTCTATTAACAGAGAAGGCCACAAATAGTTGGTCTGAATGCCTAAATTATTGCGTTCGATGTAAATAAAAGCAAAGTTGAAAATGAACATCCAATGTGTGCAGAATACATTCCCCTTTATTGGAAAAGTTAGGGAAAAATACCGGTAAGTGAATACATTGGTTGATATTCGCTGATAAAGCCACTTTAGGCATGAAGAATGGATCAGGTTTTAGAGACATTCTGTCCTTGTGGAAAATTAAACAGGGTGACTTGACAGTAAGAGCTTGCAGCTCAAAGACTTTCCTTGCCGAAGTAATTGCCACTAAAAAGGCAGTCTTCCAGGAGAGAAATTTAATATTGCACGAAGCCGCTGGTTCAAAGTGAGGTTTTGTTAAAGCCTGAAGCACCAAAGTCAAATCTAATGGAGTAGAAGGATGTTTAACAGGAGGCCGTAATAGAAAAATCCCTTTTAAAAAGGCCTTACAGAGGCATGCGGAAAAGGTCGAATCACCACCAAGGTGAAAATTTGAAATGGCTGACAAATGTACCTTAACAGTGGAAAAACTCACTCCTTCTTTAAAGAGCATGGTCAAGAAGAGAAGTATTTTGGGAATAAGGGTGGAGAAGGGGTCTAAATTCTTCGCCCAAACTGCAAACCTCTTCCATTTACTGGAATAAACTTTTCTGGTAGAAGACCTCTGGGAAGCAAGAATAATCTCCTTCATGGGTGAAGCTAGCCAAAATCATTGGAAGTGGACATACCACGCTGTCAGACATAGGATTTGAAGATTCAGGAGCAGTAGAAGAAAAGGATGAGATAGCAGATACGGAAATGAATCAAGCACCCAGGGTGGACACCTCAAATGAGACCGTAGAAGAGGGAACCACACCTGCCAAGGCCAAAAGGAGACAATGAGGATAATTTGACTCTGGAGGTGTCTGGCTTTCTGAAGTACTCTGGGGATTACGGGTAACGGAGACCTGGAGGCCAATCGTGGGAGAGCGCTTCCCTGGGGGATTCCCCCCTGGGGGAATAATGCAACGAAGTTGCTACATTTGTGGTTGAGAGGAGATGCAAAGAGATCGCAGTACAGATAACCCCACCGACGGAAGATTTGTTGAGCCATCATTGGATTCAGGGACCACTCGTGAGGAGTCAATATAGCCCTGCTCAATTTGACCGCCAACATGCTGGAAGCTCTGGGAATATGCGTTGCAATGAGAAAGCGCCTTGTGGCCATCGTCTACTCCCAGACCATCACAGCCTCATGACACAGCAGATAAGAATGTGTGCCACCTTGCTTGTTTATATACCACACAACAGCCATGTTTGTCTGATGGAACCACAATCGTCCCATGAGGAAGGTAGTCTTGAAGATAAAAGGACTGCTCTCATCTCCAAAATGTTGATGTGCAGTTTGGTCTCTGTGGGTGACTAAGTCCCTTGGACCGTCTGTCCCTGGAAATTCCCGCCACCCCCACCCCAGGAGGGAAGCATCTGAAGTGACTGTCGTCACAGGAGTCGGAGGGATGAAAGGTCTGCCTACTAGGAGATCCGGAGATCGAATCCACCACGACAGATGCTTGTGACACACCGAGGTGAGATGAATGGGAAAAGACATAGGATGTTGCCAGGCTGACTACTTAACTGAGAGGGTCCACTGAAGGACCCTCATGTGGTACAGAGCCATCAGAGCCAAATAAATGGCTACAGCCATCGATCCTAGAGCCCTGAGAATGAATGAGACTGGACAGCAGGTTAGCTCCAGCAAGGTCTGAACCTGGATGCAAATAAGCGACACCCTCCGAGGAGATAAGGCTGCAGTCTGAGAGGTGGTGTCCAACAGAGTGCCTATGAATTCCAATTTTTGTGTTGGAGTCAGGGAGGATTTTGCAATGTTCACTGTGATCCCCAGGCGATGGAACAGGGAGAGAACGTAGTGAATACTGTCCAGTACTTGATGCCTTGTGGGAGCAGTCAGGAGCCAATCGTCCAAAAAGGGAAAAACTTGGATTCCCTGCAGTCTAAGGTGAGCTGCTACCACCGTCATACATTTGGTGAACACCCGGGGGGCTGAGGTGAGACCAAAGGGCAAGGCCCGGAACTGGAAATTATAGACTCCTACGTGAAATCGGAGAAACCTCCTGGACTGTCTATCCATCTTTACATGGTAGTATGCATCCTGGAGGTCAACTCAGCACATCCAGTAGTTGCTGTGCAACAGAGGCACAATCGACTGTACACTGACCATCCAAAACTTCGACTTCCGCACAAATTGATTCACTCGATTGAAATCCAATACAGGACATAGGTCCCCTGTTTTCTTTGGAACCAAAAAAAAAGCTGGAATAAGTTCCGAATCCTCTCTGTCTTGCAGGGACCTGTTTGATGGCTCATTTGTGAAGAAACCTTACAACTTCCTTTCGGTCTGCCTCTTCTTGATTGGGTGGCACGTCTGGAAGAGGAATGAATTTTGGGGGAGTTTCCAAAAAGGGAATGTAATAACCCCTGGATACAATTGCTAACACCCACAGATCATTTGTGATACTTGCCCAGGCTAAGGGGTGCAGCGATAATCGACCCCCGACTGCCTCCAAGAAAGGACAGTTGGGCAATGCCTCGGGGACGTTGTAAAGGTTTCTCAAGAGAAGGGCTCCCTGGAACCTTGGTTTTGCGGGCCTCCTCTGTCCCTCAGGCGACGTCTACCATTGAAACCTCTTCCCCGTCCCCTGAAAGAGGAATCCTCCTGAACATCCTGAAAGGGAGACTGTGCCTTCCTAACCACATTTTCTTATTCTCCTTCTGGGACTTGGAAAAGGACCTCTGAGGGGCAGAAAACCTGATCCAAACAGCTGACAAGGTTTTCCCTTCCTGTTCACTGTGGGTCAAAGTGTCTTTCACAGTGGGACCAAAAAGAGTTGAACCATCGAAGGGGGCGTTAACAAATGACGTCTGGAAGGCCTCTGCAAACCGGCAAAAGCAGAGCCAGGCATGATGCCTAATAGCGATACCTGACCCTTCAGCAGCATTGGAAATGAGTCTCATGGACGAATTTGCCACAGAATGAAGGGTTGAAAGCTTTGGAGAAATAGCCTTGAATTCCTCCTCAGACATGAACCCAGAGACGGATGAAGACTGTTCTTTTACCAAATCCCTCTGCAGACAGGTAAAATGCAGTAGGTAATTTAGAGCTCGCAGACTGAAAGCAGCCAAAGCGAACACCCGCTTTCCAAATCTGTCCATGGCCCTCGACTCATGAATGGGTGGATGGACAGAAAAACTCTGCTCTGCCAATTCCTTTTTGGTGGCAGCGGCCACCACAATAGCATCAACCTGGACTACTTTGGACCAAAGGATTCTGTCTGGGGGAGGGCTCAAAAATTTGTCTGCTTTCTTTGGCACTGGCTCCACAGTATCTGGCTCCTTCCAGTCCCTGCTGGCCACAAGTTCAATAAGAGGATCAGCAGGGGAGGGAACACACAGGAGGTAGATGGCCCCATTCCGAAAGCCTCCAGTAAAACAGATTCCTCCGAGGACGGGGTTTGGGTAGACCAACTGCCTTTGGCCTTGAGGATCTAGACTACATCTCCAAAGGAGGCATCCTCCGGCGGAGATCTTGGTGACCCCCGTCACCCTCATCAGCATCCGTGTCCTTGGTAAGAGATTCCATAAAGGAGTCGAGATGTCTCCGCTTACAAGTCCTCTTCCTGGGCACTTCTTCCACCAGGGGTGGCGGGGAAGACTCAAAAGAGGAAGGGACCCCTGTGTGGGGGATATCCCCCTGCAGACTAATTCAGATGGGCTGACCTACAGCAGGATGAGACAAGCCACTCAGAAACTGGGGCTGGGTAGGAGAACCATGCATGGGAGAGGCAGCTCTGATAGCAGAAAATGATCTTTTAGCAGCCCAGAAGGAGGAAGGACTAGAAGAGGTTCCATTGCCCTCTCCCACCGACAAAACCCTGCAGGAAGAAAGGGTGGACCCCGCCCCCAGTCCCGCCACTCCACCGAACGGCACCGGACCAGAACTGTCAAAGGCTGAGTCACCCAGGGGAAGAGACCGGTCTGAAAAACCCTGGCCTGAATCCAATCCCATGGATGCTGGCTCGACAGGGCCAGTTGGCCAGGTGGACTGTCCCGGGGGTACAAAACCAGTGCCAGCTGTTGATCCCATCAGGGAAGGGCCCAAACTGGGTCCTAAAAGCTCCCCTAGCCTCCACCCAACTCAACAGTCCCTGAGAATCCAAGCCACTGGTTGGATGAGGAGCAATCGAAGGGGGGTGGGAGATTGGATCCCTGACCGATAGGTTGGGGAAACCAGAAGCCCTAAATCCATCGGAGCTTTCAGGAAGGCTCCCATCATCCTGTTCATATCCATAGGGAGGACACTCCTGGAAGATTGGGAGAAGATGGAGGACCTACTAGGAGAGTCGCACCTGTAGTTCAAGTGTCTTCTCTTGCGCTCAATGGAATGGGATCTAGCTGGAGAAGACACCTTCTTAGGGGGCAAAGGATCCAGTGGAAGATCATCCACTATTATACGCTCCGACACGACTCTTGGATCCGACCAAATCGGAACAGAGCTCATCAAAGGATCTGAGGAAATAATTCTAGAATCCCTTGGATCCAAAAGGGTCGGATCTGAAGGTATGGTGCCTCCCCTCAGATCCAAAGATCCAAGGCCGAGGTCCCTGGATCCGGGGGGGGAGACATCGAAGTCACCAGATCCGAGAGTTAGGGTCCGAGCCCTTGGATCCAGGAGTGGACTCCCTGGAAGACCTATGACCCGAAGATCTCAGATCCGAACCTGCCCTGGCTGGAGCTGGATCCAAGGACGTAGGATTCGATAGCCTGGGACCCTTGGTCGAGGCCACCTCAACTGAAGCCTTCTTTGTAGCTCCAGGAGGGCCAGCCTTGGCCAGGGAAGCAGTGACCAAGGGCTCTCCTTTGACCAACCCCTTTATTAACAACTTATTTTGATGGTCGACCAAAGCCCATGGGTTGAATGCGGCACAAATGCTGCATTCCACCTCGAGGTGGTCACCGCCGAGACAGTAAAGGCACTCCTCGTGTGAGTCGGAAATAGGCAACTTGGCCAGAAACAAAACCCCAGAGGAGAAAGTGACTTAACAAAGTTAAGACTCAACCGGGAGGGGATAGATGACAGAAAAACTTCCCACTAACACTACAAACTCAAAAATAATAAGAAATTTCAAAATTATGAGCTAAATGCACACACACTAACAGGAGCTGAGCAATCTGCATCTGACTGACTGAGCGGCAAATGTGATCTGAGGGAGTGTAGGGCAGCAGAGCATTATGGGAGAGGAGGAGCTTGAGCAAAGCTGTGTTCTGAGTATGCTGGCTCGGATCCGATATCGGATCCAAGACCCTAATGTGAGGAATGGTGGCTAGATAAAATCAGATCAAAGGTGCAGTAAGAGAAAGGTTAAAAAAAAATCAACTAGATAAAAATATCTAAGAGCAGAATAAAATGAAACATTTGAATAATAAATTAAGATGAAGAACATTAAACAAACCATGCACAATATATTTATTTAGCCATCTGTTAACTATTTAACTGAGCTGGTCATGGCATATTTTTTCAGCCACAACCTGGGATTCAAGAAGTGCACAAAATAAATATATCAACAGTAACACAATGAAAACAGTATTTCTGCAAAGTATAACAAAAAGTGATCTGAATTCGTGCACGCAGCACCAATTCACAGAACAGTTAAAGGTTGAATTTATAATTCAAGTGAGGTAAATGGAATGTTCGCAACTTCCAAAAAGAGAACGCAACACTGCACCATGACAAAAAATGGTTAGCAAGCAGAATTTATAAATCAATAAACTAGCTAATTTACAACTTATTCCAGGAGAAGTGAATGTAACAAAAAGAAAGAGCAAAGAGGCAGGAGATTTACTAGCAAGTAACATTTAACAACAGCACTCTTGCTGCAAGAAAAACAAAGGAGAGAAAAAGTACAGTTTTGTACCTACCATAAATGTAGATGTTCGAGTGCTAATACAGCTGCAGTAATCACAGATGGGTTCTCTGCCGTCAGGCGGACCCTCGGTCGGCCGAATTCCAAAGTCTTGGTCCGGCGTCGGCTGTCGTCGCTTTCTCTTCTGACGTCAGTGAGGCCAGAGCATATAAGACACAGCCGACGCCATGTTCTTCAGTCTTTCTTGCCCCAGATGTCAGGTGCCCCCAGAAGGAAGGCAATACATAAACTATGCTTATATGAATATATATCCAAGCAAAGCAATATAATCCAAAATCAGTGGTTGCAAGCAAATAAACCAAAGAAGGATAGCCCAGTCAGGATGTATTAAGGGGTTGTTAGGCCCCATGCCTTTACCAAGTGGGGAAGGAGGGAGGGAAACCTGTACTGCAGCTGTATTAGCACTCGAACATCTACATTTATGGTAGGTATAAAACTGTACTATGTTCATCGTGCATACAGCTGCAGTAATCACAGATGGGTAGAGTCCCAAAGCTACACACAGGGTGGTAGGTACTAGGAGGAACTGGGTTGAGCCAGAATGCCCTGCAAAACAGCAGTGGCAAAGCCTGCTCTTGTTCTGGAATATAAAGGCAGGTGGTAGTGTTTTGTGAAGGTATGTACAGGACTCCAAGTGGCTGCCTCCAAAATATCTTTGGTAGGAACTCCTCTGAGGAAGGCTGTAGAGGTAGCTGTGGCCCTGGTGGAGTGTGATCTGATACCTGTAGGAACAGATTTCCCATGATAGGAATAACAAAACCGTATGCAGTGGCCTATCCACTTTGAAATAGTCTGCTTGGAAACTGGCTTCCCTTGAGCCCCTACAGCATAGGACACAAAGAGTTGTTCTGATTTCCTGAAGGACTTTGTTCTGTCCAAATAGTAACGTAGCTGCCTATGGATGTCTAAAGAATGTAGTAGCCTTTCCCCTTTGTTTTGAGGATTGGGGTAAAAGGTAGGAAGGTGTATGGCTTGATTTAAAGCTACCCTGGATACCACTTTAGGCATAAATGATGGGTTGGTATGAAGGGCAACCCTGTCCTGATGGAAAATGAGAAAGGGCTGCACCGCCATGAGGGCCTGTAGTTCCGAAACTCTATGAGCTGAAGTGATAGCCAGAAGGAAGGCAGTTTTCCAGGACAAATATTGCAAATCTGTTGAGACAGCTGGTTCAAAAGGAGGCAATGTTAACTTTTCTAGTATGTAATTAAGATCCCAGGCTGGTATTGGTTGTCTCCTTGGTGGTCTTATATTCTTAGCCCCTCTGAGGAACTGTCGTAAGAGTGGGTGAGAAAATAAAGGAGGATCCGTGTTGAATTCTGCAGAAATGGCTGAGGCATGGATTTTTATGGAAGAAAATGAAAGTCCACTGTTCAGAAGCTCAGCTAGATACTGTAATACCTGAGGCAAGTTCAGTTTTCTAGGGTCCAGGCCTTTTTTCTCATTCCAAGAACAAAACCGCTTCCATTTTGCGGAGTAAGCTTTTCTAGTAGATGGCCTTCTGGCCTCCAAAATGACATCCTGCACCTCCTTGGAGAGTAGGGTCTGTTGTGGTGTTAAGGAATTTTCCATGCAGCGAGATTGAGCGTTTTCAGCTGACTGTGAAGAGTTTTGTAGCTGTGCTGAGTCAGCAGAAGAGGCATTAGAGGCAAGGACCAGGGGGGAGTATGTGTTAGGCTCCTCAGCAGTGGGTACCAGTGTTGCCTTGGCCAATCTGGAGCAATCAGTATCATCTTCGGTCTGTCTGCTCTTGCTTTCAAAAGCACCTTGGGCAGAAGAGGCAGAGGTGGAAATGCGTAAACTGTCCATGCTGTCCAACTGAATGAAAGGGCGTCCACTCTCCAGGCCTTTGGATGAAAGGTCCTCGAACAAAACTTTTCCAATTGATGATTCCTGTGGGAGGCAAAAAGATCTATGTCTGGCCTCCCCCACGCTTGGATTATTTCTGTAAACACCTGAGGATGTAACTTCCATTCGTGTGGATCTGTCATATTTCTGCTTAAATTGTCTGCCAGCGTGTTTTCCAATCCTGGCAGGTACTGTGCTTGAAGTTCGATTTGCCATCCCAGAGCCAAGTTCCAAAGAGTCATGGCTAGTCTGCACAAGGGGTATGAATGTGTTCCTCCTTGTTTATGTACCACATTACTGTGGTGTTGTCTGTTCTTATTAGTAATTGTCCTGGATGCAGGAAGCCCTTGAAAGCTGTAATTGCATTTATTACTGCTAGCATTTCTTTTTGATTGATGTAAAGGTGCTTTTTCCTTTTGGGACCATTTGCCCTGGATGCACCTGTCCGTCATGTCCCCCCAGTAATCTGAGGCGTCTGTTGTGATAACTTGCTTTGCTTGAGGCTTGCAGAATGGGAGGCCTGTGTTTGCTTGACATGCTTGGCCCCACCATAGAAATTCCTTTTGCAAACATGGGATTATTGGTATTATTGTTTCCAAACTGTGACTGTGTTGAGACCATAGGTTTTTTAGGTACCATTGAAGTTTCCTCATATGCAGCTTTGCACATGGGATTAAAAGAATGCAAGATGCCATGAATCCCAGAGCCTGCAGGATTTTCCTTGCAGTAAGCCTGGTACTTTTTTCTAGTATTTTGAAGTACTGAGATAGTTGCCCCTGTTTTTCTGGCGTAAGGTAGGCCATCTGGGTGTTTGTGTCCAAGTTGGCACCCAGGAAAATTATTTTCTGAGATGGTGTAAGCTTTGATTTCTCTTTGTTGATTGTGTATCCCAGAGCATGCATTAACCGTGTCACATATGCCAGATGTTCCAGAAGTATGTGCTTGCTGTCCGCTTGGATCAGGCAGTCGTCCAAATAAGGGTATATTTGTATCCCTTGAAGTCTGTAGTAGGCAATCACTGATGCCAGGCACTTTGTGAATACTCTGGGCGCAGTAGATAAGCCAAAGGGCAATGCAGAGAATTGATAGTGGATTGAACCTGCAAGAAATCGGAGGTATATTCTGCAGCTTTGTCTGATTGGGACATGCAGGTATGCCTCCTTGAGGTCCAATGTTACCAGCCAAAACCCCTTGCCCAGCATGGGAAGAAGTTGCTGTAATGTGAGCATCTTGAATTTTGGTACGAGTAGAAATGTGTTTAGGATGGATAAGTCCAAAATGAGTCTCCAGTCGGTTCCTTTCCTTGGTACCAGAAAAAGTCTTGAATAGAAACCTTGACCTTGTTCGTGAGTAGGTACCTCTTGAATAGCTCTCATGCTTATGAGCTTTGAAATTTGTAGTTGAGCCTCTGCCCTTTGATTCAGTGGCAGGTTTGGCATGCCTCTCATTTTGGAAGAGTGTGAAATTGAAATTTGTAGCCTCTGTTTATAATGTCCAGGATCCATTTGTCTGTTGTGACAATATGCCAATTGCCTGCAAATAATGCTAGCTTTCCTCCCAAAGGTGCTGCCAGCTGAGAAATGCTTGGCAAGGAAATGAGGGAGTCATTGGGTTTGCTTCCTGTATTGTTGTGCACTGTCCTCGCCACCTCTTGGTGCTGGAGTTTGCCATTGTCGGCCTCTATATGATCCTTGTGATTGCCCTCTGCCCCTTGTGCATGTATCTACCTCTTTGGGGCTTGTCAGTGGCTGGAAAGGACCAGTTTTTGAAGGCCAATTTCTGCTAAAACGTGGAGGTTGGACCTGTAAAAGGCTTTGACAGTTTGCATAGATTTGGCTTTTTCCTCCATTTTCCGTAGTATCTCCTCAGCATTAGTACCAAACAGCACATCCTTTTGTAAAGGAGCATCTAGAAGTTTAGCTTTCACATGATCAGGCAAGTTTTGTTCTCTAAGCCAGGCATGTCTTCGAATGACTGATCCTGTAGCAGCCGCTCTACTTGAGGCCTCTAGGGCATCATAACCACATTGTAAAGTATGTTTACCCACTTGCTCTGCACTATGCATCATATCCTGTAACTCCTTCAAATCTGGTTGTTCAGGTTGGGACATTTTATTCCTTAATTGTGATAACAGGAACTGTTGATATTTAAGCATATGAAACTGACAATTTAAGGCCCTCATGGCTAGGGTGGCCGAGGTATATACCTTTTTCCCCCACCTTTCTAAAGATCTTGACTCTCTTTCTGCAGGAAGAGGGTTCTTGGCAGTGGAGGCCTTCAAACCCTTGGGGCCTTGTGAAATGGTTTCAGGGTCAGCATTATGGCTTTTGAAGAGAAATTGGTGAGAGTTAGGTACTCTGGAGTACCTATCAGGTTTGACTGGTGCAGGAGGCAGAGAATCGGTTAAGGCAAGCCTCGAATAAACATCATCAAGTATGTCCAAAACAGGGGTATCGCCAGAGGTCTGTGTTGAGGTAACAAAAGAAATTCCCTAAGTCTTTTCTTAGAATCTGAAAAGTCTTGGCCTTCCCAATGGAAGTGTTCCCTCAAGGTGTGCAAGGTTTCCCCAAAGGAAAATCCTCAGGAGGGATACAGAAGGGATGGACTGCTCTGCATCGAATCCTCAAAAGGGAGTAAGAGTGTTCCTCTACATCAGAATGTTCTGATAAAATGGATCCCTGATCAGAAGAGGGAGAATCTTCCTCCACTCTGGGTCTCTTGTCTGGAGGGTTGAGAACCTCTGATAAGAGTTATTAAATCCTGAGCCATTTTAAGCATCTGTTTTTAGGCATGGGACCTGGGGATGGGCCCTGTGCAACAGGCCTCTTGGGATGCCTGGCTGCTTTGGATTTAGTAAAGGCCTTAACGAAAAGAAGATGAGGGTCTAAAGACACCATGGGTGGAGGTGGACCTGTCCACATTAGTAGGCTCAACATTAGCAAAGGCTTTCGTGGTTGTAGTCTGGGAAAGGGCCGAGGTCCCAGCGGTCTCGGGTACAGAGGACACCGCCAAAGGAGTGTCGTCGGTAATCAGGGACTGCAAAGGTGTCTCGCTGAGAACCGGACCACGTGTAGCCTGTTTTGGCGTGGTGTCGGCGGGGACCGCGGGCCTCGCATGTCGGTCCTTCTCCTTGCGTTTTTTGGACAAAACGGTAGTCGGAGTGTCCGACGACATCTTATAATCGAAAGCTTTACCAAAATAGTGTTGGGCGAACTCCGCCCGACATTTAATAGTGCGTTTATTGAAGGTAGCGCAAAAGCGACAGCCCGAGACGTCATGGTCTGGGCCTAAACAAGGTATGCAGAGGGAATGGAAATTCTTAAGCGGTATTTGCTTCCCACAAGAAATACAATTATTAACTTTTTCTGACATCGGTCTGAGGCAAGAAAAGGTTCCCCAATGGGGTACTTAGCTTTAATGAAGACTTCGGTTTCCAAAATTTTCGTAATTCAGGAGCTGGCCGACCGGCACTTGCGAACTGCTTCTGCTTCGGGCACCGCGCGGCAAAAAAGACTGAAAAACATGGTGTCGGCTGTGTCTTATATGCTCTGGCCTCACTGACGTCAGAAGAGAAAGCGACGACAGCCGACGCCGGACCAAGACTTTGGAATTCGGCCGACCGAGGGACCGCCTGACGGCAGAGAACCCATCTGTGATTACTGCAGCTGTATGCACGATGAACATCTAGGATTTAGACAAACAAAAGGCATTTTTACTTCAAGGCTAAGTGTAAAGAAGGCAGGATGGAACTAGTCTTTAAGGAAATTAACAGCTTAAGTCAAGTTTTAATCCAGTCCACTGTTGTATGGTTTTATCCTTGGGACACAAGCAAGTGATGTGAGAAACAGTGACACAGTAACATGGAAAGCTTTTTTAGCAAGTTGAGAAAACACACTCAAAGCAAATGAGGAAGTGATCTAAATGAGACAATGTGTATATACACACTAAAATACTATGGCCAAGGCAAACCAACACAATTTACTGTAGTTCTGCCTCAATGGGTGGTGAAAGTTGTAGAAAGAACTTACTATAAGAGGACATGAGGCATCCAGTGCTAACAATTATGAACAAAACAATAATTGTGTAAAATCTTCCCACAACCATAGATCTCCTTCTCTTCCATGTTGCAGTATTCTAGGTGTGGGATTTCCTGCCCTCAGGCGACTCGTACGTCGGCTTCTATACAAAAACTTCAGCTTGGCTGCTGTAGTGTGCGTGGGATGTCACACGTAGGGCCATAAACCAAGGGGCCTTAAATGTGACGTCTGTATGCACAATCCTCAGAACTTGAAGGCCAGCAGGCAGAGAATAAGGCCCAGCAGGAGGTGTGCCAGTTGTTTACAGGTGTGTGACTTGGAGACCTACTGAAATGTAGGTAGTACAGGAAAGGTATAAGACCTGGGAGGACTGTTGGACGGGAAGGAATAGAGCAACATGGAAGAGAAGGACATAGTACAGTTGTGTACACTTACCATAAATGTAGATGTTAGAGTGTATTCACTGTTGCAGTCATCACACTTGGGTTATCAGCCTGCAGGTATTCCTCAGTCTGCCCGAATACCAGAGACTTAGTATTTTTGCATCGGATGCTGTCGCTTCTTCCATGACGTTAGGTCGTCAGGGGTATAAAAACAGGCAGTTTTTCTTGCCCCAAATGTCAGGAGCCCCCAAACAGGGAGCTAGTATATGGTGGGGAAAACACCACCAATAAAATGTAAATATCAATACCAGTAGGAATAGCCATAGAGAGGAGAGAGAAAGAGAAAACCAGGGGGCTGGAGGGAGGGAAACCAGGACTGCAACAGTGAATACACTTGAACATCTACATTTATGGTAAGTGCACACAACTGTACTATATTCTTCATGTTTCACTGTTGCAGTCATCACACACAGTTTGATTCCCAAAGCGGAGGAAGGGTGGAGTGAGTCAAGAAGAGTTAGGGCTGGCTAGTAGGCCTTGCAAGACTGCTGTAGCAAATCCTGCCCTGGATTTGGAAAAGATAGGCAAGTGGTAATGCTTGGTGAAGGTGTGTATAGAAGTCCAGGTTGCAGCTTCCAAAATGCCCCTGGTAGGGACTCCCCTGAGAAATGCTGTAGAGGTAGAAGCAGCCCTAGTGGAATGTGTTCTGTCCCCCCTGAGGGGTTGGTTTTCCATGGTGCTTGTAGCAGAAATGGATGCAGTGTGCTATCCATTTGGAAATGATTTGTTTAGAAATGGCCTAGCCCTCTGCCCCTGTTGCAAAGCTGACTAGCAGCTGGTCAGATTTTCCGAAAGGCTTAGTTCTATCAGGGTAGAACCTGAGCTGTTTGTGCATGTCCAAAGAGTGCAGGATCCTTTCCCCTTTATTCTGATGGTTAGGAAAGTAGGCTGGCAAATGGATGGATTGGTTGAGAGCCACACTGGATACCACTTTAGGCATAAAGGAAGGGTTAGTCACGAGGGAAACCCTGTCAGCATGGAAAATAATGAAGGGCTCCACAGCCATCAGTGCTTGTAACTCAGACACTCTTCTAGCTGAAGTGATGGCTAGAAGCAAGGCTGTTTTCCAAGAGAGGAATTTTAACACTGCTGAAGCAACAGGTTCAAAAGGGGGAAGCGTGAGCTTTTCCAGTACAAAGTTAAGGTCCCAAACAGGGGTGGGTGCTCTCCTTGGAGGCCTTAAGTTGTTTGCCCCTCTCAGGAACCGTTTAATGTGAGGGTGAGAGAATAGAGGTGGCTCAGTATTGTAATGAGCCGAAATGGCAGAGGCATGGATCTTAATGGAGGAGAAGGATAGGCCTTTGTGGAGTAGCTCTGCTAGGTAATCCAGGATTAGAGGTAAGGAGGGCACTGATGTGTCCTTTCCTTTAGACTGAATCCAAGAACAATACCTTTTCTACTTTTCAGCATAGGATTTCCTAGTGCTGGGCCTTCTGGCTTCAAGAATGACGTCCAGCACCTGTTTGCTTTGGGTTGCTGGTGGAGTATTTAAGGAATAAGCCAAGCTGCAAGATTTAGGGTTTGCAACTGTGGATGCAAAATCTGTCCCTCCTGCTGGGACAGCAGGGTAGGGTCTGGTGTAGGTGCCAGGGTGGCACCATTGTCAGGCTGCGCAGGAGTGGGTACCAGTGCTGGCGAGGCCAGTCTGGGGCAATCAGAATTGTCCTTGGCTTGTCTTGTTTTATCTTGAGTAGTACTCGAGAGAAGGGGCAGAGGGGAAAGGCATAGAGTGAGAGGTTTTCCCACTTGAAGGATAGGTCTTCCACTTTCCAGGCCCTGCTGCGAGGTGTCCTGATGCAAAATTTGCTGAGCTGGTGATTACAGGGGGAGGCAAAGTGGTCCACCTCTGGGGTCCCCATTTCTGGACTAGAAGGTTGAAGGTGCTGGGCTCTAAATGCCACTTGTGTGGGTCTAGGAGATTTCTGCTTAAGTCGTCTGCCAGTGAGGTTTGTTTGCCTGGCAGGAATTGAGCTTGCAGATGGACCTGCGTGTCCAAGGCCGTGTTCCACAGGGCCATGGCTAGCCTGCAGAGTGGGTTCCTGCCTGCTTGTTGATGTATTACATATCTGTGGTGTTGTCTGTTTTTATTAGCAGGGGTCCTGGTGAAAGTAGGGATCTGAAAGCTGTTAGAGCGTGCTGAACAGCTAGCATCTCTTTTTGGTTGATGTGCAGATGAATTTGACTTGGGCTCCAGTGGTCCTGAATGCACCTGTCATCCAGGTGTACCCCCCAGGCATAGTCTGAAGCATCTGTGGTTAGGGTCTGGACTGCATGGGGTTGAGTCATGGGAAGTCTCTTGTTGTGGTTGCATGCTGCTGCCCACCAAAGAAACTCTGTCCTTAGACAAGGTATGATAAGAATGACAGTTTTCAGGTTGAAGAGGCCATGAACCCTAGGGCCTGCAGGATTTTCCTTGCAGATAGCTGGGTTCTGGTGGTCATTTGAGTGAAGTAACCTGTCAAACAGGCTTGTTTTTCTGGAGTAAGGAATGCCATCTGGGATGCTGTGTCCAAGCTTGCTCCCAGGAATATAATTTTTTGACTGGGAACTAGTTTTGATTTCTTTTCGTTGATAATGTACCCCAAGGAGGTTAGAAGGTTTGTTACAAATGTCAGGTGCTGCAACAGTATTCCCTGACTGTCTGCCTGAATCAGGCAGTCGTCCAAGTACGGGTACATTTTAATTTTTCTCTATCTGCAGTAGGCAATGGCTGGAGCCAGGCATTTTGTGAATACTCTGGGAGCAGTGGATAAGCCAAAGGGAAGTGCACAGAACTGATAATGCATAGATCCTGCCCTGAAACGTAGGTATTTCCTGCATGAGTCCTGATAGGGATGTGCAGATAGACTTCTTTTAGGTCTAGGGTGGCTAACCAGGCATCTTTGGCCAGCACAGGAAGAAGCTGCTGAAGGGTGAGCATTCTAAATTTTACTACTACCAAGAAGGTGTTTAGAATGGAAAAATCTAGGATTGGGCGCCAAGTACCCTCTTTTCTGGGTACCAGGAAAAGTCTGGAATAGAACCCTTGACCTATCTGCTCTGCAGGAACAGGCTGAATTGCCCTTATGGAGAGCAGGGATTGAACTTGGTTTTGTCTCTCTGCCCACTGGTTTGGAGGAAGTCTGGGAACCCTTTTGGGGTTGGCAGTGAGTGGAAGTAAAATGTGTACCCCTGGGCTACAATGTTGAGGACCCATCGGTCTTTGGTGATGGAAGTCTAGTTTTTTGCATGATAGGCAAGTTTTCCTCCTAGGGGCACGAGCAGTTGGGCAGAGGTGAGGAGTGGAGTTGAGAAGTCATTGTGAATTCTTTCCGTAAGGGGGTGGTTTAGCACTCCTTGTTTTTGAAGTGGAGGCACTACATTGCTTAGATCTCTGCATAAGCAGAGACTGTAGTCTGGGGGGGGGGGTCTATTTCCCCTGGGTCTAGTTTGGGATGGCCTTGAGGGGGCTGGAAAGGACCAATTCTTCGAGGGGCAATGCCTAATGAATCTAGGAGGCTGTACTTGCAAGAAATCTTTGACTGTCTGCATAGATTTAGCTTTTTCTTCCATCTTTTTAAGAACCTCTTCTGCTTTGGTGCCAAACAGATTGTCCTTGTTCAAAGGAGCGTCTAGTAATTTTGATTTGACATGGTCTGGCAAGGTATGCTCCTTAAGCCAAGCATGCCTTCTCAGTACAGAAAGTACAGTTGTGTACACTTACCATAAATGCAGATATTAGAGTGTATTCACTGTTGCAGTCCTTACAAAATGGGTTAGCTGGCTCCTGGTAGCCCACAGTCAGCCAGAATACAAAAGTCCTTGATATATGACGTCGGCTGCCTTCAGTTTAGACCTGACAGCAGGTAAAAAAGAAGGCAGCTGATGCCATTTCCTCAGTTTTTCTTGCCTAAACTGTCAGGAGCCTCCAAAAAAAGGTTAGACCAGGAAACAAATATCCAGTCTGTGCCCTAGGAAAAAAGGGGGGATGGACGGGGGGGGACCAGGACTGCAAAGTACAGTTGTGTACACCTACCATAAATGTAGATGTTCGAGTGTCTTCACTGTTGCAGTCATGACTGTAGGGTTCTCCCCTGCCGGCAGGCAGCCCTCGGTCTGCCAGAATCCCAAAGTCTGGGTCCGGCGTCGGCTGTTCAACCATGCTCCCTGACGTCAGAGCGCCAGGAGTACAAAGCTGACAGCCGACGCCATCTTCTCCAGTTTTTCTTGCCCCAGATGTCAGGAGTCCCAAAACGAAAAAGGTCCCATAACCTTTGCAAATACACCTCAGAAGAATGGTGAAAAAAAGAAATACACAAAAGTAAAAATAAGAGGGGACAGGAGGGAGGGAAACCCAGACTGCAACAGTGAAGACACTCGAACATCTACATTTATGGTAGGTGTACACAGCTGTACTATGTTCATCGTGTTTCACTGTTGCAGTCATGACTGTAGGGTAGAATCCCAAAGCTGAAAGAAAGGGAGGTGGTCATAAAGACGAAGAGGCGGCTAAAAGGCCCTGCAAGACTGCAGAGGCAAAGCCTGCTCTAGACTTAGAGTAGAGAGGTAGATTGTAGTGCTTAGAAAATGTATGCACTGAACTCCAAGTTGCAGCTTCCAAAATGTCCTTGGTAGGAACTCCCCTGAGGAAGGCCACAGAAGTGGCAGCAGCTCTGGTGGAATGAGTCCGTACACTCCCTGGGATTTGCTTTCCATGGTGAGAATAACAAAATCTGATTCCATGAGCAATCCATTTAGAAATGGTCTGTTTTGAAATGGCTTACCTTGGGAACTTGAAGCATAAGAAACAAACAATTGTTCTGATTTTCTGATGTCCTTGGTTCTGTTCAGGTAAAAACGTAGCTGTCTGTGTACATCCAAGGAATGTAAGATCCTTTCCCCTTTATTTTGAGGAGTGGGGAAAAAGGTTGGCAAGTGTATAGTTTGATTTAAAGCCACTTTGGAAACCACCTTAGGCATGAAGGTAGGATTAGTCCTCAAAGATACCCTGTCTTGATGAAAAATAATATAAATTTCCACAGCCATAAGAGCTTGTAACTCTGAAACTCTCCTGGCAGAGGTTAGGGCTAACAGGATGGCTGTCTTCCAAGATAAAAACTTGATGTCAGAAGAGGCAGCAGGCTCAAAAAGGAGGCAAGGTTAATTTTTCCAAAACATAGTTGAGATCCCAAGCAGGAATAGGAGGAGATCTTGGAGGTCTTAAGTTCTTAGCTCCTCTGAGAAACTGTTGCATGAGCTGGTGGGAAAAGATGGGAGGGTCTGTATTATAATGAGCAGAAACAGCAGAGGCATATATCTTAATGGAAGAGAAAGAGAGACCCTTATTGTAAGAGATCTGTCAAGTAAAGTAAAATTAAAGTAATGTTAGGAAGAAGAGGATCAGAATCCTGAGCCTGCATCCAAGAACAAAATCTTTTCCATTTTCCTGCATAAGATTTTCTAGTGCTAGGACGTCTGGCTTCTAAAATGACATCCATAACCTGCTTGGACAGTAAAGAAGAAATCAAAGGCCCTGGATTAACCAGGCCACCAGGCTGAGAGTTCTGACATGAGAGTGTAGAACCTGACCCTGATGTTGGGACAGAAGGTTCGGAGACTGAGGTAAAACCCAAGGGGGCTCCAGGCATAGGTTTTTTAGAGTTGGATACCAAAACTGCCGAGGCCAATTTGGAGCCAGCAAGATTATCATCTTGGGCTTGTCCTGTTTTATCTTCAATAAAACCCGTGGAAGAAGAGGCGGAAAGGCATATCCCGAGAGGTTCCTCCAACTGAATGACACGGCGTCCACTTTCCGAGCTTCTCTGTGGAAAGTCCTGGTGCAAAAAGTCTGTAGTTGATGATTGAGATGGGATGCAAAGAGGTCTATGTGAGGACATCCCCAAACTGCTGTTATCATCCTGAATATTTTGGTGTCCAGCATCCACTCGTATGGATCCGAAAGATTTCTGCTCAGACTGTCTGCCAGGAAGTTTTGTTTCCCTGGTAGAAACTGAGCTTGAAGATGCAGATTGCAAGCTAGAGCTGTGTTCCATAGATCCATGGCTAGTCTGCAAAGGGGGTAGGAATAAGATCCCCCTTGCTTGTTTATGTACCACATAACTGTGGTGTTGTCTGTCCGTATTAACAGTTGTCCTGGTTGTAAAAGATTCCTGAAGGCCAACAGAGCTTTCTGAACGGCTAACATTTCCTTTAAATTGATATGCAGGTGCTTCTGATCCTTTGTCCAAAGGCCCTGCAAACAACTGCCCTGAAAATGGGCTCCCCAAGCATAATCCGAGGAGTCCGTGGTTAGAATCTGACAAACAGGAGGCAGACAGAAGGGCTTCCCTTTGTTTAGAGCACATGCCCTGAACCACCAAAGAAATTCCTTTTGAAGGCAAGGAAGGACGGAGATCAGTATGTCTAAACTGTGGCAATGCTGAGACCATACACTTTTTAGGTACCACTGTATTTTCCTCATGTGTAGTCTTGCATATGGTACGAGAAGGATGCAGGAGGCCACGTAACCCAAAGCCTGCAGGAATTTCCTTGCAGATAGATGAGTTAAAGTTGCCAAGGTTCTGAAAGTTGAAGCCAGCTGTAACTGTTTTTCGGATGTCAGAAATGCCATCTGGGTTGTGGTGTTTAGAAGCGCACCCAGAAAAGTTATCTGTTGTGATGGTGTCAAATTTGACTTTTTTATGTTTACAGAGAATCCCAGGAACTTGAGGAGGTTCTGTACAAATTCTAGATGCTGGAGTAAGACATCCTTGCTGTCTGCCTGAATTAGACAATCGTCCAGATAAGGGTAAATTTGAATCCCCTTGAGTCTGCAGTAAGCTACTACTGGAGCCAGGCATTTGGTGAAGACCCTGGGCACAGTAGATAATCCAAAGGGCAGCGCAGAGAATTGAAAGTGCCTCGATCCGGCTTTGAACCGGAGGTATTTTCTGCGATCCTGCCTGATGGGAATGTGTAAATATGCCTCCTTTAAATCCAAAGTTACCATCCATGCATTTTTGGACAGCATTGGAAGTAGCTGCTGTAGAGTAAGCATCTTGAATTTTGGAATCTCTAGAAAGGTGTTCAAGACCGACAGATCCAGAATGGGTCTCCATGAGTTTTGCTTCCTTGGGACTAGAAAAAGCCTTGAATAAAAACTTTTTCCCATCTCTGAAAGAGGAACCAGTTCTATGACATTCATAGCCAAAAGAGCTTCCACCTGGTTTAAGGCCTCCGTCCATTGATGCTTTGGAAGGTCTGGCCATCCGCTTGGCCTTGGCAAGGTATGAAAATGGAATTTGTAACCTCTTAAAACCACATCCAAAACCCATTTGTCTTGGGTTATTTGAGTCCAGTTTTGATAAAAAAAAGAGAGTTTTCCTCCGAGAGGGGCTTCCAGGCAAGAAGTTTCTGTAGCCCAACAGAGGGAGTCATTGAGTTTGTTTCCTTTGAGATTGTGACCTGTCCTCTCCTCCCCTAGGGGTGGAAGCAGTCCACTGTCTTGGTCTATAAGCAGCTTGCGTTTGAGGCCTCCCTCTGGAACGTCTATATCTACCCCTCTGAGGCCTGTCAGAAGCGGGAAAGGACCAATTTTTTGAAGGCCAATTCCTGCTAAATCTAGGAGGCTGTACTTGTAAGAAATCTTTAACTGTTTGCATGGATTTCGCCTTATCCTCCATCTTTTTAATCACCTCTTCAGCTTTAGATCCAAACAAAACATTATGCTGAACAGGAGCATCCAATAATTTAGCCTTTACTTGTTCAGGAAAATTTTGTTCCTTTAGCCATGCATGCCTTCTAATGACTGTGCCAGAGGCCGCAGCCCTACAAGAAGCCTCCAAGGCATCAAATCCACAGTGTAAACAATGCTTCCCAACTTGTTCAGTGGCGTGCAATAAGTCATGTAATTCCTTATCATCTGCACAGGCAGAAATGGAAGTAAGCTTCTGTTTTAAGACAGACAATAGAAATTGCTGGTATTTAAACATATGAAACTGACAGTTTAAAGCCCTAATGGACAAAGTAGCAGAAGTGTACACCTTTTTGCCCCATCTTTCTAAGGATCGAGAATCCTTTTCAGTAGGAATGAGATTTTTGGCAGAAGCGGCCTTAACTCCCTTGGAACCCTGAGAAATGGTTTCAGGGTCAGCAGAAGGGTTCTTGTATAAAAACTGATGGGAATCAGGAACCCTGTAATATCTATCAGGCTTAACAGGAGCAGGAGGAAAAGAGCCAGGGGTTAAGTTAGCCTCCGAAAAGGCATCATCCACAATATCCAAAACAGGAGGAATAGCCAGGGGTCTATGTTGGGGAAGAAGAAGAAATTCCCTCAGTCTTTTCTTGGATTCCGAAAACTCCTGTCCTTCCCAGTGGAAATGTTTCCTCATTTCATGCAAAGTTTCCCCAAATGAGAAATCTTCAGGGGGAGAAGCAGAAGGAATGGATTCTTCAGCATCAGAATCCTCATAAGGAGGGAAAGAATATTCCTGATCAGAAGAAGAAACTGAGGAAACAGAAGCCTGATCAGAGGAATCATAAGAAACATCCTGCCTTGGCCTTTTGTCTGGAGGGGGATGAGAACCCCTAATCATAGTAATTAAATCCTCCGCCATCTTGAGTAACTGTTTCTGTGACTTGGGAGCCGGTTCAGAAGAGGCCTGTGTTGAAGTCTTTGTTTTTGAAGGAGTCTTTGCCTTTGTCTTTGGCTTTGCCTTTATAAGTAGCTGAGTAGGCCTGAAAACCCCTTCGGAAGCGGGTACCTGCACAGCGGCTCCGGACCCATCCGAAGGAGCATTGTCCGAAGGTCCTGCAACAGAAATATTTAAAGGCCTGGTTGGCTCCTCATGAGAGTCCGTTTTGGCCGTCGGTTCTGAAATGGCCGACGACAGGGGCTGCAAAAGCGCCTCACTGACGACGGCCGAACCTGAAGCTGGCTCCGCTTGTGCGCTATCATCAGATTTGGACCCTGGAGGCCTGTCTTTATCCTTGCGACGCTTGTGAACTCCGGTAGCCGGGACTGTATCCGACATTTTGTAGTTAAAGCGCCTACCGAAGTAATGAAAAGCAAAATCGTACCTTCGCTTAATTGTACGTTGATTGAATCTAGCACAAAACCGACAACTAGCTACGTCGTGGTCAGGGCCCAAGCAAGGAATAACAGTAAGAATGAAAATCCTTATGAGGTATTTGCTTCCCACATGAAATACAATTATTAACTTTTTCTGACATCGGAGTGGAGCAAGAAAAAAGTTACCCCAACGGGGTACTTAGCTTTGAGTGGAGAAGAAAGTCTTCGGACCGAAGTATATCAGTAAAATTAGTCAGGAGTCAGCCGACAGGCACTTGCAAACTGCTATCACCACACGGCAAGAAAGACTGGAGAAGATGGCGTCGGCTGTCAGCTTTGTACTCCTGGCGCTCTGACATCAGGGAGCATGGTTGAACAGCCGACGCCGGACCCAGACTTTGGGATTCTGGCCGACCGAGGGCTGCCTGCCGGCAGGGGAGAACCCTACAACCATGACTGCAACAGTGAAACACGATGAACATCAGTGAATACACTCGAACATCTACATTTACTGTAATTGTACACAACTGTACTATGTTCATCATGTTTCACTGTTGCAGTCCTTACAAAATGGGTTGATTCCCAAGCCCAGGAAAAAAACAAACGGGAGGAGGAAAACCCACTGTTTAAGGGTTGGTAAGGATGCCTTGCAACACTGCAGTGGCAAAACCAGCCCTGGAAAACAAGGGTAAATTGTAATGTTCAGTGAAAGTGTGGACAGAAGTCCATGCAGCTGGTTCCAGTATGTGACAAAAATAAATAAACAGGTTGACCACGGCTGGTAAATCCAAATATACATTCACTTTCAGCAGAAAATCCAAATATACGTTCACTTTCAGCAAAATGTTCTTTAATAAAAAACAAGAGTAAGCGCTTTCACGATCTAAAACAGCTGATCGCTTCTTCAGACTCATTAAAAACAGTTAAGGCATTGGTTTTTAAACCAAATACATCCAATCAAATAATACTTTTCTATGACATCATCTGATTGATTAATTAATTCAAGTGCAACAAATATACAACTAACTACCTTAAATCCTGTTAAAAGCAGTTTGAGTATCCTATAATACACATAACATATATAAAAAAATCAACACATAAAACCATAAAACAATATCTAACTATTTAATCTTTTAATGGTCTAGATTTTAAAAAAGGTTTCAGAGAGACAGCATTATTCAATCCTGGGGGCTTGTCTGCTTGAAGTAATATAATCCATTTCTGTTCTACTTCTTCTACCCTGTTCTTTATGTCCCCCCTCTATTATTATTAATTATTATTTCTGTAACCATGAAGTTGAAAATATGTCTTGTATTCTGTTCTTCTACATGTTTTGCTAAAGCATGTGTCTCTTTTGTTCGTTATATCTCTGAGATGTTCAAGAATACGTTCTTTCAAGCAACTATTGGTCTTACCTATATAAAAAGTGTGATATATAGTGCAAAAACCAAATTGGCGTAACTGTTGGCACACGCTGTCCCCATCGCTACACCAATTTTCTGTAAATTCAAAATATCACATATTCTTTCAATACCCCATTTGTTAGGTATTACTGTAAATGAGGTAACATCCATAGTTGCAAACATGTAATCTCTATCTAGATTTCTTGTTTTAATATATGAAGCAGGTCTTTCAGAATGCAAAAACCAATTTGATATGTGAATTACTTGACATTGTATTAGAAAACAATGTTTTTATGTTCAATGGAAAATTTTATTTACAGAAAATTGGCGTAGCGATGGGGACGGCGTGTGCCAACAGCTACGCCAATTTGGCATTAGAGGCCTGGGAAAATGAACATGTGTTAAATAATAATATGTATGCAGAAAAAATTATATGGTACATACGTTTTGTAGATGATTTTTTTTATTGTGGGGAGGTACAACCGAGGAATTGCAAGGAATGATAGAATACTTACATAATACGACTGAGTTTCTTGGATTTACAGGTCAATATTCTAAGGATTCTATAGAATTTTTAGATGTCTTGGTAAGAAAGACAGACAAATGAAATAACCACAGGGATATACAGGAAACCCACATGGAGAAACAATATTTTACATAAATCGAGCATGCACCCTACATTTGTACATAGGAATGTTGTAAAAGCACAGTTTATGAGAGTAAGTCGGTTGTATAATACGAATGAAGGCCTTAATGATAGAGTAAAAATACTAGAGGAGGAATTCATAGCCAGAGGCTATAATAAAAAAGATATAGATAATAGTATTCAATTTACAGTAGATAATAGAGATGGCAGATGTAAACCTTTCTTCTCAGACACAATAGAAGACAGAAATATACAAGATACGACTAATATGAAAGTCAGATTTCCCATAACTTACTCTAGTGACATTAGAAGGTTTTGTAATATCATTGAAAAAATTGGAATATATTACTTTCAGATTCTGAGTTACAGAATGTATTAGAAGACGGACCTAGTTTCTGTTTTAAAAATAAAAAATCTTTAAAAAGGCAACTTTGCTATAAATCAACATCTAATAAACAACTAAAGCAATCACAAAGGTTAGGGACTTTTCCCTGTAGGAATTGTATGGCATGCAAGTACCTATATAATAAATCTACATATAAACATCCCACTTTAGAATTCACTATCAATGTCAATTTCTACGCTGATTGTAGAACACATAATTTAGTCTATTTTGGTTTTTGCACTATATGTCACGCTTTTTATATAGGTAAGACCAATAGATGCTTGAAAGAACGTATTCTTGAACATCTCAGTGATATAACGAACAAAAGAGACACAAATGCTTTAGCAAAACATGTAGAAGAACAGAATACAAGACATATTTTCAACTTCATGGTTATAGAAATAATAAGTAATAATAATAGAGGGGGGGACATAAAGAACAGGGTAGAAGAAGTAGAACAGAAATGGATTATATTACTTCAAGCAGACAAGCCCCCAGGATTGAATAATGCTGTCTCTCTGAAACCTTTTTTAAAATCTAGACCATTAAAACATTAAATAGTTAGATATTGTTTTATGGTTTTATGTGTTGATTTTTTTATATTATGTTATGTATATTATAGGATACTCAAACTGCTTTTAACAGGATTTAAGGTAGTTAGTTGCATATTTGTTGCACTTGAATTAATTAATCAATCAGATGATGTCATAGAAAAGTATTATTTGATTGGATGTATTTGGTTTAAAAAAACAATGCTTTAACTGTTTTAATGAGTCTGAAGAAGCGATCAGCTGTTTTAGATCGTGAAAGCACTTACTCTTGTTTTTTATTAAAGGACATTTTGCTGAAAGTGAACGTATATTTGGATTTTCTGCTGAAAGTGAATGTATATTTGGATTTACCAGCCGTGGTCAACCTGTTTATTTTTGTCATTTTCGCTTTGAGGTGTAAACCGGGCGTTAACCCAGTCTTCTGAACTTTTTCCTCTGTTATTTTCAATTTGTGGTTAGAGACTGGAACATGGCTGAAGGTAACTACAATATCAAAAAGAATCGATGTGAACGACTAGTTGGGTTGCTCTCCATAGACTAACCCTCTGATGCTGAATCCGGTTTTTCCGGTGAGTGATAAAGAGCACATAGACTATGATACTCATAAAAAATTTACAGAATCATATAGAGACTTGGAGAACAAGATGTATAATTTTAAAAGGTTACAGTGGCAAAGATTTCACTTAGAGGCATCATTAAAATATAAGATAGTACCAAGAGGTCTTTAAATATGCCAACATACGGAGAAACATATCCTGATTTACTTCAGAAATGGCAACATTTGAACCTGCAGCTTAGTTATGATTATAAGCACCTGCTTATTGAATTTATTAAACCTCATGAAAAGGAATTAGCAGATGAGATAAAAAAGCTACAAGGGAAGTTGGTGAACAACTTCCCTGCAGAGTTAATAGGAAGTAAATTAGATGAATTAGCTGATAACATACAAGGCTATGATAAGAGACTTCAGAATACCAAGATGAAGAAGTTGCAACGTGATCTCAATGACTTCCAATGTAAAGAAGTCTTCTCATGGCCCAGGAGAATGCTTTTTAACACTGAGACCGCAGAGAGAACAAATATATCGTGCGTCTCTGAAACACTCAATCTAAATGGTACTGTTTCTTTAAATAAAGACCTTGGTGAAACTACTGACGTCAATGCCAGACATGCAGATATAGAACCGCCCACTACTGAAAATGGCGAAAGCATGAATGAAACCTCTTCATTGATTTCCACTACTAGAACTGTGGAAAATGAAACTAATTTGTCAGTTTTTTTGGAACAGAGAGAAACCACGCAAACTTCCATTCTTCCCTTTGCATTAAAAAAGGCATTACCTATAAGGGACAGATCGAGCAGCAAAAATCGGAGAGGGAGAACGCGACAACAGAAGGAACGGGGGAATGCTTCCAACACAATAACAACCAGGAGCAGAATCAAAAGACTTGGTAATTAATCTAGCCAGCTTTTGTTTAACTGATGCACAAACTTCACTTTTGAACAGGGGCTTAAATTTCATTCCGGCACAAAGAACAGTATTAACAGATGTACTAAAAGAACTGAAATTATTTTCTCATACCTTGACATTGAAAACTGTTTTTAAAAATACTGGAATTCAAAGAACTGGAAAAATCTTTAAATAACCTAGTGTATATGTTCCAAAAATTCATCCAACTGTTGAAACTTTCACTAATACTTGTGAGAATGAAATTAGAGCAGTTCATGCTAAAAATCTTCCATGTTTCATAATTTGAATAGGTCAGAAACCGAAGCATTAACACAATTAAGAGCATCTCACAGTATTGAGATAAGGCCCGCTGACAAGGGGGGCAGTATTGTTATGGATAAAGTATTTTATTATGAAAAAATGATGGAACTTTTAAATGACACGGAAACCTATGTTCAAATTAATGAGAGACAAATAAAAGGTATAATAGATAGAGTATCTGTTTATATATTTGATTTATTGGTTACTAAACAAATATCAGAGGAGCTATTTGATTACTTTCAGACAGAATATCTGACCATTCCCGTTACTTACGGCCTACCCAAACTTCACAAACATATTAGTCAGCCCCCCATGAGACCCATAGTCTCCAGTAAAGGATGGGCAACGGAAGCCATTTCCATTTATGTTGAAAAAAATTTACAAACAGTCCTTAGTCTATGTGATACCATACTAAGTGACACAAAAGCATTCTTGAGATTGCTATATAATAAAACAAGAAATCTAGATAGAGATTACATGTTTGCAAATATGGATGTTACCTCATTATTTACAGTAATACCTAACAAATGGGGTATTGAAAGAATACATGATATTTTGAATTTGAAGCAGGTCTTTCAGAATGCAAAAAACAATTTGATATGTGAATTACTTGACATCGTATTAGAAAACAATGTTTTTATGTTCAATGGAAAATTTTACAGAAAATTGGCGTAGCGATGGGGGCGGCGTGTGCCAACAGCTATGCCAATTTGGCATTGGCGGCCTGGGAAAATGAACATGTGTTAAATAATATGTATGCAGAAAAAATTATATGGTACATACGTTTTGTAGATGATGTTTTTTTATTGTGGGGAGGTACAACCGATGAATTGCAAGGAATGATAGAATACTTACATAATACTACTGAGTTTCTTAGATTTACAAGTCAATATTCTAAGGATTCTATAGAATTTTTAGATGTCTTGGTAAGAAAGACAGACTTAAATGAAATAACCACAGGGATGTACAGGAAACCCACATGGAGAAACAATATTTTACATAAATCGAGCATGCACCCTAAATTTGTACATAGGAATGTTGTAAAAGGACAGTTTATAAGAGTAAGTCGGTTGTATAATACGAATGAAGGCCTTAATGATAGAGTAAAAATACTAGAGGAGGAATTCATAGCCAGAGGCTATAATAAAAAAGATATAGATAATAGTATTAAATTTACAGTAGATAATAGAGATGGCAGATGTAAACCTTTCTTTTCAGACACAATAGAAGACAGAAATATACAAGATACGACTAATATGAAAGTCAGATTTTCCATAACTTACTCTAGTGACATTAGAAGGTTTTGTAATATCACTGAAAAAAATTGGAATATATTCCTTTCAGATTCTGAGTTACAGAATGTATTAGAAGACAGACCTAGTTATAGAAATAATAAGTAATAATAATAGAGGGGGGGGACATAAAGAACAGGGTAGAAGAAGTAGAACAGAAATGGATTCAACCTGTTTATTTTTGTCATTTTCGCTTTGAGGTGTAAACCGGGCGTTAATCCAGTCTTCTGAACTTTTTCTCTGTTTGGTTCCAGTATGTCCCTAGTAGGTACACCTCTTAAAAAAAGCTGCTGAGGTACAGGCTGCCCTAGTTGAATTGGTCCTAATACTCTGAGGAGAAACCTTGCCATGCTGCAAGTAACAAAAATGAGCAATCCACTTAGAAATGGCCTGTTTAGAAATAGCTTTGCCCAGAGTTCCAGGAGCAAAACTGACCAACAATTGATCCGACTTTCGAAAAGATTTAGTCCTGCCCAGGTAAAATCTAAGCTGTCTATGCACATCCAGGGAATGCAGTAACCTTTCCCCTTTATTCTGAGGATTAGGAAAGAAGGGTGCAGCTGGATAAATTGGTTAAGAGTTAGGCTAGAAACCACCTTAGTCATAAAGGAGGGATTAGTTCAAAGAGAAACCCGACCCACATGGAAAATGATAAAAGGCTCTACTGCCATTAAGGCCTACAGCTCAGAAACTCTTCTAGCTGAAGTACTAGCCAAAAGAAAGGCAGTTTTCCAGGAGAGAAATTTCTGGTCTGCTGAGGCAGCTGGTTCAAAAGGAGGCAAAGTAAGTTTCTCAAGTACAAAATTGAGATCACAAGCAGGAGTAGGTGCCCTTCTGGGAGGCTTTAAACTGCTAGCTCCCATAAGGAACCGTTTCATCAAGGGATGAGAGAAAATGGGATGCTCAAAGGAACAATGAGCATAAATAGCTGAAGCATGGATTTTGACAGAAGAAAAGGAAAGTCCACCATTAAGCAAGCCTGCCAGATAGTCAAGAATAAGAGGAAGAGTAGGTTGAGAAGGGTCTTCCCCTCTAGTCTGCATCCAAATGTTGAATCTTTTCCACTTATCTGCGTAAGACTTCCTAGTGCTAGGCCTCCTGGTCTCACGAAGGACCTCACCCACTTGTTGGGAAAGGTTTAAATTATGAGCCAAGCTGCCAAATGCAAAGTCTGAAGATGAGGATGCAGAATCCCCCCCCCCCGAACCAAGAGATCTGGTATCAGGGGAAGATGCCACTGCTGAGACTGGGAGAAACTGCAAAGTAGTGGATACCAATGTTGTCTGGGCCAGTCTAGAGCTATGATGATGGCCCTTGGTTTTTCGTCCCTGATCTTTAACAGCACTCTGGGAAGAAGAGGCAGAGGAGGGAATGCATAGATCGAGAGCTGTGTCCAGGGGAAGGACAGAGCATCCACCTTCCAAGCTTTGTTGTGATGATCCCTGGTGCAAAAGGTTGGAAGAAGGTGGTTGGTTGGAGATGAGAAGAGATCCACCTGGGGAGTGCGCCAACGCTGAATGATGCGATAGAAGATGGTCTTGTTTAGTTGCCACTTGTGAGGATCCAGGACCTGCCTGCTCAACTGGTCTGCCAAGGTGTTGAGTCTTCCTGGAAGAAACTGAGCTGTCAGATGAATGCCCATGGAAGCTGCTATGGACCATAGTATCATACTTTGTCTGCACAGGGGGTAAGAATGCCTCCCTCCCAGCTTGTTGATGTACCACATGATTGTGGTGCTGTCTGTCCTGACCAGAAGAGTACCAGGAGAGAGAAGATGTTTGAAAGCCATTAAGGCCTGTTGGACTGCCATCAATTCCTTCAGATTTATGTGCAAATGAACCTGTTGAAGTTCCAAGTCCCCTGAATGCATCTGCCCTCTAGATATGCTCCCCAAGCGTAGTCCGAGGCATCTGTGGTGACAGTCTGGTTGGCAGGAAGTGGACAGAAAGGCAGGCCTTTGTTCTTGTGCACAGGCCGTCGCCCACCAAAGGAACTCCGTCTGCAGGCAGGGAATCAGAGGAAGTATCAAGTCTAAATTCTTGTATTTTCCTCATATGCAGTCTGGCATACGGAATCATCAGAATACATGAAGCCATGAATTCCAGGGCTTGTAGGAATTGCCTTGCAGAAAGCTGGGTCATGCTTGCCAAATTTGTGAAGTAATTTGAAAGATCCATTTCTTTCCCTTGAGGGAGGAATACCATCTGGGCGGCTGTGTTCAGGCTTGCTCCCAGGAATACAATCTCCCTGGTGAGTACCAGTTTTGACTTCTTTTCATTTATGGTGTAACCCAAAGATGTGAGAAGGTTCTTTACAAAGTCCAAATCCTTTAGAAGTTGCTCTGGAGAGTTTGCCTGAATAAGACAATTGTCCAAATAAGGGTAAATTTGAATGTTTCTTTGCCTGCAAAAAGCAATGACTGGAGCCAGGCATTTGGTAAAAACTCTGGGAGCAGTTGATAAGCCAAACGGCAGTGCAGAGAATTGGAAGTGCCTGTTCCCTGCCCTGAAGCAAAGGAACTGCCTGCAGCTTTCCCTTATTGGGGTGCACATAAGCTTCTTTGAGATCCAAAGTCACCAGCCAGGAATACTTGGCCAGCATTGGCAGCAACTGCTGAAGAGTGAGCATTTTGAATTTGGGAATCACCAGAAAAGTGTTTAGAATGGACAAATCCAGAATAGGGTGCCAGATGACCCCTATTTTGGGGACCAGGAAAAGTATTGTGTAGAAATCCTGGCCTATCTGTAGTGCAGGAACTGGCTCTATTGCTCCCAGGTTTAGTAAAGAAGAAACTTGTTTTTCTGCTTCTGCCCTTTGATTTGGGGGGATATCTGGGTATCCTTGGTGGATAGGGAAGGTGTAAAAGTAGAACTTGTAGCCCTGGGATACTATTTTGAACACCCTTTGTCTTCTGTGATGGTGAACCAGACATTTGCAAAAATGGCTAACCTTCCCCACAAAGGAAACCCTGGGCCCGCAGAGGCAGGCAGGGGAAGGCCGGACTCATTGGGAATGCTTGCTTTGGGAAGTTTGTTTAGAACTCCCCGATTTTGAAGAGGAAGGCTGCCAGTGCTTAGCCTTTTGAGGGGTGGAACTCGATCCCCCAGAAGACCTGTAACCCCTAGGCCTAGTGCGACTCTGTTTACTAGGGTCAGGAAAAGTCCAATTCTTAGAAGGGTAATGTTTACTAAAATGAGGAGGTTGAACTTGCAGAAAGTTCTTAAGAGTTTGCATAGATTTGGCCTTATCCTCCAACTTTTTCAACACCTCTTCTGCTTTGCTACCAAAAAGATGGTCCTTGTGCAAAGGCAGATCAGTAATTTAGATTTGACAGGTTCAGAAAGGGGCTGAGCCAAGCATGTCTTCTAATGACAGAACCAGTGGCTGCTGCCCTGCAAGAAGCCTCCAAAGTGTTGAAACCACAACGTAGAGAATGTTTAGTGACAAGAGTGGCAGAATTCGATAAATCATGCATGCATGTCCTTACTCTCCATCAGGGAAGGAACACCAGCAATTTTAGCCTTAATAGCCTCCAAAGTAGGCTGCTGATACATAAGCATATGAAAAAGATAATTAACAGACATAATAGCCAGGGTGGAAAAAGTATAAACCTTTTTACCCCATCTATCCATGGCCCTAGATTCCCTGTCAGAAGGAACAGGATTTTTAGCAACTGTGGCTTTAACACCCTTAGGGCCCTGAGAAATAATCTCTGGATCGGCAGTAGGGATTCTTGAAAAGGAACGGATGAGAATCAGGAACTCTATAATACCTGTCAGGCTTTCTGGGAGCAGGAGGAACAGAATTAGGAGTCAAAGAATTCTCCATGAAAACATCAGCAACTTCCAAAAAGTACAGTTTTGTACCTACCATAAATGTAGATGTCCGATAGGAATGCATCTGCAGTCCTTACAAATGGGTAGTCCTGTCGTCAGGCAGCCCTTCGGTCGGCCGGATTCCAAAGTCTGGGTCTGGCTTCGGCTGGTGTCGCACTTCACCCGACGTCATAGCTGCAGTTTTTCGGGTATAAAGGCATCAGCCGACGCCATCTTCCTCAGTGTTTCTTGCCCCAGATGCCAGGTGCCCTCTTTGATGGCTAAATTTGGATAAATGCCAATGTTTCCAAATAGTAGAGAGCAAACACATAAAATAAGCATGTATGTACATATATACAAACAAATACACCATAATAGATCCCCCCCCAAGCTAGCTGAAGGATGGCAAATACCCTAGGAGTACCACAGAGGGGAAGGTGGGTAGGTAATCCTGACTGCAGATGCATTCCTATCAGACATCTACATTTATGGTCGGTACAAAACTGTACTATGTCCTTCAAGGATGCATCTGCAGTCCTTACAAATGGGTAGAATACCATAGCTAAACTAGGGGAGGAGGAAAAAAGTAGAGATTATGGTGTAGTTAGGATCCCTTGCAAAACAGCAGTGGCAAAACCTGCTCGGGATCTAGAGTATAAAGGTAAATTGTAATGCTTGGCAAATGTATGCACGGAGGTCCAAGTAGCAGCCTCTATAATGTCCTTGGTAGCCACTCCTCGTAAGAAAGCTGTGGTAGTGGCTGTAGCCCTTGTGGAGTGAGGCCTGATGTTCTCTGGAGTTTTCTTTCCATGGTAGGAGTAACAAAATCTAATGCAATTTCCTATCCATTTGGAGATTGTCTGTTTTGAAATAGGTTTTCCTTCCTTTCCTGTTGCATATGCTACCAGAAGCTGGTCAGTTTTCTATTGGACTTGGTCCTGTCCAGGTAGTAAGCGTAATTGCCTATGTACATCCAAGGTATGCAACAGTCTTTCTCCCCTGTTCTGTGGGTTGGGGAAGAATGTAGGGAGGTGGATAGCCTGATTTAAAGACACTCTGGATACCACCTTAGGCATAAATGTGGGATTTGTTCTCATGGACACTCTATCTTGATGGAAGATCAGGAAGGGTTGCACTGCCATTAATGCCTATAGTTCAGAGACCCTTCTTGCTGAGGTGATTGCCAGTAGGAAAGCAGTCTTCCAGGATAAGTATTGTAATTCTGCTGTTGCTGCTGGTTGAAAGGGAAGTGTCAATTTTTCTAACACAAAGTTCAAGTCCCATGCTGGCAATGGTGGTTTCCTGGGAGGTTTTACATTCTTAATTCCTCTCAGAAACTGTCTGAGCAGAGGATGAGAGAAGACAGGAGGATCCAAGCTGTATTCTGCTGAAATAGCTGATGCATGTATCTTGATGGAAGAATAGGACAGGCCTGCATGGAAGAGCTCTGCCAAGTACTCCAGGATGTTGGCTATGTTTACTAGTGCCAAATCTTCTCCTTTTGCAGTACTCCAAATGAGATATCTTTCCCATTTTGCTGCATAATTCTTTCTTGTTGAAGGTCTACGAGCCTCAAGGATTATGTCTTTAACCCTTTGGGATAAATCTGGGTTAATTGTCCTTATGTAATGTTCCAGGCAGTTAGCTGCAGAGTTTTCAGGTTTGGATGCAGGATGTTGTAGTTGTTCTGTGTTAACAGCAATGGAATCAGGGGCAGTGTCCATATTTGTTCCCGAGACATGCTCCTCAGCAATGGGTACCAATGTTGTCTTGGCCAGTCTGGAGCTATCAGAATGATCCTTGGACGTTCCTCTTTGATCTTCAAAAGCACCTTGTGCATCAAAAGAAGTGGTGGGAATGCATAAGCTGTCAGGTTTTTCCATCTGAAAGATAGGGAGTCCACCTTCCAAGCAAGTGGGTGGTACGTCCTTGTGCAGAATTTCTTTAGCTGGTGATTGAGTGGGGATGCAAATAAGTCTATTTGTGGTAATCCCCATTCTCTTGTGATGACTTTGAAGATGTCCGGATGCAGCATCCATTCGTGGGCATCTGTGGTAGTTCTGCTTAAAATGTCTGCCAGAATGATGTTCTTCATTCCACATTGCTGCAGTCCTAACCATTGGGTAGTCCGCTGTCCCAGTCGGCCCGAATACCAAAGTAGGCTGGCGTCGGTCAAGGCGCATTAGTCTGGCGTCAGGGCGTCAGGGTACTAATGCATGACCGACGCCATATCCTCAGTCTTTTGCCGCATGGTCCGATGCAGAAGCAGTTTTGCGAGTGCAGGTTGGCGTTCTGAAATTTTCTGAAGTCGGAGTTTCAGACCGAATCAAAGTTGGCTAAGTACCCGTTGAGAATATTTTGTTTTTCTTGCCTCAGTATTTAACGGATGTCAGAAAAAGTGAATAACTGTATTTCTTGTGGGAAACAGATACCTCATAGGGATTACCATACTTTGTGTATACCTTGTTTAGGGCCTGAGCACGACGTTGTTGGATGCCGCTCTTGTGCTAGATTTAACAAACGCACTATTAAGAGAAGGTTAGACTGTGCCAGGTTAGTTTTTGGGAAGCGTTGTAATTATAAAATGCCGTCGGATGCTCCGGCGCCCGCTTCAAAAAGCGCAAGGACAAAGCAGCAAAGCCTAGAGTGGAAGAACCGACAGTCCCGGACGTCGGTTCTTTAGAAGGCTCAGTGGAGCCGGAGGTTCTGCCAGGAGTTTCTTTGGAGTCTCAGGGAGAGACTTTACTGTTACAGGATGTGTCCTCTCAGGAAGGGGCTTCTCAGGTGGCTGTTCTTCCCTCTCTTCCTAAGGTGGTTAGAGCCTCCCCTTCTGTTTCCAAGGCTTCTTTGAGAGGCAGGCCAGGTTTATCTTCAGTGGGGGTTTCTCCTAGCTCTTCAGGATCTTTGCCTAAGAAACATATGCTTAAAATGGCAGAGGATTTGATTACTATGATTAGAGGTTCTATGCCCCCTCCTGATAAGAGGCCTAGGGTGGAACCTGAGTTTGAGAGTTTTGAGCAGTGTTCGGAGGCTTCTGAGTCTTCGGCTGAAGACTTGCAGGAGTATCCTCCTTATTCTGATTCTGATGTGGATGATTCTACTCCTTCAGCTTCTCCTCCTGAGGATTTTTCATTTTCAGAGACTCTGCATTCCATGAGGAGCATTTTAAATGGGAAGGTCAAGATTTCTCTGATTCCAGGAAGAGGCTTAGGAATTCTTGTTTTACCCCAGCATAGGCCTTTAGCTATACCTCCTGTTCTGAATGTGGTGGAAGATGTTTTTGCAGAGGCTTCCCTGAACCCTGATTCTTTGCCTCCTGCCCCAGTTAAACCGACAGGTACTATAGGGTGCCTGAAGCTCATAAGTATCTTTTAAGAGTCCTAGGGCAGACCCGAAACTGTCTCTCAGGGGCCTAAAGGTGTTAAGGCTTCTGTTGTTAAAAATCCTGTTCCTCCTGATAAAGAGGCAAGGGCTTTGGATAGATGGGGAAAGAAAGTGTATACTTCTTCCACTTTAGCCATGAGGGTTGAATTGCCAGTTTCACGTGTTAAAATATCAAAATTATCTCCTTTCACAATTGAAGTCTAAGGTGGATGCTCTGGCGGAAGGTATTGAGTGTAAAGAGTTGCAGGATTTAGTTCATGTGTCTGAACAGGTGGGTAAGCATTCCTTGCAATGTGGTTTTGATGCTGTGCAGGCCTCCTCGAGGGTGGCTGCCACTGGTTCTGTTCTTCAGAGGCACGCCTGGTTGAGGGATCAGAATTTAGCTGAGCATGTTAAGACAAGGATTTTGGATGCTCCTTTACAGTCTGACGTGTTGTTTGGTTCGCCTGTGGAAGCAGTTTTAAAGAAAATGGAGGACAAGGCTAAGTCTATGCAAACTGTTAAAGATTTTTTGCAGGTGCAGCCTCCGAAGTTTAGTAGAAATTGGCCTACTAAGGGATGGACATATCCTGCTTATGATTCCCAGTCTAGGGGTAGGTCTAGGCGTAGGGGCAGAGCTCAAGGTTCTTTTAGGCCTAGAACAGGGAGTTCACCTGCTCAGACTTCTGGTGAGGGCAGGAGTCAGTCCTTTCGTAAACAGACCCAATGACCTGCCTTTTCAGCTGCCAGTACGTTCTCATCTGGCAGCACCTTTGGGAGGAAGGTTGGCTCTTTTCAAAGAAAATTGGGATTTAATTACCCAAGACAGATGGGTTTTGGATATCATTCACCACGGTTACAGGTTTTATTTCCATACCTTGCCTCCTTTCAAAGGCATGCCAGACATTCCTCCTCTACAAAGAAAAGAGGCTCACAAGCAAATTTCTCTGTTACTCCAAATAGGGGCCATTCAGCCTGTTCCTGTGCCAGAAAGGGGCCTAGGATTTTATTCTCGCCTGTTCCTAGTACCAAAGAAGGGGAACACATGGAGACCAATTTTGGATTTATCTATCCTCAACACTTATCTGGACATTCCCAAGTTCAAAATGTTGGCGTTACAACAGCTTTTACCTCTGCTGGGCAAAGATCACTGGATGGTAACTTTAGATCTCAAGGAGGCTTACCTTCATGTGCCTATCAGACTAAGTTGCAGGAAGTATCTGCGTTTTCGAGCTGGAAATTCCCATTATCAGTTCTCTGCATTGCCCTTTGGCTTATCTACTGCCCAGAGTATTCACAAAGGTTCTGGCTCCAGTGATAGCTTACTTCAGGCTAAAAGGAATTCAAATTTATCCTTACTTGGGCGACTGCCTGTTTCTGGCTCAAGGAAAGGAAGACCTTTTACAGCATTTGGAATATGTGATAGCAGTGCTAAGATGCCTAGGGTATTCTGTGGACGAAATAAAGTCCAGTCTAGTACCCTCTCAAGACATGTGCTTTCTGGGTGTGAGACTGAATACAGCAGCCCAGATGGCCTTTTTAACCCCGGACAAACAAAAGAATCTTTCCATTTACTTCCATCAACTATCTCTTCAGTCCGGGCTGACTGCAAGGACAGTCCTTCAAGCCTTAGGGTTCATGGCATCTTGTATTCTGGTGCTTCCCAATGCCAAACTGCATATGAGGAAGCTGCAATGGTATCTCAAAATGTATGGACACAGCACTGCCAGGATTTGGACACTGTCATTCAAATAATACCTTGCATTCAACAGGAATTTTTGTGGTGGGCTCAGGAATGTCACCTAAACAAGGGACTCTCTGTGACCCGGCCAGAGGCGAGTCAGATTCTAACGACAGATGCCTCAGACATTGCTTGGGGAGCTCATCTAAATGGAAAGTGGATACATGACAAGTGGCCTGCCAGACTACAGCATCTACATATCAACATGAAGGAGATGTTAGCAGTCCAGTTTGCATTAATGGCTTTCAAGGAGTTACTTCTTCCAGGGCAGGTGTTGATTCTAACAGACAACACAACTGTCATGTGGTACATCAACAAACAAGCGGGAACACATTCTTACCGTTGTGCAGGCAAGCAATGATTTTATGGGAGACTGCGCTCAGCTTGCAACTAACTCTTCAGGCAAGGTTTCTGCCGAGCACAGAACTCCTTAGCAGATGTGTTAAGCAGACAAATCATGGATCCCCACAGTGGAAACTGGATCTTCATGTATTTGAAATTGACAGTGTCATGGGGAACTCCAGACATAGATCTGTTCGCTTCTCCACTAAACCACCAGCTGCCAAAGTTTTGCACAAAGAGGTTTCATCACACAGCTTGGAAAGTGGATGTTCTTTCTTTCAGTTGGAAAAATCTTCATGTGTATGCCTTTCCACCTCTGCCTCTTCTCCCAAAGGTGCTCCTAAAGGTCAGACAAGACAAGCCAAGGATGATTTTAATAGCTCCAGATTGGCCTCGCAACACTGGTACCCATTACTGAGGAGTCTGGTAAGGAAGCCTCCATGGCCTTTACCTTTGATTCCACACCTGTTGTCTCAGAGGGACGGTCACCTGCTCAATGTCAAGCTTCACTCTCTTCATCTAACAGCCTGGCATATTCTGTTTTGAAACACAGCAGGTCTCAACTTCCTCAACAAGTTTTAAATGTGATTATGGAAGCCAGAAGACCTAGTACAAGGAAAGTGTACAGAAAAATGGAAGAGATTTTTATTTTGGAGTGCAGCAAAGAATTTGGAGATTTCTGAGCCTAATTTGAGTGTGGCTCTTCAATATCTTACTGAGTTATTGGACAAAGGTTTGTCTTTCTCTTCCATTAAGATTCATGCTGCAGCAATTTCAGCTCACTATGATTGTGACCCACCATTGTTTTCGCATCCTTTGTTCAAGCAATTTCTTAGAGGGCAAAGAATATAAGACCCCCGTGAGCTCCTACTCCTGCTTGGGATCTCAATTTTGTGTTGGAGAAACTTACTCTACAACCTTTTGAGCCTCTGCTACTGCTGAATTGAAATACTTGTCATGGAAGACTGTTTTTGTTGGCCATTACTTCTGCAAGAAGGGTTTCTGAATTGCAGGCCCTTATGGCGGTTGAGCCTTTTTTGATTTTCCATAAGGATAGGGTATCATTACGTACTAATCCTTCTTTTATGCCTAAGGTGGTTTCTAGTGTGGCTTTAAACCAAACTATTCATTTGCCTACTTTCTATGCAGATCCCCAAAATAAGGGGAAAAGATTTTGCACACTTTAGATGTACACAGGCAGTTGTTATTATTTAAGCAGGACCAAGGATTTTAGGCAGTCTCAGCAGTTGTTTGTTTCTTTTGCTTTGAGTTCTCAGGGCAAGCCTGTGTCAAAACAAACTATTTCTAAGTGGATTGGGTTTTGCATTGCATGTTGTTATTCCCATCATGGCAAGGAGATTCCAGCTGGGATTAGGCCTCATTCCACTAGGGCTACTGCCACTTCAACAGCATTTCTAAGGGGTGGCAACTAAGGATATTTTGGAGGCAGCTACTTGGAGTTCAGTGCATACTTTCTCTAAGCATTACCACCTTCCTCTCTACTCTAAATCTAGGGCTGGTTTTGCCACAGCTATTTTGCAAGGCATGTTGACAGCTCCTGCTTCTTTATGATTTGCCAGCCTCCTTACCTCTGCTTTGGGATTCTACCCAATGGTTAGGACTGCAGCAATGTGGAATGAAGAACATAGTACAGTTTTGTACCTACCATAAATGTAGATGTTCGAGGATCCACATTGCTGCAGTCCAATTTACCCTCCCTCCTTCCCCTCTGTGTTTAGGGGTGGTTGTGTGGGTGAGGTTGTTCTCTTGTAATTTTGTATATATTGTACATATTTTTGGTGCAGGAGTGTTTGGTGTTTTGGTTTTGGCCTTGTCTTTTAGGGTCTTCTGACATCTGGGGCAAGAAAAGACTGAGGATATGACGTCGGTCATGCGCATTAGTACCCTGACGTCCTGACGTCAGACTAATGCGCCTTGACCGACGTCAGCCATATACTTTGGTATTCGGGCCGACTGGGACAGCGGACTACCCAATGGTTAGGACTACAGCAATGTGGATCCTCGAACATCTACATTTATGGTAGGTACAAAACTGTACTTTTTCTTTTCCCGGTACAAAAATTGCTTGTAACTGAATGTTGTAGCTCAGAGCCACATCCCATAGGTCCAGTGCCAGCCGGCATAGAGGATATGAGTGTGTGCCTCCCTGTTTGTTGATGTACCACATAACTGTGGTGTTGTCTGTCCTTATCATCAACTGACCTTCTTGGAGAAATGGTCTGAATGACTGGATTGCCAATTTTACTGCCAGCATTTCCTTTAGATTTATGTGCAGGCGCAGCTGGTCTTGAGTCCATAAGCCTTGTATGCACTTGTCCAGCATGTGTGCCCCCCAACCGAGGTCTGAGGCATCTGTCGTGATGGTTTGGCTTGGTTGACTGTTGCAGAAGGGCAATCCTTTGTTTGATTGATAGGCCTGAGCCCACCATAGAAACTCTTGGTTCAGGCATGGGATTATTGGAATTTTGGTTTCTAGGCTGTGCTTGTGTTGGGACCACAAATTCTTTAGGTACCACTGTAGCTTTCTCATATGCAGTCTGGCATGAGGGACCAGAATTATGCAGGATGCCATGAAGCCTAGGGCTTGCAGTACTTTTCTTGCAGTTAGATGGTTCTGCTTTGTTAATGCCAAGAAGTAGAGAGGTAGTTGCTCTTGCTTTTCTGCAGTTAGGAATGCCATTTGTTTTGATGTGTCCAGCTCTGCACCCAGAAAAGTTATTCTTTGGGATGGAGTCAGCCTTGACTTTTTTATACTGACTGTATATCCCAGGGCTTGCAGTAGGTAAATGACTCTTTGTAAGTCTTCTGTTAGTTTGCTTTTGTTGTCCGCTTGAATCAGGCAGTCGTCCAGGTAGGGATAAATTTGGATCACCTGAAGTCTGCAATGAGCAATTACTGATGCCAGGCATTTCGTGAACACTCTGGGCGCAGTAGATAAGCCAAAGGGCAATGCTGAGAATTGATAATGCTCTGATCCTGCAAGAAATCTGAGGTATCTTCTGCAAATTGGTCGTATGGGGACGTGCAGGTATGCCTCCTTGAGATCTAGAGTTACCAGCCAAGACTCCTTGCCCAGCATGGGAAGAAGCTGCTGTAGGGTCAGCATTTTGAATTTTGGAACAATGAGGAATGTGTTTAAAGCGGACAGGTCGAGAATAGGCCTCCATTTGTTCTCTTTTCTTGGTACCAGGAAGAGTCTGAGTAAAATCCCTTTCCTTGCTCCATAGATGGTACCTTTTCCACAGCTCTCATTCTTAATAATCGAGATATTTGCTTTAGAGCTTCTGCCCTTTGAGTAGGTGGTAGGTTTGGCATTCCTCTCTTTCCTGGTAGAGTATGGAAATGGAACCTGTAACCTTGGTCTATAGTTTTCAAAATCCATTTTTCCCTTGTGATGCAATGCCAGTTCTTTGAAAATAAGGTTAGCTTTCCGCCTAAGGGTGCTTCCAGTTGTTCCCTGGTAGGCGGTGCCACATCCAAGTCACTGTGATTGTGGTGTTGTAGTGGTGGTGGCTGCGTCCGTGCCTCGCTGGTTGTTACCTTGCCACTGGCGTCCCCTGTAGGCACCCCTGGATTGGTTTCTGCCTCTTGAACGCCTACTCCTGCCTCTCTGTGTCTTAGAGGAGTCTGGAAAGGACCAATTTTTGGAGGGCCAGTTCCTGCTAAACCTTGGAGGTTGAACCTGTAAGAAATCTTTCATTGTTTGTACAGATTTCACCTTCTCTTCCATCTTCTTTAGTACCTGCTGTGCAGGGGAACCAAATAAATTGACCTTGTCCATGGGTGCATCCAAAAGCTTAGATTTGACATGGTCTGGTAATGCCTGCTCTTTCAACCATGCATGTCTCCGGATAACTGTGCCAGTCATGGCTGATCTAAAGGAAGCCTCCAGTGCATCATAGCCACATTTTAAAGAATGGTTACTAACCTGCTGTATGTTATGTACCATTTCCTGAACATATTTTTTATCTAGAGATTCTTCAGAGGACAGCTTTTTAGTTAACTGGTCAAGCATAAACTCTTGATATTGAATCATATGGAATTGGCAGTTCAAAGCTCTAGCTGACAAAGTAGCAGAAGTGTAAACTTTTTTACCCCATCTCTCTAAGGATCTGGATTCCCTTTCAGAGGGAGGGTTTTAGCAGATGTAGTTGCTACAGCCTTAGGACCCTGGGAGATAGTCTCTGGATCTGCAAAAGGAGCCTTGTATAAATGGTGATGAGTGTCCGGGACCCTGTAGAACCTATCGGGCTTAGCAGGGGCCGGAGGTAATGAGTCAGGAGCAGTGCAAGCATCATTAAATGCATCATCTACAACAGAAAGAACTGGAGGTATAGCTAAAGGCCTATGCTGTGGCAAATGTAGAAAGGTTCTAAGCCTTTTCTGGAATCTGAGAAATCTTGGCCCTGCCACTGAAATTGTTCCCTCATAGCATGCAAGGTTTCCCCGAAGGAAAATTCCTCAGGTGGAGAGGCTGAAGGAATGGACTCTTCAGCATCAGAGTCTTCGTAAGGGGAATAAGGAGCCTCAGGAGGGTCTGTATGTTCTGAGTCATCAGAGGAGTCATCTGTGGATACTGGTTCAGGGGCTCTGCTCTAGGCCTCTTCTCTGGAGGTGGATGAGAGGCCCTGTCTGGATGAGGCTGGGAGCCACGAATTAAAGAAATGAGATCCTCAGCCAAAGAAAGCATATGGGAACTGGTGCTGGGCCTGTGAGAGGGGTTTAACAGGCACCGTTTTGAAGCTTTAGCTGCTTTAGCCCTGGCAAAGGCCTTAATAGACATGGCTGCAGGAGGCCTAGCAGCTCCCGTGCAGGGTTGAAATATCCAAGGGAATAGTGTCTGATAATTCCTGAGAAACCGCAACAGAAGGTTGGGTTTCAGAAGCGATTCCACCAGGCTAGAAGAGGCCTCGGTAGAAGGCATGTTTTCAGCCGGGAAAGAATCGCTTGCTCGGTTTCAGCGAAACCGAGACATTCGTGGTTGGCTTAACAGCGGTTTCGCCGAAACCGCGGACTGAGTGTCGGTCCTTTTCCCTGCGTTTTGGTAATTTGTGAAGTCGGAGGGTCCGACGGCATGATATAAGCAAATTCAGAGCGAAAAACTGTTCTGCAAATTCTGACCGACGTCTAAGCGTCCGTCGGTTAAAAAGCACAGGCTAGACAAGCTGCTACGCGTGGTCTGGGCCTAAACAAGGTAAGCAGTAAGAGTGGAAATCTTTATGAGGTATTTGTTTCCCACAAGTTAAACAGTTATTCACTTTTTCTGACATCGGCTGAGGCAAGAAAGAGTCCCCAACGGGGTACTTAGCTTTTTAGAAGTCTTCGAAGTAGTATTCGGTATGAAATCTCTGGTTCTGACCGACCGGCACTTGCGAACAGCTTCTGCATCGGGCGCCACGCGGCAAGAAAGACTGAGGAAGATGGCGTCGGCTGATGCCTTTATACCCGAAAAACTGCAGCTATGACGTCGGGTGAAGTGCGACACCAGCCGAAGCCAGACCCAGACTTTGGAATCCGGCCGACCGAAGGGCTGCCTGACGACAGGACTACCCATTTGTAAGGAGTGCAGATGCATCCTTGAAGGACATCTGGAGGGATAGCAAAAGGCTTATGCCGCGGCAAATCCAAGAATTCCCTAATCCATTTCTTAGACTGAGCGTAGTCCTGACTTTCCCATTTGAAATGCTCCCTAAGAGTATTCAGGGCATCTCCAAAAGAAAAATCTTCTGGAGGGAGGCAGCAGGGATGGAGCTTTCTGCATCAGAATCCTCAAAACCAGAAAAAAAAGGTGAGAGTTTCCCTCTTCAACAGCAGAGTTATTGGAAACCTCAGAGTCTGAGGCAGAGAAAGCTTCTGGGGACAATTCCCTAATCCGTTTAGAAGGAGGTGGCTGAGAGCCCTTGATAAGGGTCAAGAGATCACTAGCCATTTTAACCATTTGAGCCGGAGGCATTTAAGGGGAGGCCAGCGCCTGCTTTGGAGTAGATTTTCGGCTGGATGGCCTGCTAGAAAGCTGGGGGGACTCAGGAGGCCTAGCCACCACAGAAGTCTGAATCAAGGTCGTTGGTCTGGATCTAGTCTCCGGGCAAAGGAGAGAGGCTTCAGAAGACGGCGCGCCTGCTTAGCGGCTCCAGATCCATCAGAGGCGGCGACTGGCAGAGGGTCAGAAGAAGTGGAAGCCTGCTGTATGGAGAACTCAGAAAAGGTCTCCGCAGACGTCTGCTGCTGAACCTCCGCGGACTGCAGGGGCAAAGAAAGTGCCTCACTGACTACCGCTGGGCCGACAACCAACTTAACAGGGACGTCATCGGCTAATTTGACCCTAAGCTTGTTGCATTCCTTATCCTTGCGCTTCTTACGAACATCTGAAGTCGGGAGACCAGAAGACTCCATACTGACGAACTTAGGCCAAACTCCAAAATGCTTTAACAAGATCCTAGCTCTAGGGCGTATGATACGCGGGTTGAAAGAAGCACAGAGAACACAATTAGGGACGTCGTGCTCAAGGCTAAAAAAGTAATACAACAGGAGTGAAAATCACGATGCGGAATCTGTTTTCCACAGGCAAGACAGTTATTAACTTTCTCTGACATTCGTTAAAGCAAGAAAAGTGTGTCCCCAACGGGGTACTTATCCGAGGATGTCTTCAACTAAGCAGTCAGAATACAAAAAGAAGGTACTCAGCCGACAGGCACTCGTACAAAATGCTTCTGCTTCGGGCTCCGTGGCAAGAAACGCTGAGGAAATTTTGGTACCACCAGGAAGGTGTTCAGAATGGATAGATCTAAGATTGGGCACCAGGTGCCCTCTTTTCTGGGTACCAGGAAAAGTCTGGAATAAAAACCTTGGCCTATCTGTTCTGCAGGAACAGGCTGAATTGCCCTTATGGAGAGCAGGGACTGAACTTGGTTTTGTACCTCTGCCCACTGGTTTGGAGGAAGGTCTGGGAACCCTTTTGGGGTTGGCAATGAATGGAAATAAAATTTGTACCCCTGGGATACTATGTTGAGGACCCATCGGTCGTTATTGATGGAGGTCCAGTTTTTTGCATGGTGGGCAAGTTTTCCTCCTAGGAGCACGAGCAATTGGGCAGAGGTGAGGGGTGGAATTGAGAAGTCACTGTGAATTCTTTCCATGAGGGGGTAGCTTTGCACTTCCTGTTTTAGAAGTGGGGGTACTCCAGTGCTTAGATCTCTGCATACCCTGAGACTGTAATTGGGGGGGGTCCGTTTCCCCTGGGCCTAGTTTGAGATGGCCTTGTGGGGGCTGGAAAGGACCAATGTTTCGAGGGGCAACGCCTACTAAATCTTGGGGGGGTTGCACTTGCAAAAAAATTTTTGACCGTCTGCATAGACTTGGTCTTTTCTTCCATCTTTTTTAAAACCTATTCCGCTTTGGTGCCAAATTGATTGTCCTTGTTCAGAGCGTCATCCAATAATTTTGATTTCACATGGTCTGGCAAGGTCTTCTCCTTAAGCCAGGCATGCCTTCTAAGTACAGACCCTGTGACTGCTGCCCAACAAGATGCTTCTACGGTGTCAAGCCCACACTGCAGGGTATGCTTGCTGACTTGGCTTGCAGAATGCATAAGCTCCTGTAAATCTTTATTTTCTGCACAGACAGGAAAGGTAGATCATTTTTGCTTAATAAGTTCCATAGCATGTTGCTGGTATTTCAGCATGTAGAACTGACAATTCAATGCTCTAATGGCAAGAGTTGCAGAGGTGTATACTTTTTTACCCCATCTGTTTAAAGCTAAGGAATCCCTGTCTGAAGGGGTGGGATTCTTAGCTGTGGTAGCTTTTATTCCTTTAGGTCCTTGGGAGATGACCTCTGGGTCAGCAGTAGGATTTTTGAAGAGAAATTTGTGAGAGTCAGGGACTCTACAGTACCTGTCAGGTTTCCTTGGAGCAGGGGGTAAAGTATCAGGAGTTAGACTGGATTCCATAAAGATATCATCCACAACATCCAGAACAGGAGGGATAGTGAAGGGTCTGTGCTTTGGTAAGTCTAAAAATTTCCTGAGCCTCTTTTTGGACTGAGGATATTCCTGGCATTCCCAGTGGAAATGCTCTTAATGTATGTAGGGTTTCACCAAAAGAAAAATCCTCTGGAGGGGAGGCTGAAGGAATGGATTACTCTGCATCTGAATCCTCACAGACAGATAAGGGCATGTCTTCGTACTCAGTAACCTCAGAGATGTTGGACTCTTGGTCAGATAAAGCTGCTGGGGATAAGTCTCTTTTCTTTTAGCAGGGGAAGGCTAGCTTCCTCTAATCAGCATGAACAGGTCTTCTGCCACTTTAAGCATCTCAGATTGTGGCAAGGAAGCAGATGCTTGAGTTTGGGTTGTCAGTTTTTTAGGTGTAGCCGTACTCTTGGCCTTAGAAACTTGGTAGTTTTAGAAAGAAATGCAAAAGAAGTCATCGGCTTGTGTTGAACATCGGTAACGCAAAGAACTTCCTCAGAAGCCAGTGCCTGCACAGAGGCTCCGGACCCATCCAAGGTAGAGACATCCGCAGGTTCCGTAGTCAAAGAAGAGTCTCGTGGCACACCAGACTCCAAACGGGTCTCCGTAGAGGCCTGCAAATCCATCGAAGTGAGCATCAGGGGCTGCGAAAGCGCCTGAGTACCGGCGAACTGGCGACTAGCTTAACAGAAACGTCATCGGCAGTTTTGGACCTGTGCGGTCTGTCTCAGTCTTTATCTTTATGTTTTCTCGGAAGATCGGTAGTCCGATGGCTTACCGAAGCCATTTCGGAATACGGAGATAGAGAACGAAAGTATTTAGCAACAATAAGGGCTCAGCGGTGAATAGTTCGGGCGTTGAGCAAAGCACAAAACCTACAGCGAGGTACGTCGTGGTCTGGGCCTAAACAGGTGACGCAGTAAGAATGGAAATCTCTGTGTGGTATTTGCTTTCCACAGGTGAGACAATTGGTAACTTTTTCTGACATTGGTTAGAGCAAGAAAAAAGGGTCCCCACTGGGGTACTTAGCTTTAGAAGACTTCAGGATGATTCAATTCGGAAACGAAAATTCAGGTGGCGGCCGACCGGAACTTGTGCGAACTGCTTCTGCTTCCGGCTCCTCGGCAAGAAAGACTGATGCAATGGCGTCAGCTGCCTGTTTTTATAACCCTGACGACCTGGCGTCAGTCCTGAAGCAACAGCAACTGACGCAGAAATACTAAGCCTCTGGTATTCGGGCTGACTGAGAGCTACTCCTGGCGGGATAACCCAAGTGTGATGACTGCAACAGTGAAACACGAAGAACATCTGCTTGGTGGTTGTCCTGTGAGGGGATGAAGACCGCCTGCAGGACTAAGTTGAGCCGGGAGGCTGAGTCCCATATCAGCAGGGATAGACTGCACAGCTGATAGTCCTTTGTTCCTCCCTGCTTGTTGAGGTACCACATCACCGTGGTGTTGTTGGTGACAATCAGGAGAATCCCCTGGAACCAGAAGGAGGGGGTGAAGGTCTGTAGAGCTAAGAATACTGCTGTCATTTCCCTGATATTGATGTGTTTGGCCTAAAGAGAGGGATAAAGAAGTTATGTCTTACCATAACGTTCCATCTGTATTGTTGATCCTCTTTCAGTCATTACGTATGGGTATCAGTTCCAACCTCAGAACCCAGCCGGCCATCTTCCAAGCTCACGTCAGCCACAAACTCTCACGCTAAAAATCTCATACCCAGAATTCCCCTCTCCCTGTTACCTCAGATTGAATTTGCAAGTCAAAAGAAGGTAGAGGCTACCTCTGGTCAAATGACCTAAAAGAACTGGATGGTGAAATCCACTAGAAGCCACAGGAGGGGGAAGGAGGGAGGATCGTAATGACTGAATGAGGATCAACAATACAGATGGAACATTATAGTAAGACATAACTACTTGAAGGCAGTGTCCAGTAACACAAGATACCAGGTGTCCTCAACAAAAATGCTTTAATGCAAAGCCAAAATCCACAGCAGCAACAAATACAAATTGCGAAAAGTAGCACAGCTACAAGAAGAGAATGTTGGATAAGCGCTTAAATCTGCTACCATAGCAGACTTTATCAAATCTACTGCTGCCTTATCAGTACAATTAACACCTTAAAAAGTTTTAAAGACATAGTACAATCAACATACAAATGGTAAAAAAGAAAAAGAAAAAAAACATGTCATAACTTAGCAGCCCTTTCTATTAAAATTGGTTTTAAAGACAAACTGTCATTTAAGCCTGGTGGGTACCAGGCATTTAAACAAAGCTGCCATTTAAGCTCACTTTTATAAATATTGTTAGCCCAATTGCCACCCCTGGCTTTTTTTTCATCACCACTTCAAGTATACCAAATTTGTAGCCAGAAAACGACCCACATATAAGGGAATGTCTACAAAGGGTATTGTTCGTGTTGTGAGTGTTAATGGCATACAAGTGTTCACACACCCTCTTCTTTAGGGCTCTTTCCATTTTACCCACATAGTATGCTTTACAACCAGTGCAAACAGACAAATAAACCAGTCTTACAGTGTTACAATTACCCCCTACTAACCTAACTTTGTGGACTGGGTCCCCTAAAGTGATCTCTCATATGTTCAATACATAGGGGCAATAATTACACCTACCACATGGTTTGGTAATGTTATTGTTCCTCCTAGTAACAGGATGTTCTAACAAAGTTTTTAAATTATTACCCACATTAAAAGAAAATGTGGGACTCAAACCCAAGGCTTGAGTGAATTCGTTATTACACTCCAAAATAACCCAGTTCTTACACAAGATGTCCTTAACCTTATTCCCAAATGAACCAAATTGTATGGACATAGAATTCAGAAAATCCTGTGTATCCAACAATTGAAGGTTAGTCAAGGTGGTTTGTTCTACACTCACTTCAATGTTTCCTTGTCCTAACAGGGGTACAAATTTCTTACCTCAACCTTCCAACACCTCACTATTTATCTGTCGCAACATACATCCTGTTACTAGGAGGAACAATAACGGCACCAAACCATGTAGTAGGTGTAATTATTGCCCCTATGTATTGAACACACGAGAGATCACTTTGGGGGACCCAGTCCACAAAGTTAGGTTAGTGGGGGGTAACTGTAACACTGCAGGACTGGTTTATTTTGTCTGTTTGCACTGGTTGTAAAGCATACTATGCGGGTAAAATGGAAAGAGTCCTAAAGAAGAGGGTGTATGAACACTTGTATGCCATTAACACTCACAACACGAACAATGCCCTTTATATACATTCCCTTATATGTGGGTCGTTTTCTGGCTACAAATTTGGTATACTTGAAGTGGTGATGAAAAAAGCCAGGGGTGGCAATTGGGCTAACAATATTTATAAAAGTGAGCTTAAATGGCAGCTTCGTTTAAATGCCTGGTACCCACCAGGCTTAAATGACAGTTTGTCTTTAAAACCAATTTTAATAGAGAGGGCTGCTAAGTTATGACATGTTTTTTCCTTTTCCTTTTTTACCATTTGTACGTTGATTGTACTATGTCTTTAAAACTTTTTAAGGTGTTAATTGTACTGATTATTTAACTACACCTGTGTAAGGCAGCAGTAGATCTGATAATGTCTGCTATGGTAGCAGACGAAAGCGCTTATCCAACATTCTGTTCTTGTAGCAGTGCTGCTTTTCGCAAATTGTATTTGTTGCTGCTGTGGGTTTTGGCTTTGCATTAAAGCATTTTTATTGAGGACACCTGGTATCTTGTGTTACTGGACACCGCCTTCAAGTGGTTGTTTTTCTACAGTTCCTTGGTTCCACTTGTTTACCCACTGTGATTTTGCTGGTTCTGTTTGTGTGGGTTTGGTGGTGTTCTTGTATCCAGATTTGTTCAGCATTCATTGAGGATGGAAAACAACGGCTCCTCTGACAGTACAGTTAACACTGTGCCTTTGGTGAATTTATCACGTGATGGAAACAAGGATAACAACAGTTTGATGTTTGGTCAACTTACCAAACTTTTGGAACAACAATGTGATCATATGCAGCGTATTTTGGATAGACTACAGATCCCAAGTGCCTTGGGGTTGCAGGCACTTCTATGACGTCTACATCAGGGTTAGTCAACGGGAAACTTCCGGTTTTGGAACAAACGGCTTTGTCTTCAACACAAGTTAGTATCCCTTGTGGACAGGTGACAGGGGAAGCTAAGTCGCAGGAATCAACAAGAAAATCACGTTTCAACAGATGGATTAATAATGAACCGGTTATTTTTAACCGTAATAAAGTGAAGCAACCCACTGACATTAACCACAGACTCCGGGAATTTGAAACAAAAATGAGCAAGGTATGAAATTTACAAACTGATAATGCGTACCTTGCTGAATGTATTAAACTACAGAGGGTCCCGAAGGGCCTTCGTATGTATAAATTTCCCAACGGGCTATCCGTTGGTTAACAAGAAGTAGAGGAATTGTTATTAATGTTTGATAGGCATGGTGTAGAGCTTTTACATTTTATTGTTAAAGTAAATAACAACAAGATTAAGAATCTTTTGGACGAGGTGAATGTTTTAAATGATGAAATTCTGAATGATACAAATTTTGCCACCCTTGAGGCCAGATATGACATGATTTATGATAAAAGAGAAGATCAAGTTAAGGAGAATGTCAACAGGAAGATGAAAAAATTAAAAAGAGACGAAATAGAGTACAAGTATAAGGAAGCTTACCCCTTCCCTAAAAGTTATTATGGGTTAAATATGAGTAATGATCAGGAGAGGATAGATGAACAGGACCCTGAACCACCTGGTTATGACCAGAGGAGGGCTGATGAAAACTTACAAGATGATTTTTTTGATGTCGAAGTAGAAGAAGTGTTTGGGCAGGATTACTCCCCATTAAGGAGGTCTGAGTGGATATTCAACCAAAACATGAACAGGCAAGGTTTTTTATGGGGGCAACATGTTACCCCCATAGGTCGAACTCAGAGGGGGAGGAAGAACTTCTGGAATACCTGGAATCAGAACAGGTTGTAGATCTTTTTGAACAAGGTGCACAACCACAAGGTATTATTTCTAGTTTTGGTGGTAAACTACTTAGTTTGAACGGGTTCAATATTTTTAACTATACAAATAGGATAATAACAGAGGACTATTTCTCCTTACTTGAGAAGGGGTTCAAATTTGTTCCAGCTAGAAAACCTGATATTTCTAAGGTACTTATTGATTTTAAACTTTTTATCAGTAAACTCAATTTTCAACTTATTTTCAAAGATAAAAGGGAACAGTTTTGTGATTATTCAAGGTTTAAGAAAAAGAGTTTGTACAACCCTCCTTTACACACCACGTTGGCCCACTATAAAAAATTTTGTATGAGAGATATCTCCTATGAATATAAGAAACATAGGAATAATTATTTTAATTTGACTAACACTGAGATGGGGTTACTCAACAGCCTCAGATTTTCTGACGAAATACGAATTATGAAGCCGGATAAGGGGGTGGGGTTGTATTGGTTGAGAGAATGGATTAGGTTAATGACATCATGAACATTTTATGTGACACAGAGAGATATACCTCTGCTTTTCAGAATGAAATTCACATATCACACAGGAGATTACAGCTACTTTTAGAAGACAGTTTATATCAGGGTATTATTAATGAGGACATTTTGAATTTCTTGAAGAATGATTGTCCACTCATTCCCACAGCTTTTGGAATACCAAAGGTCTAGAAAACTGTGGACCACCCCCTATATAGGCTCATAGTAGCTGGCCAGAACAGTTCAATGTACCCTTTGGGTGTTTTTGTTGACAGGTTGGTGAATGATGTTTTGGGCTCAGTTACACAAGTTATCAAGGACTCTTGAGACTTTTTAACTAGGATTAAGCCCCAGTTTTTCTTTGACACTAGTGGATTTTCAACGACTGACATCGAAGATTTATTTAGTTCAATCCCCCATGAGGAAGGTTTGCAGTTGTTCCATGAAGCCTTATTGGCATATTCTAAACTAAGTAATACAATGATCAACTTTGTTATGGAATTAATGGAATGGATCCTTCACAACAACTTTATTTCATTTGAGGATGAGTATTTCAAGCAGGTGAAGGGTGTGGCTATGGGGGCCAGTTGTGCCCCCATTTATGCAAACCTTGTCATGGCCATGTGGTAGAGTAAATGCATCTTTAATACTGGTTTCAAACAAGAAAGGCTTTTTTACGGTCGTTATCTTGACAACATTTTTATTCTTTGGAAATGTGAAAGGTCAACTGTGGATAAATTCATTGAACATATTAATGAAGTATGTCCATATTTTAAATTTACCCACACATTTGATGAATATACTATAGACTACTTGGATGTTATCACCTGAGATCTCCAGTTAAGGCAGTTTTCATCCAGGGTGTACCGTAAGGCCACCTATTCTAACTGCTTTATGAGTTACCAGAGTCAACACCCCTACCATGTTAAGAGGAATTTGGTTAGGGGACAAATGATAAAGGGGGAGAAGAATTTGCTCTACCCTTGATAACTTGAAAAGGGAACTGGGATTGTTGACACAGATGTTTAAAGCAAGAGGGTACCCCGATTGTATGTTACAACAGATAAATAGTGAGGTGTTGGAAGGTTGGGGTAAGAAATTTGTACCCCTGTTAGGACAAGGAAACATTGAAGTGAGTGTAGAACAAACCACCTCGACTGACCTTCAATTGTTGGATACACAAGATTTTCTGAATTCTATGTCCATACAAATTGGTTAATTTGGGAATAAGGTTAAGGACATCTTGTGTAAGAACTGGGTTATTTTGGAGTGTAATAACGAATTCACTCAAGCCTTGGGTTTGGGTCCCACATTTTCTTTTAATGTGGGTAATAATTTAAAAACTTTGTTAGAACATCCTGTTACTAGAAGGAACAATAACAGTACCAAACCATGTGGTAGGTGTAATTATTGCCCCTATGTATTGAACACACGAGAGATCACTTTGGGGGACCCAGTCCACAAAGTTAGGTTAGTGGGGGGTAATTATAACACTGTAGGACTGTTTTGTCTGTTTGCAGTGGTTGTAAAGCATACTATGTGGGAAAGAGCCCTAAAGAAGAGGGTGTGTGAACACTTGTATGCCATTAACACTCACAACACAAACAATGCCCTTTATAGTGGGTCGTTTTCTGGCTACAAATTTGGTATACTTGAAGTGGTGATGAAAAAAGCCAGGGGTGGCAATTGGGCTAACAATATTTATAAAAGTGAGCTTAAATGGCAGCTTCTTTTAAATGCCTGGTACCCACCAGGCTTAAATGACAGTTTGTCTTTAAAACCAATTTTAATGGAGAGGGCTGCTAAGTTATGATTTATGTTTTTCTTTTTACCATTTCTATGTTGATTGTACTATAATCTTTAAAACTTTTGGCAAGGTGTTAATTGTACTGATTATTTAACTACACTCACATAATGAGCAGCAGTAGATTTGGTAAAGTCTGCTATGGTAGCAGACGAGCAAGCGCTTATCCAACATTCTGTTCTTGTAAAGCTGTGCTGCTTTTCTAAATTAATACTTGTTGCTGCTGTGGATTTTGGCTTTTGCATTAAAGCATTTTTATTGAGGACACCTGGTATCTTGTGTCACTGGATACAGCCTTCAATTGGTTGTTTTCTACAGTTCCTTGGTTCCCTTGTTTACCCACTTGTTTACCCACTGATTTTGCTCTTTATCTGATATTGTTACTCCTCGTTCATTCCTTCACGTGTGGGGACAGAGTCCCCAGGTACCTCTATTCCTGGGAGGCTCTCATGGAAGGACATTCCTGAGCAATCAGAACCAAAACATGCTCTTCTCCTGGGAGGCCACAAATCCAATTTATAATGACTGATGAAGGTGTGAGGTATAGCCCGTTTAAGTTGCAGCTGCACAGATGTCATGTAAAGAAGCTCTGCCATGGAGAGGCTGCAGCAGAAGTTGCCACCAACCTTGCTCAAATGAGCCTTTATGTAGTAGTCGACAATGGAATATTACGTTGCTAGTATAAATGAAGGTCACACAGTCTTTTCAACCTATCTAGCCAATGTGACCTTAGCAACAGCACATCCTAATCTAGGGTCCAGAATAGGCCAAAAATAACTGGTCTTGATTTACGAGAGGCCTTAGTCCTGTTCAAGTAGAAGCAAATTTGCCTGTGAATATCTAGGGTATGTAGGCAATACATCTCCTTTGTTTGGAATGACTGGGAAAGAAAACTGGTAATTCAATGGTTTGATTAATGGACATTTCAGAGATCACTTTTGGCAGAAAGGAAGGATTAGTTCTCAAAGACATTCTATCTTCTATGAAAAAAAATCCAGTAGTATGGACTCTTGATGCATAAGGCTTGAAGCTCAGAGATTAGATCTGGCGATAGTTAATGGCAACCAAAACAAGGTTTTCTAAGACGGAAATATTTGAGGTCGCAAGAATAAGCTGGTTCGAGAAGGTGGCATTGTCAGAGCTTGTAGAACTAATGACAGGAATCCCATGGTTGAATAGGTTCTCTAAAAGGGGGCTTCAGATGATTCCACCTTTTATGAAGGTCTTGCATAATTCTGTGTGGACATAAGAGAGGAGTCTTGACAATTCCCCATGGAAATTAGATATTGCAGCTAAATGAACTCTAATGGTGAAGAGGCAATGAGACCAGTTGAAACAGGTCGAAGCTAGAGACTCTGAGTACTATCGAAACTAAGCACTGGCACTGAAAAGGGATTTGCTTGCTTTCTTCTCAGCCAACAAGTAAATCTTTTTCCACTTGCTTAGGGGATAGGCAATTCTAGTTGGAAGACTTATGAGATGCAATAAGAATGTCCCATACTGTCAAGAAAGACCATTCTGCCTGGCAATCAAAGGAATTGGAGGAGCCAAGCTAGCAGAGCCTCAGGCTGTCCAAGTTAGGATAGATCAGATTCTGCGGATGGAGATCAACACCAGGTTGGATGGAATCATGGGTTGATCTAGCAGGTGAGGCCAAAGGAAAGGAACCCGTCTGACAAGGCCAATATGGTGCTATGAGGATCCTTGCTCCCTCCAACCAAGCAGGCTTTCTTCAGAAACTGGGGAATGAGGGAGATGCATAAGAAGCCGGATAAGGGGGTGGGGTTGTATTGGTTGAGAGAATGGATTAGGTTAATGACATCATGAACATTTTATGTGACACAGAGAGATATAACTCTGCTTTTTTGAATGAAATTTACATATCACACAGGAGATTACAGCTACTTTTAGAAAACAGTTTATATCAGGGTATTATTAATGAGGACATTTTGAATTTCTTGAAGAATGATTGTCCACTCATTCCCACAGCTTTTGGAATACCAAAGGTCCACAAAACTGTGGACCACCCCCCATATAGGCTCACAGTAGCAGGCCAGAACAGTTCAATGTACCCTTTGGGTGTTTTTGTTGACAGGTTGGTGAAGGATGTTTTGGGTTCAGTTACACAAGTTATCAAGGACTCTTGAGATTTTTTAACTAGGATTAAGCCCCAGTTTTTCTTTGACACTAGTGGATTTTCAATGACTGACATCGAAGATTTATTTAGTTCAATCCCCCATGAGGAAGGTTTGCAGTTGTTCCATGAAGCCTTATTGGCATATTCTAAACTAAGCAATACAATGATCAACTTTGTTATGGAATTAATGGAATGGATCCTTCACAACAACTTTATTTCATTTGAGGATGAGTATTTCAAGCAGGTGAAGGGTGTGGCTATGGGGCACAGTTCCCCATTTATGCAAACCTTGTCATGGCCATGTGGTAGAGTAAATACATCTTTACTACTGGATTCAAACAAGAAAGGTTTTTTTACGGTCGTTATCTTGACAACATTTTTATTCTTTGGAAATGTGAAAGGTCAACTGTGGATAAATTCATTGAACATATTAATGAAGTATGTCCATATTTTAAATTTACCCACACATTTGATGAAAATACTACAGACTACTTGGATGTTAACATCACCCGAGATCTCCAGTTAAGGCAGTTTTCATCCAGGGTGTACCGTAAGGCCACCTATTCTAACTGCTTTATGAGTTACCAGAGTCAACACCCCTACCATGTTAAGAGGAATTTGGTTAGGGGACAAATGATAAAGGGGGGCAAGAATTTGCTCTACCCTTGATAACTTGAAAAGGGAACTGAGATTGTTGACACAGATGTTTAAAGCAAGAGGGTACCCCGATTGTATGTTACAACAGATAAATAGTGAGGTGTTGGAAGGTTGGGGTAAGAAATTTGTACCCCTGTTAGGACAAGGAAACATTGAAGTGAGTGTAGAACAAACCACCTCGACTGACCTTCAATTGTTGGATACACAAGATTTTCTGAATTCTATGTCCATACAAATTGGTTAATTTGGGAATAAGGTTAAGGACATCTTGTGTAAGAAAGTACAGTTTTGTACCTACCATAAATGTAGATGTTCGAGGATCCCATTGCTGCAGTCCTAACTATTGGGTATAGTCCGCATCCAGTCGGCCCGAATACCAGAGTATAAGGCTGATCGCCGGTCAGGCGCATTAGACTGACGTCGCAACGTCAGGGTACAAATGCGCATGACCGACGCCATATCCTCAGTCTTTTCTTGCCCCAGATGTCAGAAGACCCTAAAAAGACAAGGCCCAAAATACCTGCACCAAAAATATGTACAATATATACAAGAATATATACAAAAAATTTAGCATGTAACCTCACCTACACAACCACCCCTAAAGACAGAGGGAAGGAGGGAGGGAAGACTGCAGCACTGGGATCCTCGAAGATCTACATTTATGGTAGGTACAAAACTGTAGTATGTTCTTCGCTCCCCATTGCTGCAGTCCTAACTATTGGGTAGAATCCCAAAGCAGAGGTAAGGGAGGCTGGCAAATCATAAAGAAGCAGGAGCTGACAACATGCCTTGCAAAACAGCTGTGGCAAACCAGCCCTAGACTTAGAGTAGATAGGAAGGTGATAATGCTTAGAGAAAGTATGCACTGAACTCCAAGTAGCTGCTTCCAAAATATCCTTAGTTGCCACCCCCCTTAGAAATGCTGTTGAAGTGGCAGTAGCCCTAGTGGAATGAGGCCTAATCCCAGCTGGAATCTCCTGCCATGATGGGAATAACAAAATGCAATGCAAAAGCCAATCCACCTAGAAATAGTTTGTTTTGACACAGGCTTGCCCTGTGAACTCAAAGCAAAAGAAACAAACAACTGCTGAGACTGCCTAAAATCCTTAGTCCTGCTTAAATAATAACGCAATTGCCTGTGTACATCTAAAGTGTGCAAAATCTTTTCCCCTTTATTTTGGGGGTCTGCATAAAAAGTAGGCAAATGAATAGTTTGGTTTAAAGCCACACTAGAAACCACCTTAGGCATAAAGGAAGGATTAGTGCGTAATGATACCTATCCTTATGGAAGATCAAAAATGGCTCTACTGCCATAAGGGCCTGCAACTCAGACACCCTTCTTGCAGAAGTAATAGCCAACAGAAAAGCAGTCTTCCATGACAAATATTTCAATTCAGCAGTAGCCGCAGGCTCAAAAGGTTGTAGAGTAAGTTTTTCCAACACAAAATTGAGATCCCAAGCAGGAGTAGGAGCTCTACGTGGGGTCTTATATTCTTTGCCCCTCTAAGAAACTGCTTGAACAAGGGATGCGAAAACAATGGTGGGTCACAATCATAGTGAGCTGAAATTGCTGCAGCATGAATCTTAATGGAAGAGAAGGACAAACCTTTGTCCAATAACTCAGTAAGGTATTGAAGAGCCACACCAAATTAGGCTCAGAAACCTGCAAATTCTTTGCTGTACTCCAAAATAAAAATCTCTTCCATTTTTCTCAAGGCATACACTTTCCTTGTACTAGGTCTTCTAGCTTCCTAATCACATTTAAAACTTGTGGAGGAAGTTGAGACCTGCTGTGTTTCAACACAGAAGATGCCAGGCTGTTAGATGAAGAGAGTGAAGCTTGACATTGAGCAGATGACCATCCTTCTGGGATAACAGATGAGGAATCAGAGGTAAAGGCCATGGAGGCTTCCTTACCAGACTCGTAGTAGTGGGTACCAGTGTTGCCGAGGCCAATCTGAGCTATCAAAATCATCCTTGGCCTGTCTTGTCTGACCTTTAATAGTACCTTTAGAAGAAGAGGCAGAGGAGGAAAGGCATACACATGAAGGTTTTTCCAACTGAAAGACAGAGCATCCACTTTCCAAGCTGTGTGATGAAACCCCTTTGTGCAATACTGTGGCAGCTGGTGGTTTAGTGGAGAAGCGAACAGATCTATGTCTGGAGTTCCCCATGACACTGTCAATTTTTGATATACATGAAGATCCAGTTTCCACTCGTGGGGATCCATGATTTGTCTGCTTAACACATCTGCTAAGGAGTTCTGTGCTCCAGGCAGAAACCTTGCCTGAAGAGTTAGTTGCAAGCTTAGCGCAGTCTCCCATAAAATCATTGCTTGCCTGCATAGAGGATAAGAATGTGTTCCCCCTTGCTTGTTGATGTACCACATGACAGTTGTGTTGTCTGTTAGAATCAACACCTGCCCTGGAAGAAGTAACTCCTTGAAAGCCATTAATGCAAACTGGACTGCTAACATCTCCTTCATGTTGATATGTAGATGCTGTAGTCTGGCAGGCCACTTGTCTTGTATCCACTTTCCATTTAGATGAGCTCCCCAAGCAATGTCCGAGGCATCTGTCGTTAAATTCTGACTCGCCTCTGGCCGGGTCACAGGCAGTCCCTTGTTTAGGTGACATTCCTGAGCCCACCACAGAAATTCTTTTGAAGGCAAGGTATTATTTGAATGACAGTGTCCAAATCCTGGCAGTGCTGTGTCCATACATTTTTGAGATACCATTGTAGCTTCCTCATATGCAGTTTGGCATTGGGAAGCACCAGAATACAAGATGCCATGAACCCTAATGCTTGAAGGACTGTCCTTGCAGTCAGCACGGACTGATGAGATAGTTGATGGAAGTAAAGTGATAGACTCTTTTGTTTGTCCGGGGTTAAAAGGCCATCTGGGCTGCTGTATTCAGTCTCACACCCAGAAAGCACATGTCTTGAGAGGGTACTAGACTGGACTTTATTTCGCCCACAGAATACCCTAGGCATCTTAGCACTGCTATGACATGTTCCAGATGCTGTAGAAGGTCTTCCTTTTCTTGAGCCAGAATCAGGCAGTCGTCCAAGTAAGGATAGATTTGAATTCCTTGAAGCCTGAAGTAAGCTATTACTGGAGCCAGAACCTTTGTGAATACTCTGGGCAGTAGATAAGCCAAAGGGCAATGCAGAGAACTGATAATGAGAATTTCCAGCTCGAAACCGCAGATACTTCCTGCAACTTAGCCTTATAGGCACATGAAGGTAAGCTTCCTTGAGATCTAAAGTTACCATCCAGTGACCTTTGCCCAGCAGAGGTAAAAGCTGTTGTAACGTCAACATCTTGAACTTGGGAATGTCCAGAAAAGTGTTGAGGAGAGATAAATCCAAAATTGGTCTCCACGTGTTCCCCTTCTTTGGTACTAGGAACAGGCGAGAATAAAATCCTAGGCCCCTTTCTGATACAGGGACTGGCTGAATGGCCCCTATCTGGAGTAACTGAGAAACTTGCTTGTGAGCCTCTTTTCTTTGTGGAGGAGGAACGCCTGGCATGCCTTTGAAAGGGGGCATTGTATGGAAATAAAACCTGTAACCGTGGTGAATGATATCCAACACCCATTTGTCTTGAGTAATGAAATCCCAATTTTCTTTGAAAAGAGACAGTCTTCCTCCCAAAGGAGCTGCCAGACGGGAATCTACTGGCAGCTGAAAAGACAGGTCATTGGGTCTGTTTACTGAAAGGACTGACCCCTGCCCTCACCAGAAGTCTGAGCAGGTGAACTCCTGTTCTAGGCCTAAAAGAACCTTGAGCCCTGCCCCTACCACGTCTAGACCTACCCTAGACTGGGAATCATAAGCAGGATATGTCCACCCTTAGCAGGCCAATTTCTACTAAACTTCGGTGGCTGCACCTGCAAAAATCTTTAACAGTTTGCATAGACTTAGCTTTGTCCTCCATTTTCTTTAAAACTGCTTCCACAGGCGATCCAAACAACACATCAGACTGTAAAGGAGCATCCAAAATCCTTGTCTTAACATGCTCAGCTAAATTCTGATCCTTCAACCAGGCATGCCTCGAAGAACAGAACTAGTAGCAGCCACCCTCGAGGAGGCCTGTACAGCATCAAAACCACATTGCAAAGAATGCTTACCCACTTGTTCAGACACATGAACCAAATCCAGCAACTCTTTACACTCAATACCTTCCGCCAAAGCATCCACCTTAGATTTCAATTGTGAAAGGAGATAATTCTGATATTTTAGCATGTGAAACTGACAATTCAATGCTCTCATGGCTAGAGTGGAAGAAGTATACACTTTCTTTCCCCACCTATCCAAAGCCCTTGCCTCTTTATCAGTGGGAACAGGATTTTTAACCACAGAAGCTTTAACACCTTTAGGCCCTTGAGAAATAGTTTCTGGGTCCGCCCTAGGACTCTTAAACAAATACTTATGAGCTTCGGGCACCCTATAATACCTATCAGGCTTAACAGGAGCAGGAGGCAAAGAGTCAGGGTTCAGGAAGCCTCTGCAAAACATCTTCCACCACATTCAACACAGGAGGAATAGCTAAGGGCCTATGCTGGGGTAAAACAAGAATTCCTAAGCCTTTTCCTGAATCAGAATAATCCTGGCCTTCCCATTTAAAGTGCTCCTCATGGAATGCAGAGTCTCTGAAAATGAGAAATCCTCAGGAGGAGAAGCTGTAGGAGTGGAATCATCCACATCAGAATCAGAATAAGTGGGATACTCCTGCAAGTCTTCCGCAGAAGACTCTGAAGCCTCTGAACACTGTTCAAAACTATCAAACTCCGGTTCCACCCTAGGCCTCTTATCAGGCGGGGCATAGAACCTCTAATCATAGTAATCAAATCTTCTGCCATTTTAAGCATATGTTTCTTAGGTACAGAACCCGAAATGCTAGGAGAAGCCCCCACTGAAGCTGAACTAGGCCTACCTCTCAAAGAAGTTTTGGCAACAGAAGGAGAGGCCCTAACTACCTTGGGAAGAGAGGGAAGAACAGTCACCTGAGAAGCCCCCTCAGCCTGGCCTACCTCCTGAGAAGGCACATCCTGTAACAGTAGAGTTTCTGCCTGGGACTCCATGGAAACTCCTGGCAAAACCTCTGGCTCCACTGAGTCTTCTAAAGAACCGACGTCCGGGACCGCCGGTTCATCAACCCTAGGCTTCGCTGTTTTGTCCTTGCGCTTCTTGACGAAGCGGGCCGGAGCATCCGACGGCATTTTATAATTGCAACGCTTCCCAAACACTAACCTGGCACAGTCTAACCTCCTCTTAATAGTGCGTTTGTTAAACCTAGCACAAGAGCGGCAACCAACAACATCGTGCTCAGGCGCTAAACAAGGTATACACAAGGTATGGTAATCCCTATGAGGTATCTGTTTCCCACAAGAAATACAGTTATTCACTTTTTCTGACATCCGTAAAATACTGAGGCAAGAAAAAACCAAAATGTTCCCCAACGGGGTACTTAGCCAACTCTGTTTCGGTCTGAAACTCCGGTTTCGGAAGTATTTCAGAACGCCATCCTGCACTCGCAAAATTGCTTCTGCATCGGACCATGCGGCAAAAAAGACTGAGGATATGACGTCGGTCATGCGCATTAGTACCCTGACGTACTGACGTCAGTCTAATGCGCCCTGACCGACGTCAGCCTTATACTCTGGTATTCGGGCCGACTGGATGCGGACTATACCCAATAGTTAGGACTGCAGCAATGGGGAACGAAGAACATCTGGGTTATTTTGGAGTGTAATAACGAATTCACTCAAGCCTTGGGTTTGGGTCCCACATTTTCTTTTAATGTGGGTAATAATTTAAAAACTTTGTTAGAACATCCTGTTACTAGAAGGAACAATAACAGTACCAAACCACGTGGTAGGTGTAATTATTGCCCCTATGTATTGAACACACGAGAGATCACTTTGGGGGACCCAGTCCACAAAGTTAGGTTAGTGGGGGGTAACTGTAACACTGTAGGACTGTTTTATTTGTCTGTTTGCAGTGGTTGTAAAGCATACTATGTGGGAAAGAGCCCTAAAGAAGAGGGTGTGTGAACACTTGTATGCCATTAACACTCACAACACAAACAATGCCCTTTATAGACATTCCCTTATATGTGGGTCGTTTTCTGGCTACAAATTTGGTATACTTGAAGTGGTGATGAAAAAAGCCAGGGGTGGCAATTGGGCTAACAATATTTATAAAAGTGAGCTTAAATGCCAGCTTCTTTTAAATGCCTGGTACCCACCAGGCTTAAATGACAGTTTGTCTTTAAAACCAATTTTAATAGAGAGGGCTGCTAAGTTATAACATGTTTTTTCTTTTTTACCATTTCTATGTTGATTGTACTATGTCTTTAAAACTTTTAAGGTGTTAATTGTGCTGATTATTTAACTACACCTGTGTAAGGCAGCAGTAGATTTGGTAAAGTCTGCTATGGTAGCAGACGAAAGCGCTAATCCAACATTCTGTTCTTGTAGCTGTGCTGCTTTTCACAAATTGTACTTGTTGCTGCTGTGGATTTTGGCTTTGCATTAAAGCATTTTTATTGAGGACACCTGGTATCTTGCTGTCACTGGATACAGCCTTCAAGTGGTTGTTTTTCTACAGTTCCTTGGTTCCACTTGTTTACCCACTGTGATTTTGCTCTTTATCTGATATTGTTACTCCTCGTTCATTCCTTACGTATGGGACAGAGTCCCCAGGTACCTCTATTCCTGGGAGGCTCTCATGGAAGGACATTCCTGAGCACCGTAGAACCAAAACATGCTCTTCTCCTGGAGGCCAAATCCAATTTATAATGATTGATGAAGGTATGAGGCGTAGCCCAAGTTGCAGCTGCACAGATGTCATGTAAAGAAGCTCTGCCATGGAAGGCAGCAGAAGTTGCCACCAACCTTGTCGAATGAGCCTTTATGGTAGTCGACAATGGAATATTACGTTGTGTATAAATGAAGGTCACACAGTCTTTCAACCATCTAGCCAATGTGACCTTAGCAACAGCACATCCTAATCTAGGTCCAGAATAGGCCAAAAATAACTGGTCTGATTTACGAGAGGCCTTAGTCCTGTTCAAGTAGAAGTGAATTTGCCTGTGAATATCTAGGGTATGTAGGCAATACTCTCCTTTGTTTGAATGACTGGGAAAGAAAACTGGTAATTCAATGGTTTGATTAATGGACATTTCAGAGATCACTTTTGGCAGAAAGGAAGGATTAGTTCTCAAAGACATTCTATCTCTATGAAAAATCCAGTATGGACTCTTGATGCATAAGGCTTGAAGCTCAGAGATTCGTCTGGCAGAAGTAATGGCAACCAAAAACAAGGTTTTCTATGACAAATATTTGAGGTCGCAAGAATAAGCTGGTTCGAAAGGTGGCATTGTCAGAGCTTGTAGAACTAATGACAGGTCCCATGGTTGAATAGGTTCTCTAAAAGGGGGCTTCAGATGATTCACACCTTTTATGAAGGTCTTGCATAATTTGTGTGACATAAGAGAGGAGTCTTGGACACCCTCATGGAAATTAGATATTGCAGCTAAATGAACTCTAATGGTAGAGGCCGATAGACCCGATTGAAACAGGTCGGCTAGAGACTCTAGTACTATCGACACTGGCGCTGAAAAGGGATTTACTTGCTTTTCTTTCAGCCAACAAGTAAATCTTTTCCACTTGCTTAGATAGGCAATTCTAGTGGAAGACTTATGAGATGCAATAAGAATGTCCCATACTGTCAAAGAAAGATCATTCTGCCTGGCAATCAAGGGAATTGGAGGAGCCAAGCTGTGAGCCTCAGGCTGTCCAAGTTGGGATGAATCAGATTCTGCGGATGGGAGATCAACACCAGGGTTGGATGGAGAATCCATGGTTGATCTAGCAGGTGAGGCCAAAGGAAAAGGAACCAAATCTGACAAGGCCAATATGGTGCTATGAGGATCACCTTGCTCCTCAACCAACGGGCTTTCTTCAGAAACTGGGGAATGAGGGGGAGAGGTGAAAATGCATAAAGAAGACCCGAGGGCCAATCGTGGACTAGAGCATCCCTGGGGGACTGTCCTGGAGGGGGAATCAGGGCGAAGTAGTTGTTGCATTTGTAGTTGGTCAGGGATGCAAAAAGGTCGCAGCAAGGACGGCCCCAGCGGTGGAAGATCTTCGCCGCTATCAAGGGATTCAGGGACCACTCGTGAGGTTGCAGAATGCACCTGCTGAGTCTGTCTGCTATCACATTGGAACTCCCGGGAATGTGCGTTGCTAGAAGAAAACGGTTGGTAGCCATCGCCCATTGCCATATTCTCATAGCCTCTCGACAAAGGGAGGTAAGATTTGGTTCTGCCCTGTTTGTTGATGTACCAGATTACCACCATGTTGTCTGATTGTATCGCAATAGTCCCAGATGGCAGCAGGGGATGGAATGCTTGCAACGCCAGAAGCACTGCCCTCAGCTATAGAACATTTATATGCAGTTGGGCCTCCAATTCGGACCAAGTGCCTTGGACCGTCTGTCCCTGACATAGCCCTCCCCACCCCATCAGGGAGGCGTCCGTTGTCACTGTAGCCTTGGGCTGCTGGGGGGAGAAGGGGCGAGACCATTGTGATGGGTTGTGGGTCATCCACCAATTTAAATCCTGTTTGCACCTGTGAGTTACTCTAATCTTGGCTGAAAGAGGATACTGAAAAGGATACCATTGGGTGAGCAGTAGCCACTGTCGAAGCCTCATGTGAAACCTGGCAAGGGGGACAATGGTGATTGAGGCTGCCATGGAACCCAACAGCTGTAGGACAGTGAGCTGTGGCTTTCTCCCTTCAAAGGATTGGGATCAGTTGTTGCTTTATCCTTAGAATTATGTGCTCTGGAATGGATGCTCTGCAATTCTTTGTATCCAAGATGACCCCTATGAATTCTGTGGACTGAGATAGGGTGAGATTGGATTTTTGCCAGTTTATGATTATGCCTAGCCTTTCTACAGCGAGGAGAGAGTATGCCTTTCTGCAGCAAGGAGAGAGTATGCCAGGGCTTCTTCCAATAGATGTCTGGTGACGGCAGATATAAGCCAGTCGTCTAGGTATGGAAACACCTGGAATCCTTGTAGTCGCAAGTGAGCTGTGACGACTGCCATGCACTTTGTGAACACTCTGGGAGCTGTAGAGAGTCCGAAGGGCAGTACTCTGAACTGGTAGTGACTGGCTCCCACACAGAAGCGCAGAAATCCTCTTGATGGCCTGTCCACTTTTATGTGGTAGTACGCATCTTGAAAATCTATCGAGCACATCCAATCGTCTTTTTCCAAAAGCGGGAGGATAGACTGTATTGTGACCATCCGGAATTTTTGTACCCTTACAAACCTGTTCAATACACTGAGATCCAAAATTGGTATCCAGTCCCAGGTTTTCTTTGGTACCAAAAATAGTCTTGAGTAGAATCCGGATCCTATCTGGTCTGGAAGGACTATATGGATGACTCTTTTTCTTAGCAGCTTTGCTATCTCTAATGCTGCTTCTTTCCTTTGACTGGGTGGAATGTCGGGTAAGTTTGTTGGGGAGGCAGGACAAAGATCGAAAGGAATATGGTAACCTCTGGCTATTATCCAGATCCGAAGTAGAAAGCTTAGCCTTCTTGGGTCTCGGTTGGTGGGAGTCCCCAGCTGGGGACAAAGGAAGAGACTTGGCCTTTGTATGATCATCAGTCTTTTTCTTATGGGATCTTGGAAGGGTTGAAGCCTCCGACCCAGAAATAGCATCTGAAAAAGGAGATTTAAGCAGCCCCTTCAATAACATTTATTTTTCCTCTCAATCAACATCTTGTTAGAGAAGTTCTTACAAATTCCACAGGGCGGGTCAACGGATAAATGAGGCACAACCAAGCAATAGACACACAGAAAATGTGCATCTGATGTAGGTAATTTATGGCCACAATCTGAACATCTCTTAAATCCTAGACTACCTTTTTTATCTGCCATGATAGGAAAGAAGGAAATCAGAAAGGATACCAGCAATGGTACGAGAAATACCCGAAGGTAATGAAGAAAAGGGGTTTACCAACGATGGTAAAGAAGAAAATACCTCGCGGTAAAAAAGGATGAAGTAGATTGAAAAAAATTTCAAGAAATGATAGTCACTAAATGCGATAAGGTAAGAGAAAACAATTTTGTAACTTTTCTGAGAGAAAAAGTTGTTTTAGACTAGTATGACAAAATACTGTACTAGGCTCAAGAGAAGCAGCTTGACAAGACTGAATGGTGATGAGGCAAACGAAATCTGAGGTAACAAGGAGAGGGGAATTCTGGGTAAAAGATTTTTGGCTTGAGAGTTTGTGGCTGACATGAGCTTGGAAGACGGCCGTCTCGGTTCTGATTTCGGAACTGATACCCATACGTAAGGAATGAATGAGGATTAACAATATCAGATGTCATTTTTACTGAATCTTGTAAGAGGCCAGAGTTGCACCCCAACCTGAATCTGAGGCATCTGTATGCATAACTTGGGTTGGGGTGGGGGGCTGTAGTGGGACGCCCTGGGTTCAAATTCACTTGCTGGATCCAGTAGTGGATTTCTGTTTTCAGACAGGGAAGGAGGGGGATAGCCTGCTCTAGGGGATGTAGGTGCTGGGACCAGGTGATCTTCAGGAAAGTACAGTTGTGTGCACTTACTATAAATGTAGATGTTCGAGTGTATTCACTGTTGCAGTCATTACATTTGGGTAATCCTGCAGGCAGGTTGCCCTCAGTTGGCCTGAATTCCAAAGTCCTGGGTCCTGCGTCAGCTGTCGTCACCCCTTCCCTGACGTCATGTCGTCAGGGGTATAAAAGAAGCAGCCAATGCCATTTTCTTTATTTTTTTCTTGCCCCAAATGTCAGGTGCCCCCTAAAAGGGTAGTCAAAATGTATATCTATATATAAAATAACATGCAGCAATATAAACTTTACCTTCATCCACAAGCAAATACACCACATAGGTTGTGTAAATCAGAGAAGGAAAGATAGGTTCCATCAGAAGAAAAGTGGGGATGGCGGGTGGGTAACCTGGACTGCAACAGTGAATACACTCGAATATCTACATTTATGGTAAGTGTACACAACTGTACTATGTTCTTCGTGTTTCACTGTTGCAGTCATTACATTTGGGTAGATTCCCAAAGCTATGGTTGGGAGGCTGGAGCTTAACAGCATTAGCAGCAGCTATGAGACCCTGCAGGACTTCAGTGGCAAAGCCTGCCATGGATTTAGAGTAGAGTGGCAGATGATAGTGCTTTGTAAAGGTGTGCACTGAACTCCAAGTAGCTGCCTCTAAAATGTCCTTGGTTGGTACTCCCCTGAGAAAGGCTGCTGAAGTGGCTGCAGCTCTGGTGGAATGTGCCTAATGCCCTTAGGCACTGGCTTGCCATGGTATAAGTAGCAGAAACGAATGCAGTGGCCTATTCACTTTGAAATAGTCTGCTTTGAAATAACCTTTCCTTGTGATCCTGCAGCATATGCCACTAGTAATTGCTCTGTCTTTCTGAAAACCTTGGTTCTGTCCAAGTAGAATCTAAGCTGTGTACGTCCAAAAATGCAGAATTCTCTCCCCCTTGTTCTGTGGATTTGGATAAAAAGCTGGCAGATGAATGGTTTGGTTAACAGCCACACTGGACACCACTTTAGGCATAAATGTTGGGTTTGTCCTCAGGGAGACCCTGTCCGGATAAAAAATGATAAAAGGTTCCACAGCCATGCGTGCCTGTAGCTCTGAAACTCATCTTGCAGAAGTTATTGCTAGGAGCAGAGCTGTTTTCCAAGATAAAAACTTTATATCAGTAGTAGCAGCTGGCTCAAAAGGAGGCAGGGTGAGTATTTCCAAGACATAGTTGAGGTCCCATGCAGACATTGGTGATCTCCTTGGAGGCCTTAAATTTTTGGCTCCTCTGAGGTACTGTTTTAATAAGGGATGAGAAAAGATTGGTGGCTCTGCATTGTAATGACCCGAAATGGCAGAGGCATGAATTTTAATAGATGAGAAAGATAGGCGTTTGTCCAGCACCTCAGTTAAGTATTGTAAATTCTGAGTAATATTTGGCACAGCTGTATCTATTCCTGTTGCAGGCAGGGAATGAGAGTAATTACAGTTTCCAGGCTGTGGCAATGTTGAGTCCAAACACTTTTTAGGTACCATTGAAGTTGCCTCATATGCAGTCTTGCATATGGGATTAGTAGGATGCAGGATGCCATGAAGCCCAAAGCCTGCAAAATTTTTCTTGCAGATAACTCGGCCTTTGTTGCTAACATTTTGAAATAGGTAGTCAGTTGCCTTTGTTTGTCTGGTGTGAGATAAGCCATCTGGGCAGTTAATCTTGCACCCTTATCTCTTGAAAGGGTACGAGTTTGATTTCTTTTCATTGACTGCGTACCCTAGGCATGTTAGAAGTTTTTTTCACAAACGCCAGATGTTGTAGAAGGATGTCCTTGTTCTCTGCTTGAATTAGACAGTCGTCCAAGTAAGGATATATTTGTATTCCTCTTTGTCTGCAGAATGCAATTACTGGTGCCAGGCACTTTGTAAAGACCCTGGGTGCAGTAGATAAGCCAAAGGGCAGTGCAGAGAATTGGTAATGCATTGAGCCAGCCTTGAATCTGAGGTATCTTCTGCATATTTGTCTGATTGGGACATGCAGGTATGCCTCTTTTAGGTCTAAAGTCACAAGCCAAGCGTTCTTGCCCAGCATGGGCAGAAGCTGCTGCAAAGTCAACATTTTGAATTTTGGTATATCCAGGAATGTATTCAGAATCGATAGGTCCAGTATTGGCCTCCAGGCCTTGTCCTTTCTGGGTACCAAGAACAGTCTTGAGTAAAATCCTTGTCCCTGCTCTTGCTCTGGTACTTGCTGAATGGCCCTCATGTCCATGAGGGATGAAACATGTTTTTGTGCCTCTGCCCATTGATTGCGTGGCAGGTCTGGCATGCCGTTTGGCCTTGGCAGGGTGTGAAAGTGGAACCTGTAGCCTTGTGATACTATATTTAGAACCCATTTGTCCTGGGTGACCATGTGCCAGTTTTGTGAAAAAAGTGCTAGTTTTCCCCCCAAAGGGGCTGCCAAAAGACAAGTGCTTGGAGCTGGAAGGGGAAAGTCATTGAGACTGTATCCTGTATGGCTGTGATTTTTCCTCTCCGGTCTTGGAGGTATATGCTCCCCATTGTTTAGGCCTGTATCAGCCCTGGGGCTGTGATCTGCCTCTGGGACATCTGTATCTGCCTCTTTGTGGCCTATCGGACACTGGAAAGGACCAATTCTTTGTAGGCCAGTTCCTGCTAAATCTGGGAGGCTGTACTTGCAAGAAATCCTTGACTTGTTTGCATAGATTTAGCTTTGTCCTCCATTTTCTTCAACACCTCTTCTGCTTTAACACCAAACAAAGTATCATGCTGTAATGGAGCATCTAATAGTTTTGCTTTAACATGATCAGGCAAATTCTGTTCTTTTAACCAAGCATGCCTCCTAATGACAGAACCTGTAACAGCGGCCCTGCAGGAGGCCTCTAGAGAATCAAAACCACATTGCAAAGTATGCTTTCTAACTTGTTCAGCTGCAAGCAATAAATCCTGCATTTCCTTGTTGTCTGCACATTCTGAATTTGTTGACCTTTTCTGTTTAAGCAGTGACATAAGATATTGCTGATATTTAAGCATATGAAATTGGCAATTTAAGGCTCTTACAGCCAAGGCTACAGAAGTATAAATCTTTTTACCCCATCTATCTAGGGCCCTAGAATCCCTATCAGAGGGGATAGGGTTTTTTGCAGTAGAAGCCTTGACCCCTTTGGGACCCTGCGAGATGGTTTCTGGGTCAGCAGCAGGGTTTTTATAAAGAAATTTATGTGAATCAGGAAAAAATCAGTGTAGCAGCAAATAAAACATAAGCAGGATACCCCAGCCAGGAAGTATGAAGAGGTTGTTAGGCCCCATGCGGTGGCTGTGCCCCTGTGGGAGTGAGATCTGGATACCTGTTGAGGAAGGGCTGCACCGCCATGAGAGGGCCTGTTCAGAAGAAACCCTACGGCTGAAGTGATGGCCAGAAGGAATTTTGAAAAAAAAAGTCCACTGTCTGAAGAGCAGCTGAACCAGATACTGTAAGAGGCCAGAGTGCCATTTCTTTGGGTCCTGGCCTCTTTCTCATTTCAAAGGCAAAACAGTAGATGGTCTTCGGCTCTGGCCTGACATCCTCACCTCCTTGGAGAGAAGGGTCATTGTGGTGTTAAGAATTTTCCATGCAGCGGTATTGAGTTTTTCAGAGAGTTTTAGCTGTGCTGAGTCAGCAGAAGGGGCATTAGAGGCAGGAACCAGGGGAGAGAATATGTTAGGCTTTTCGATACCAGTGTTGCCTTGGCCAATCTGGGCAATCAGTATCATCCTCGGTTTGTCTGTTTTTGCTTTCAAAAGCACCTTGGGCAGAAGAGGCAGAGGTGGGAATCGTACACTGTCCATGCTGTCCAACTGAATGAAAGTCCACTCTCGGGCCTTTTGGATGAAAGGTCATGAACAAAACTTTTTCAATTAGGATGTAACTTCCATTCGTGTGGAGCACAAGGGTAAATGATATGACTTCCCTGTTTGTTGTTGTACCACATTACTACTGGTGTTGTCTGTTCTTATCAGTAATTGATGCAGGAAGTCTGAAAGCTGTAATTGCACTTATTACTGCTAGCATTTCTTTGGCCTGTGTACTTGACATGCTTGGGCCCACCATAGAAATTCCTTTTGTATGGAATTATTATATAATTGCTTCCAAACTGTGACTGCGCTGAGACCATAGATTTTTAGGTACCATTGAAGTTTCTGGCATGGAAATGAGGGGAGTCATTGCTTCCTGTATTGTTGTGCACTGTCTTCACCACCTCTTTGTGCTGGCCTGCCCATTGTCTGCCTATAACCACATTGTAGGTGTGTTTACCCCACTTCTCCGCACTATGCATCATATCATTCCTGCAGGAAGGATTCTCTTGGCTGGATGGAGGCCTTCAGTCCCTTGGGGCCTTGTGAAATGGTTTCAGGGTCAGCATGGCTCTACATTAGCAGGGCCGTAGTAGTAGTCTGGGAAAGCCGAGGACCCAGGCGTCTCTGTACAGAAGACACCAGTCGTCAGAACAGAAGTCAGGACTGCGTCTCGCTGAACCGGACCATCGTGTAGCCTTTGTTCAACCGGGGACCGCTGGCTTCGCCGTCGGTTTCGTCCTTTTTTTTTTGGCAAGCGGGTAGGGGAGAATCCGGCGCATTTTATAATCAAAAATTTTTCGTAATTCAGGAGCTGGACGACCGGCACTTGCGAACTGCTTCAATTCCGCCGACCGAGGACGGATGATCAAAACCCCATGATGAACATCCCTGTAGTATCTGTCTGGCTTAACAGGAGCGGGTGGTAAAGAGTCTGGAGATAGACTGGACTCTGGACTCTGAAAATACATCATCTACAATGTCTAAAACAGGTGGGATAGCAAGGGGCCTGTGTTGAGGCAATAAAAGGAAGTCTCTGAGCCTTTTCTTGGATTCTGAGTAATCCTGGCTCTCCCAGTGGAAATGCTCCCTCATAGTATGCAGTGTCTCCCCAAAAGAATAATCATCAGGAGGGGAGGCTGAAGGGATAGATTCTTCAGCATCAAAGTCCTCATAGGGAGGAAGAGAATATTCCTGTTCAGATGAGGAATCAGTGGAAATGGAAACCTGGTCTGAAGATTCGTACTCTACCTCTTGCCTAGGCCTCTTATCAGAAGGGGGATGGGAACCCCTGATCAAAGTAATAAGGTCTTCGGCCATTTTAAGCATCTGTTTCTTAGGCATGGAGGCCTATCACAGAGAATGCTGTACTTGTTTTTTTGTCTTTAGAGTTGCTTTAGTATTTGCCTTTGAAGCTGAAGTAGGTTTCACATATAACTGTGTAGGTCTGAAAACACCCTCAGAAGCCGATGCCTGCTCAGCGGCTCCGGACCCATCTGAGGGAATAGTTTCCGAGTGCCCAATACCCTTGAGTTTCCAGCGGCCTCGTCGGCTCCATATGGGAGTCGGAAGTGACCTATGGCTCTGAGGTAGCGAGCGTCAGGGGCTACGAAAGCGCCTCACTGAGAACCGGCGACAGGCGTAGCAGAAGCCTCATCATCGGTTTTGGATCTCGGATGCCTGTCCTTTTCTTTTTCCTTGCTCTTTTTATAAACTCCGGTAGTCGGTTGTTCTGACAGCATTATGTAATTAAATCTTCTGCCAAAGTAATGGAATGCAAAATCGTACCGACGCTTAATAGTGCATTGGTTAAATCTAGCACAAAACTGACAACTAGCAACGTTATGATCACGGCCTAGGCAAGGAATACAGTAAGAATGAAAATCCTTATGAGGTATTTGCTTCCCACAAGAAATACAATTGTTAACTTTTTCTGACATCGGTCTGGAGCAAGAAAAAAGTTTCCCCAATGGGGTACTTAGCTTTAATGAAGACTTCGGATCTGAATTTCGAATTTGAAAAACTCTGGAGTCGGCCGACCGGCACTTGCGAACTGCTTTTGCTTTGGGTACAGCGCGGCAAGAAAGACTGAAGAAAATGGCATCTTTTATACCCCTGGCACACTGACGTCAGGGAAGAAGCGACAGCAACTGACACCAGACCTAGACTTTGGAATTCAAGCCGACTGAGGGTAGCCTGCCAGCAGGATAACCCAACTGTAATGACTGCAACAGTGAAACACGAAGAACATCAACAATGAAACAATTAAAACACAAATCTAATAAAAAGCATGCAAGTAAATACCTACACAGCTTACAGGAAAATCCCAACAGTCAAGTCTATATGGGACCATCCACAAAACGGGAAGATTGAAAGAGAGTATTCTTAACTATTAAAGTGTCATTTCATTCATCCACTGAAGTGGATATCTGCTATAGCTCAGGGAGGGAATCATAAAATAACATCAAATTCCTTCTGGATGGTACTCCGTGTCATAAATAATGCATCATAATTGATAGATATCACAACCATACAATATCCCAAAGAACAACATTGCACAAAGGTAATAAACATCATTTTTTCAGTGATGGTGTTGCTCTCCCACACTTTTTAATGTGAAAGTTTTGCCCCCCCCCCCCAATCCCTAAATGTACTACCTCGGGTTGTGTATACTGAAAAAGTAATAAAACAACCTTATGTTTTAGCTTTCCTATAAATGACCCTGGAGATGTCAGAATGTTCAACTGCAGACATTTCCACAGCTGATACCAAGTAGTATCAATGATACAAGTAAGTGTATACAACTGACCAAATGTTGCACTACCAACATCAAAAATCCTCCGTAATTCCTTTACCGGACTGAATCATTAACAGTACCGGTCATGGGTGGAAGGAGCTAAACAACAGTCCAGAGACCAAAGTTCCAAAGGCCAAATCCTAAAGTAGAGCTAAATCAAAATGAGGTCCAGTTTCTGAAGTCAATGTGGAAGCAAAAATGCCTGGTGAACATGTGTGCTAAATACAAACAGGTCATGGTGCAAATGCAGAAAGCAGTGGAGGCAGATATTCCTCTAAAGGACTGAGCAATGACCACAGCATTCTCCTGTAGAAGATTGGCCACCTGATGGCCAAATATAATGCAGGCAGAACTCTTTTTCTACATGCAAGGATGGACTAACAACTATGTTGTCGTCCTTAGCTTGTGCAACCATTTTAGCTGATGGTTAATATCCACAGTTCTTTTCTAAGGCAGGAACAAAGAAAAAAGAAAACAGATCAAAGGAGATTAATTAACTAGTTCTACCTCTGAAACCACCTTCAGGAAGAAGAAAGGGCTCATTCTAAAGAATGCCTGATCGTTGTGCAAAGTCACAGTTCTCTACAATTCCCTGCATTCTAAAGCTACAAGACTCGGTCTTGCACAAAACAAAATTCATCATTGGAAGCTAGTAGGCTCAAATGACAAAAGAGAAGTCTGCTGATCAGGAAACTCAGGTCCTACAAAGAAAAGAGGGAATTTTTCAGCCAAAGGACAAAGATGAAGCTGCTGGGCCAATTGACAGTGGACATCAATCCTGTTCTCCACAATGTCAAAATGATCAGAAACAGCTGTCATGTGCAGCCTGACTACAAAACTGAAGCACAGTTCATAAAGTTGTTTGAAATAGGACAGGGTCACCTGAAAGCTTAAAGATGGGTGGAACAGAATAGGGTTTTGCCCATACTTAAAATCTTTTCTACCAGGAGGTACCTGTCTAGAGAATGGATGAATTCTTAGCAGCCTTGATAATTCCCAAAACCAAAGGTGGAACAGCCAGTGAGATCATAGGTAAATGTACATCATGAGCCAGGCTCTAAGGAACAACCCAACCTAACCAAGTTAAGTGTGCAAGATTGGGGAATGGCTCTAGGCGCTGGATGAGCCAGCTACACTTCAGTTTAGGTTCCACATTATCAAGACCAACTCACGTTGTCCTGCTTTACCTAGTAGACCTTGTAACTGCTGCCTGAATACATTTTTTCCTTGCTATCACAATTCTGCTATGGAGCATAGGCTCAGAATATCATATTGCCCTACCTTTATGCTGAAATCAGATTCCCACGAGTCAGTCATTAATTATGATGACATCTCTCACTTTCTTCTGAAGACTCCCACTCACCACAATTCCCACACCATTTCTAGTCTGTCCTCCCCCTAAGAAATAGACTCTGGATCCCAAGCTAAGAGTCTTTGTAACACTGTACTTTCACCTGGTCTCCTGGATACACAGGATGCCCAGCCTCCTCATTACCTCATTATCAAACTTTTGCAGAAAAGAGGAAAATCCCAGGATGCAAAAAACTCCCTTACTAGCCTCAGTAAGAAACTGAGATGCCTCATAAAATCCTCCAAAGCTAGTTATGAAAATAAAATTGCCAAAGATTCCAAAGACAACCACAAAGCATTCTATAACTATGTCAAGAATCTAAATGGCAATGCTCAGATCTGCTCTGAGCTAAAACAGAATGGCAATAAATATACTGATCCAAAGGATATTGCCAATATCCTGGCAGATCGATTCAGTGCCAACTTCACCCCCTCTCACCCCTAAATGGCCCATCTCAATACCGAAGATTGCCAAATTCCAGTAATAATGGCCACACAGGTACAAAAGCACTCTCTAAAGCCAAGAATACAGCATCCATGGGACCAGATGACATCCCGGGCTGTGTACTACATGAACTACAATATGAACTGGCACCTCACCTAAGTGTCATGTTTAATCATAGCCTCACCTCAGGTTTAAGTGCCCACTGAGTGGCGCAGAGCTACAGTTATCCCAATCCACAAGGGGGATCCACCTTGGATCCCGGAAACTACCTTCCCATCAGTCTGACAAGCCTTATCTGCAAGGCCATGGCAGATATTATCATGGAACTTATAAACAAAGACATTGGCAACCTTCAAACACTGGACCCCACCCAGTTTGGGTTTGTGAAGGGCCGATCTTGTCTCCTGAACCTGATTGACTTCTTTGAATCAGTCTCCAGAGCCATGGACAAGGGTAAGGTGGTCCACACAGCCTTTCTAGACCTTGCCAAGGCCTTTGACACCATCCCCCACTCTGGAATCATAGATAAACTTACTAAGTTGGGTATTAATCCCTATGTCACCCAATGGGTTGCTAAATGGCTTACTGATAGAACCCACACTGTAAAAGTTGCAGACTCCAAATCCAGCTCCAGACAAGTGACAAGTGGAGTACCTCAGGGTTCAGTCCTGGGGCCGCTCTTGTTTGGCATCTACTTCTCTGAAGTACAGGTCAACACTAAGGGACTCTGGCTAACAAAGTTTGCAGATGACTGCAAACTGGGAGCCATTATTGAATCCCCAAATTATGTGGATACTCTACAAAAGGGCCTTACAGAAACAGATGCTTGGTGCCAGAGCCATGGGCTCAAGCTCAATGCCAAGAAATGTATTGTTATCCCTTTGGGAAAAACATGTATCCATGAATTACCATATAGGTGGCAGTACACTAAACACAGAAAGTGTGATAAGAGACTTAGGGACACAGGTGGACAGTGGTCTCTCCTTCGATAACCACATACACAACAGTCAGGAAATCCTTCTATGTGGCACGCCTCATCATGAAGGGCTTTTCATCCAGAAAAAGGAGGTCATTGTCCTGTGCTCATCCCTCATTAGACCCATTATAGAATACAACGCCCCATTTGGTATGTACCTCTCAAGACATCTGCAACAACTGGAAAGGCCTCAGAAATACCTCACTAAAAGAATCACAGGCCTAAAGCAGATGCCCTCACGACCGCCTTAAAAAACTCCAGCTATACTCTGCATATCGTCTACTCAGAGGCTATCTCTGCTTAACATACAAGGCCATGTCAAACCCAGAGCTGTTTTCCAGTAATAATGGCCACACAGGTACAAGCACTCTCTAAAGCCAAGAATACAGCATCCATGGGACCAGATGACATCCCGGGCTGTGTACTACATGAACTGCAATATGAACTGGCACCTCACCTAAGTGTCATGTTTAATCATAGCCTCACCTCAGGTTTTCGTGCCCACTGAGTGGCGCAGAGCTACAGTTATCCCAATCCACAAGGGGGGATCCACCTTGGATCCCGGAAACTACCGTCCCATCAGTCTGACAAGCCTTATCTGCAAGGCCATGGAGCGACATCATGGAACTTATAAACAAAGACATTGGCAACCTTCAAACACTGGACCCCACCCAGTTTGGGTTTGTGAAGGGCGATCTTGTCTCCTGAACCTGATTGACTTCTTTGAATCAGTCTCCAGAGCCATGGACAAGGGTAAGGTGGTCCACACAGCCTTTCTAGACCTTGCCAAGGCCTTTGACACCATCCCCCACTCTGGAATCATAGATAAACTTACTAAGTTGGGTATTAATCCCTATGTCACCCAATGGGTTGCTAAATGGCTTACTGATAGAACCCACACTGTAAAAGTTGCAGACTCCAAATCCAGCTCCAGACAAGTGACAAGTGGAGTACCTCAGGGTTCAGTCCTGGGGCCGCTCTTGTTTGGCATCTACTTCTCTGAAGTACAGGTCAACACTAAGGGACTCTGGCTAACAAAGTTTGCAGATGACTGCAAACTGGGAGCCATTATTGAATCCCAAATTATGTGGATACTCTACAAAAGGGCCTTACAGAAACAGATGCTTGGTGCCAGAGCCATGGGCTCAAGCTCAATGCCAAGAAATGTATTGTTATCCCCTTTGGGAAAAAACATGTATCCATGAATTACCATATAGGTGGCAGTACACTAAACACAGAAAGTGTGATAAGAGACTTAGGGACACAGGTGGACAGTGGTCTCTCCTTCGATAACCACATCGCCACAACAGTCAGGAAATCCTTCTATGTGGCCTCATCATGAAGGGCTTTTCATCCAGAAAAAGGAGGTCATTGTCCACTGTGCTCATCCCTCATTAGACCCATTATAGAATACGCCCCATTTGGTATGTACCTCTCAAGACATCTGCAACAACTGGAAAGGCCTCAGAAATACCTCACTAAAAGAATCACAGGCCTAAAGCAGATGCCCCACGCTGACCGCCTTAAAAACTCCAGCTATACTCTGTCTCATATCGTCTACTCAGAAGCGATCTCTGCTTAACATACAAGGCCATGTCAAACCCAGAGCTGTTGGACATGCTACACTTAAAGAAATCCCAATCCCTCAGAGCTACACGCTCCAGGGATCTAAACCTTATCATCACAATAAACAAAACATGCTGGAGGGATAGGTTCCTGACCCAGAGACTCCCCAGACTCTGGAATAGATTGCCCATACATGTCAAGCAGAGTGCCTCTTTGGACCTCTTCAAGAGGAACCTTGACGTTTGGATGGGAGAAAGGAAATTCACCCCAGGGATCACGTCAGTCGCCCTGCTAGACAGGGGTCCAGGAAAGTAAATAATGTGGGAAGAAATAGCCAGGGAATTGTTATGGCTAGGCATGTATAGGCCCTAGGGCTGATAGCCTAGTACCAACCTATGAACCTATGAACCATCATGTCATCCACTTCCAAGCTGTATCCTCTCAGTGAACCTATTCCTGAGTGTAGCAATCCATAATTCATGTTTGGCATTTTGACTGGTTTTACTTTCAGCTTTGACTTAATGAATAGTCTCAGGTAACCGAAGCTGGCCAACTAGACACCAGCCATCCAGCAGCTTACTGACTCAGGGCTACTGAGCTTTATGGGAGGGGAGGCACACACTAGCCAACAGAGGCACATACACCTCTCCTACCATTAGCATGGGTTCCTGGGGTAGATCAGAGTAGAATGGCTCCTCAAACCATTTATCACTGGCAAATAACCATGCCCATTTTTGGTGATATTAGTCAATGTGACCAAATTGCATCCAGATGATTTTTCATACACAGAGTTGCTACACCTGACAAAGCATGGAGTCTGTGATCCATGTTCTCCTTTTTAGAGGAGGTACTCTGCACCACTGCTGATGTCTAAAGTGGTCATTCTATACAACTTTTCTCCTGAAAAGCACAGACTCCAGTCTCTGCTGCTACCCAAGACTCCTTTCGTGTAATTTTGAGGGGAAAACATCCAGCAAGTTTTTTTTTTTTTTTGAGAGGATTCCCCACAGGTAGAACATACAAGCTTCACACAAATGTGAATCTTGTGTATGGAAAGCGAAGACCGGAAGACCATAGCTATTATTCCAACTTATTCACTTCCACAGGAAAGTGAAATGCTAGACAAGCACTACCTCCTTGTAAAGGGGGAGGCATGGTTCTTGACTCCCTTGTTTGTATAGGTATCAAATTATAAACTACTTGGCTTGACTGAATGAGGCAAAATCCTGAAATCAAAGGACTTCAATGAAAAGATGACAGGAAGTTTCCTATCCAGTTTCCTATCCCCACACAATCTTTAGATTTCTTCTGATTCCAAAACAAAAAATAATAAATAATACACAAAAATGGAAGTCTGAGATACTAAATTCTAGAAGCCTGAACAATGAAACTGGTGATTTAGAAGCATTCCTTTCCATGGAAGATGTTGGTACCTTTACAGTTACATGGACGCAGTTTAATGATCCAAAATGCATATCAAACTCTAGGGTACTCCTTTAATTCATGCAGACCTGCTAGAATATGTGGTGATATCTCAACATTTGTGAAATAACATCTAAAAGGCAGAATAAAAGAAAACAACTTAGGACAAAAATTGCACTGTACAAAAAATTCTTATATCAGTTGGACAGAATATACTATTACAGTAATTCACAATATACCGTTTATGACCCATATAAAGCACAGAGATTTCAACATCTAGGATGTCAAAAAAACGATAAAAATACGATCTTTATGGAGAATTTCAACTACCCCTGGACTTGGTTGAATAAACTATTGAATGTCAAACAAATATGCTGAAACACTGATTACGCTAATCAAAACAATTTGGTAAAAATATAAAATCCAATAAAGGATGGCAAAATGTTAGTTGTCATAATGACAAAAATGAAAAAAATTAAATAACCTTCTCTTATGACAGATCTGCATTTTACTAGTAGTGCATCAGGACCTAGCTTGGCTGAGAACTTTCCCAGGCTAGCATAGCCCATTCCCTTGATGCTAAGCTTTCAAAGACTCTTCTTCAGACTTCTAAAGTTTGTGCAAAGTGAAGCAGAAAAAACAAACAAACCCTGAAGAACACTTAAAGACATACAATTCATTAGGGTTTATGGAAGGGAACAGTTGGAAGGGCTTTGTAATGAACATAGCTACTACTAAAGATCTGTTACTGTAACATTCCTACCCAACACTGAAGTTCGATTCTCTTAATCTCGGGTGGCTCTTTACGGAAAAATGCCCAGATCATCGTCTTTTAGCGCTTTATAAAGGAGTTCAACTATGCCCATGTAACAGTTATGCAAATATCAGCTGAAATATCAAGGTGCACTGCAATGCTCATATGAAAGCAGGCATGAGGTACCATGAAAGCTGAGCAGAACATCAATCCTACGATTCTGGGACAAATAAAAGCAGGGAACATGATGTCAGAATCTGAAATACAAAGATTTTAAGAGATCAGCTCCTCTTTGGAGGGATGAAGTCTCAGCAAGACAGAATGTTTATGATGTATCCAATAAATATTATGGTACTAGCTGAGATTTTATAATGTTCACTGCAATGTTCAAAGACTTAAACATTGACAGAAGGGAATTTCTGGCTTCTAGGAGATCCTCTATTGATGAATTGCTATCGTCCATGTACTGGAAAACCTCGACTCCCTGCACCCTGAGAAAAGCTGTCACAACTGACATACATTAGATGTACATTCTCGAGTCAGAGGTGAGACTAAAAAGAAGAGTCTGAACTTGGAAGTCACTGGCACATATTCAGAAAGTACAGTTTTGTACCTACCATAAATGTAGATGTTCGAGTGCTCATACAGCTGCAGTCATAACAGATGGGTTATTCTGCCGTCAGGCGGGTCCTCGGTCGGCCGAATTCCAAAGTCTAGGTCCGGCATCGGTTGTCGTCGCTTCTTCCCTGACGTCAGTGCGGCAGGGGTATAAAAGAGCCAGCCGATGCCATCTTCTTCAGTTTTTCTTGCCCCAGATGTCAGTTGCCCCCAGAAGGAAGGCAAAACATAAACTTATGTAATCATGCAATATAGAATAATCAAAAAACAGTAGTTTGCAAGCAAATACACCATAAAAGAATACCCCAAATAGGTTGTATGAGAAGGTGTTTGCCATAAGGCCTGTCCTAAGAGGGGATGGAGGAGAAACCTGGACTGCAGCTGTATGAGCACTCGAACATCTACATTTATGGTAGGTACAAAACTGTACTATGTTCATCGTGCATACAGCTGCAGTCATAACAGATGGGTAGAATCCCAAAGCTAAGTAGGGGTGGCAGGCACTAAGTGGAACTAGGAGGAGCAAGGATGCCCTGCAAGACAGCTGTGGCAAATCCCGCTCTAGATTTTGAGTAAAGTGGAAGGTGATAGTGTTTGGAGAAAGTGTGCACTGAACTCCAAGTGGCTGCTTCCAAAATGTCCTTGGTAGGAACCCCCCTGAGGAAAGCTGCAGAGGTAGCTGTGGCCCTTGAAGGCACAGCTTTTCCATGGAATGAGTAACAAAAGCATATGCAGTGGGCTATCCATTTTGAGATTGTCGTTTGGAGATAGCCTTTCCTTGAGCACCTGTAGCATAGGACACAAAGAGTTGCTCGGATTTCCTAAATGGCTTTGTCCTGTCCAAATAATAACGTAGTTGTCTGTGAATGTCCAAGGAATGCAGTAGTCTTTCCCCTTTGTTTTGTGGGTTAGGGTAAAAGGTAGGTAAGTGGATAGTCTGATTCAAGGCTACACTGGATACTACCTTTGGCATAAAGGTAGGGTTGGTTCGTAAGGAAACTCTGTCCTGATGGAAAATGATGAAAGGTTGCACAGCCATGAGGGCCTGTAGTTCCGAAACCCTGCGTGCTGAGGTGATAGCCAGAAGGAAGACGGTTTTCCATGACAAATATTGTAGTTCTGTTGAAGCAGCTGGCTCAAATGGAGGAAGGGTCAGTTTTTCCAATATGAAGTTGAGGTCCCAAGCAGGGACTGGTGGTTTCCTTGGGGGTTTTATATTCTTAGCCCCTCTGAGGAACTGTCTTAAGAGAGGATGAGAGAATAAAGGAGGATCTGTGTTGTATTGTGCAGAAATGGCTGAAGCATGGATTTTGATGGAGGAGAAGGAAAGTCCACTGTTTAACATCTCAGCTAGGTACTGTAATATTTGAGGTATATTTATTACCCAAGGATTCTGGCTCTTTTTCTGATTCCAGGCACAAAACCGCTTCCATTTGGCGGGAGTAGGCTTTTCTAGTAGAAGGTCTTCTGGCCTCCATGATGACATCCTGCACCTCCTTGGAGAGGAGGGTCTGTTGGGAAATCAAGGGATTCTCCATGCGGCTAGATTTAGGGTTTTGAGCTGGCTGTGAAGAGTTTTGAAGTTGTGCTGGGACAACAGAAGAGGCACTAGAGGTAGGATCCATGGTGGGGAATGCGTCAGGCTCTTCAGGAGTGGATACCAGTGTTTTCTTGGCCAGTCTGGAGCAATGAGAATCATTTTCGGCCTCTCTGCTCTGGCTTTTAATAGAACTTTGGGCAGCAGAGGGAGAGGCGGAAAGGCATAGACTGTCAATGTTGTCCAATTGAAAGAAAGTACGTCCACTTTCCAGGCCTGTGGATGATAGGTCCTTGAGCAAAATTTTTTCAGTTGGTAATTTCTGTGGGTAGCAAAGAGATCTATGTCTGGCTGTCCCCATGCCTGAGTTATCTTTGCGAAAACTTGAGGATGCAACTTCCATTCGTGTGGATCTGTCATATTTCTGCTTAGGCTGTCTGCCAGTGTGTTTTCCTTCCCTGGCAGGAATTGTGCCTGAAGTTGGATTTGCAATTCCAGAGCTGTGTTCCAAAGGGTCATGGCTAGTCTGCACAGGGGGTATGAATGAGTTCCCCCCTGTTTGTTTATGTACCACATCACTGTGGTGTTGTCTGTCCTTATCAATAGCTGGCCTGGATGCAGTAGGTCTTTGAAGGCCATAATAGCATTTTGCACTGCTAGCATTTCCTTTTGGTAGATGTGTAGGTGCTTCTCTTTTTGGGACCATTTTCCCTGAATGCACTGATCTTTCATGTGTGCCCCCCAGGCGTAGTCTGAGGGGTCTGTTGTGACGATTTGATTTGCTTGAGGTATGCAGAAAGGGAGACCTTTGTTTCTTTGGCATGCTTGAGCCCACCACAGAAATTCCTTTTGAAGACATGGAATGAGTGGTATAATTGTTTCCAAACTGTGGCTGTGTTGAGACCATAAGTTTTTTAGGTGCCATTGAAGTTTCCTCATATGCAGCTTTGCACATGGGATCATCTGGATGCAAGATGCCATGAATCCCAGAGCCTGCAGGACTTTCCTTGCAGTCAGCCTGGTGAAGGTTGCCATTTTGCTGAAGTATTGAGATAGTTGCCCTTGTTTGTCTGGTGTGAGGCAGGCCATCTGGGTGTTTGTATTCAAGCTGGCACCCAGGAAAATTATTGTTTGAGAGGGTATTAGTTTTGATTTCTTTTTGTTGACTGTGTATCCCAGAAAGTTCAACAGTCTTATTACAAACGCCATGTGTTTCAGAAGTATGTCCTTGCTGTCCGCTTGGATCAGGCAGTCGTCCAGATATGGGTATATTTGTATTCCTTGAAGTCTGCAGAAGGCAATTACTGATGCCAGGCATTTCATAAACACTCTGGGCGCAGTAGATAAGCCAAAGGGCAATGCAGAGAATTGATAATGGGTTGAACCTGCAAGAAATCTGAGGTATCTTCTGCAATCTTGTCTGATAGGGACATGCAGGTATGCCTCCTTGAGGTCCAATGTTACCAGCCAAGACTCCTTGCCCAGCATGGGAAGAAGCTGTTGTAATGTGAGCATCTTGAATTTTGGTACCTGTAAATATGTGTTTAGGATGGATAGATCTAAAATAGGTCTCCAATCTTTGTCTTTCCTTGGTACCAGGAATAGTCTGGAATAAAACCCTTGACCTTGTTCTTTTGCAGGCACCTCTTGAATAGCTTCCATGTCCATGAGAGCTGAAATTTGTTTTTGTGCCTCTGCCCTTTGATTTTGTGGCAGGTTTGGCATGCCTCTAATTTTTGTAAGGGTGTGAAAGTGGAATCTGTAGCCTCTGTCTATAATGTCCAGGATCCATTTGTCTTTTGTGACAATATGCCAATTTTTTGAGAATAATGCCAGTTTTCCGCCTAAAGGTGCTGCCATTAAAGCTTTGCTTGGCAGGTAAAGGGGAAAGTCATTGTGTCTGCTTTCTGAATGACTGTGATCTATCTTCTCCACCTCTTGGGGTTGGTGCTTGCCATTGCCTGGCTCTGAATGATCCTTGAGATTGCCCTCTACCCCTCGGGTGCCTGTATCTGCCTCTTTGAGGTCTGTCCGTGGCTGGAAAGGACCAATTATTTGAAGGCCAGTTTCTGCTGAAACGTGGAGGTTGTACCTGCAGGAAATCTTTCACTGTTTGCATTGATCTCGCCTTTTCCTCCATTTTCTTTAGTACCTCCTCAGCTTTAACACCAAACAATACATCTTTTGAAGAGGTGCATCTAGTAATTTAGCTTTGACATGATCTGGTAAGGCTTGTTCTTTGAGCCAAGCATGTCTATGTATGACAGACCCTGTAACAGCAGCTCTACATGAGGCCTCTAAAGCATCAAAACCACACTGCAAGGTATGTTTACCCACTTGCTCTGCACTATGCAACAAATCCTGCAACTCTTTTAAATCTGGTTGCTCAGGTTGTGTCATTTTGCTTTTCAACTCAGATAATAAAACTGTTGATACTTTAACATATGGAACTGACAGTTTAATGCCCTCATGGTTAAAGTGGCGAGGTATATACCTTTTTCCCCACCTTTCTAAAGCTCTGGAATCTCTCTCTGAAGGTAATGGGTTTTAGCAGTAGAGGCCTTAATTCCCTTGGGACCCTGTGAAATAGTTTCTGGGTCAGCAGTATGGCTTTTGTATAGGAACTGGTGTGAATCAGGAACCCGGTAATACGGTCTGGTTTAACAGGAGCCAGAGGTAAAGAATCTGGGTTGAGGCTGGCTTCTGTGTACACATCATCTAATATATCTAAGACGGGAGGGATAGCCAGAGGCCTATGCTGGGGGAGCAAGAGAAAATCCCTGAGCCTTTTCTTGGAATCTGAGTAATCTTGGCCTTCCCAGTGAAAGTGTTCCCTCAAAGTATGTAGGGTTTCCCCAAAGAGTAGTCCTCAGGGGAGACGAGGGAATAGACTCCTCTGCATCAGAGTCTTCAAAAGGAGAATATGTATATTCCTGGTCCTCAGAATGTTCAGAGGTAATAGAGGCCTGATCTGAGGAAGGGTAGTCTTCCTCTAATCTGGGCCTTTTGTCCGAGGGGGGTTGAGAACCCCTGATAAGAGTAATCAAATCCTCAGCCATTTTGAGCATCTGTTTTTTAGGCATGGGGCCTTGAGAGGGGGTCTGTGGTCCTTGTTTTTTAGTTTTCATGGCTGCTTTAGATTTTGTGAAAGCCTTAATAGAGAAGGAGGAAGGCCTGAAGACACCTTGAGAAATGGCAGGCCTGTCTAAACTCTGGGTTTCCCCGCCAAGAGTGGTATCTGTAGTCGGAATGGGGGCCGAGGAGCCTGCGATCTTTGGCACAGAAGACACCGGTAATGAAGTGTCATCGGTACTCAGGGGCTGCGTAGGCGCCTCGCTGAGAACCGGTAGTCGGCCTTAGCGTGGTGTCAGTAGAAGTCGGGGACCTCGTATGTCGGTCCTTATCTTTGCATCTTTTACTCAAAACTGGAGTCGGAGTATCCGACGACATAATATAATTAAATTTTTTACCAAAATAGTGATGGGCGAACTCCGCCAGACGCTTAATAGTGCATTTGTTGAATCTAGCACAAAAACGGCAGGCCGAGACGTCGTGGTCTGGGCCTAAGCAAGGAATACAGAAAGAGTGGAAATCCTTATGCGGTATTTGCTTCCCATGAAATGCAATTATTAACTTTGTCTGACATCGGTCTGAGGCAAGAAAAGTTTCAGCGGGTACTTAGCTTTCAAGAAGACTTGGCTGAAATAATTTTTCCTAAATCTCAGGAGCTGGCCGACCGGCACTTGCGAACTGCTTCTGCTTCGGGCACCGCACGGCAAGAAAGACTGAAGAAGATGGCGTCGGCTGGCTCTTTTATACCCCTGCCGCACTGACGTCAGTGAAGAAGCGACGACAACCAACGCCGGACCTAGACTTTGGAATTCGGCCAACCGAGGACCCGCCTGACGGCAGGATAACCCATCTGTTATGACTGCAGCTGTATGCACGATGAACATCTGCAGAAAACTGTGTAATCCCCTTGTAATTTATATGTGCAAGTACATGTCTTGGCAGTCTGAAGAGCACATAAAATCTTCTTGCATAGGGGGCAGAAATGGATTGCACCAAGGCCATGCAAAATGGATCTCTAGGGAGGGTGTAATAGCTCAGGTCACCAAGATCAAGTAGAGACGGGATGTTCTCTGTTTTTCTGGAAATAGAAGACAGGCTTGAGAAAAGAGCTTAGCCTTGCTGATCTGGTGAGACCTCCTGGATGGCTCTTCTTACTAAAAGGTTTGAACCTCTTTTCTAGTCTCAGCACTTAGTGTGGGATGATATGGAGAGGCAGACACTACTGTTTTCATGCAAACAAAAAGGGAACAGAATAATCTCTGGATAAAACTGTCCTTACTCACTTTCTCTGTGTGATGTCTACCCACAAAGACAAGGGGAGGGTAAGATTGTCCTGGAAGTCATAAAATGTCACCAGAGTGATGCAGTCAGGCAAACCCTCAGGAAGTGGACTATGATTCCCTTGGAGGAAGGACCTCTGTGTCTCTATTTGGGCAAGGCTGTCCACATTTGCATTGACAACTATTCTGTAAAATTTCATACGTCTTTATGGCCCCTTCCAGAATTTGTTCTTGAAGTATTGCTGGTCATGCATAAAAAATAAACAAGATAGGCTTTGTTGCACCCTGGAAAAGCTATGTGGAGGTGGTTAGAATTTGACTCCAAAGTCCTGTTTTTCGAGCAAAGAGGAGGTTGCTACTGAATACTGCATTAATAAAAACTGGTTTTAAAACCCTTGGCAAAATGCATAAGGCAAAGTCGGAAATATTGCCCGAGTGCAAAGCCCATGCCCACTGCCTTTAATGCTCCATCCATTATATTACATAAATGGCTATATAGAGATGCTGACCAAAAGCAGACGTCTGGTAAAGCACTGCACATCTCCTGATCAAAGCCTACATATGGGACCTGACAATATGGGACACAAGGATGCATTCAAGGTGTATGCAAAGGACAAATAAATGTAGTTCCCCATATGGCTCACAGGAAAGCTCTGGGGCTCATGACTGTTAGATAGCTGAATTGCTAGGCTCTAAGGAGTAGAAAACTTCTTTATTGCAGCTGCAGCTATAATGGAGTTAATCTAACGATTAGATGCAAGTCCTGGGAGGCCAAAGGATACTACTGTCTCCCAAGAACTAAAGCCAATGCACCTGGGTTGTTCAAGATGTCTGGCTTAGTTGACTGGAAAACCTCCTCATGAACTGGATATGATGGGGATGGCAATTTAGGTCTTCATCCATCCTTGGCTCTAATCATTTTAAGACTCAAGAAATTTTGGATCCCCAGATATAAGGGCAGGGGAGTCCACCTCCTTGTCTTCAACATCTGGAGTGGCAGTCTCCACAGACAAATCCATATGTTTCCTCTTGCATTTTCACTTACTACCACCTGGGTGGGAGGATTTCATGACCGAGGAAATTGCAGGGCCAGATGCAGCTAGCAAACTATGGAACTCTCTGGCAACAGATATTAGAACCAAAGCCAATACAGCCCATCCTACTAACCTAAACCTACCTTTAACTCTGTAAACACATTTCTGTTATATATTTTTCAAAAAAAAAAAAAAAAAAAACACAAGCCCATGTACATTATTGAATATCTGTGTGCTTACCATGATGACTTACACTACTTCAACCTTCTTCATACTATCTGTGAATTATTACTGAAGTTTCTCTCCAAGTAGTAGGCTAGCTGCCCTTGCAGTCCATTTTAAGACTGTCTAACTTCCCTTTTTTTGTGCACGAAATAACCTAAACCATTTGGTTATTGATTGACCTTACTCATCACATGGTTGATAATTTAATACAGAGGACATCTTTATGACATTTTCTTTATTTATGAGATGGACCATCGCTGAAAAGAGGTCTTTATGACTAAGCTCAGCTGGCCTATCACAGTTACCAAATGAAGGAAGCAGAAGAAGAAAGAGAAAGGAAACAAACACACAAAACATCACTGGATGAGTAGGTCCATTTTCTTCATTGACCAGACTAATGCAGTTATGCAGTTCAGCATCTGAAACTTTGCTGAACATCTACCCCCTACCTTTCTACCTAAAATGCTCTCCAGATCTACAGATCTCAGTTATGTTGCAATAAGACAGAGGAGAAGAAAATAGCAGCAGCAAAAAACATCTCCCAATATGGCGAAAAGAGCATATGATGAAGCTACACCTGCTCATCCAGACCCTAATGTTATCGTAGGTTCTCAGCTTTAATAACTGGCATGGGGAGAGCCATCCTCATCAACAGAAGAACAGTATTCCAACCTTATAGGTTTCAAAGGTAGGTACTAGGCTATTAGCCCTAGGGCCTATATAAGCCTAGCCAAAAACGTACCCTGGCTTTCGCCACCCAAGATAATTATTTTCCTATGCCCCTGTCGAGCAGAGCCACAGAAGTGATCCCTGGAGTGAATTCCCTATTTCCAATCCAATCATCACGATTTTTTTTGAAGAGTGCTAATGAGGAGCTCTGTTTGACATAGATAGGTAGTCTGTTCCAGAGTATGGGAAGTCTCTGGGACAGGAATCTATCCCTCTAGCATGTTCTGTTTATTGTGGTGACAAGGTTTAGGTCCCTAGAGCGTGTAGCTCGAAGGGATTGGGATTTCTTTAAGTGGAGCATGTCCAACAGCTCAGGGTTTAACATAGCTTTGTATGTTAGGCAGAGATCGCCTCTGAGTAGGTTTTGAGACAGTCTGCATAGGGCATCTGTTTGAGGCCAGTAATCCTCTTTGTGAGGTATTTCTTTGGCCTTTCCAGTTGTTGTAGATGTCTTGTGAGGTACATACCAAAAGGGGCGTTGTACTCTATAATGGGTCTAATGAGAGGGGAACAATGACCTCTTTTTTTTCTGGACAAGAAACCTTTTGCGATGAGGTGAGCCATGTAGAAGGATTTCCTGACCACTGTGGTGATGTGATTATCAAAGGAGAGACTACTGTCCACCTGTGTCCCGAGGTCTCATCACACTTTCAGCGTTAAGTAGACTACCACTTATGTGGTAGTTCATGGGTACAGAGTTTTTAATCAGAGGGGACGACAATACACTTTTTAGCATTGAGCTTCAGGCCATGGCTTTGACACCAGATATCTGTCTCAGTGACGCCCTTTTGTAGTATGTCCACATCGCTAGGAGTTTTGATTATGGCTCCTAGCTTGCATTCATCTGCAAACTTTGTTAGCCAAAGACCTTCTGTGTTTGATATCTACTTCTCTGAAGTACAGGCTAACAGGAGAGGACCCAGGACTGAACCCTATGGTACTCCACTTGTCACTGGTCTGAAGTCATATTTGGAGTCTGCTACTTTCACAGTGTGGGTTCTGTCCGTGAGCCAGTTGGCAACCCATCTTGTGACACAGGGATTTATACCTAGTTTAGTGAGCTTATCTATAATTCCAGAGTGGGGGATGGTGTTGAAAGCCTTGGCGAGATCCACATAAGCTGTGTAAACCACCTTACCCTCATCTATGGCTTTAGTGACCGCTTCAAAGAAGTCAATCAGGTTTAGGAGACATGATCTGCCTTTTACAAACCCGAACTGGGCAGGGTCCAGAGTTTGGAGATTACCAATGTCTTTGTTTATGAGTTTCATGATGATACGTTCCATGGCCTTGCAGACCAGGCTCATCAGACTAATGAGGTGGTAATTCCCGGGGTCCGTCATGACTCCCCCTTTGTGGAGTGTGATAACCGTCGTGGTGTACCATTCAGTGGGAACAAAGCCTGATCCTCCTAAATGGTCACCTTTGTGGGATCATACATCTGATAGTTATAGCATAAAGGTAAGAAGCAGATCTGGAAGGCACATCCAGCTTACAGTGCCCTGCCAAAGTGTTTAGCGAAGCCCCTGTAACTGCTGTACAAATATCATTTAAGGATGCAGTTTTGATAAAAGGTCTAAGATGAAGTCACTGGGTTGGTTAAATAAGTACTGGGTAATGACAGCAAAGTCTTATTGCATGTTTTGTACCAACATTTACTACAAATTAGTCAATCAAGTAGATAAAGTAATTAAAAAAATTAGATCCCAATTTCTTGTTAGAGATGTATACAAAACAACTGTCTTTCCTTAAAATTTTGCTCTGTCTGCATTAAGTCTTAGATGTCCGTGGACATCCATACAATGTGGTAAATATTCACCAGTTAGAATAGCTAAGAGATAATGCTGACAAACTGATTGAGATTTGTCTTGATGGCTTGAGGATAAATAATAGATTTTTTAGTGTGAATAACAACTATGGATGGCCTAGCTCCATGGAGCAGAGGGATGCAGCCTGACTGCAACTCAAAACAAAAGTGACTGAGCTAGGCAGGAAGAGAAACGAATAGAGTGTGCCTACATGCCTTTTCCAGGTGGGGGGATGGGAGAAGCACTCAGTCAGCACATGCATGATGTGATTTCTAAAATGGGGACTAAGGAAACCACACCATACTTGAGGACAGGGCTGTTTGCTGGTAATGTCTCATGCAGAAATGAGGACTGTCTAGCAAGGCCAGCTCACTGCATGTCCCCTCCCCTTGTAAACAGAGTGTTTGCAAGGATTTGTAAGATATTCTGAAGGAAATACAAACACCCCCAATTGCTGCCCAAATGATGATCCCTCTTGTTAAGCCCTTACCCTGATGATAGGCTAATTGGCCAGAAAGGAGCTGAACAGCAAACAGTTGTTGTTGCTGTTGTCTTTTGGCTTTTCCCGGTTAGGGGTTGCCACAGCGGAACTCTGGTCCACTAATGATTGGCAGTAGATTTTCACAAACGCCGAGGTGCCAGCCCGACGTTCAACCTTCAACGCCCATTACAGCAAACAGTGGAGAGCAAAAATTGACAATAAATAAACAAACAAATAAATAAAAGTAGTGAGGATCAACACACAGTACCAACAAAATCAGATATTTTCTAGCTAAAGTAACGACTAGAAAGAGTATTTGCCAATACAACTATTTCAAGTCTGCAACAGCAGCTAGTTCAAAAAAAAGGTTGATCTCTCTATTACACAAAAAAGTACACATTCAACAGATGCAAAGGATCTTTAATAGGAGATCAAACAAATAAACTACCTATCAAAAACATTTATACAATTCCATAAGAATAGAATACAATCTAGAGCTGAGCTTTATTATCTACAAATTTTCATTAATCTCCTACATTTTGAGTGAAGGATTGAAATCAATGGGGTTTGACTCTTACTTACATAATATGAAGTCAGACAAGCAGAATCATAATGAGTAATAAAAACTTTTAAAATATCCAGTGACTCAGTCTGGTGTGGAATTAATTTGATCAATGAAATTACTAAACTCTGGGTTTAAAGCTATCTTTAAAAAAGGAATTATGACATTCTGCCTTATAAGACTTGCCTTTTTTAATTTTTGTTAGATAATCTCTACCAAGATCCATGCATAACTAAACCAGTTTTGACTGTAACTTAGGTCTCTGATGAACATAATTATAATTTATACTTACTAACTGATCAAAAATACAGAGTTGCTCTGAAACAATATCCAACTTTCCTAAGTTCTTGAACTTCTCAAAGCGAGTTAGAAAAGGAAAAAGTAATGCATGATTTGAAAGCAGCACAAATGTGCAAATAATGGATCACCTCTAGGGAATTCTAAAATTCTACTGCAAGTTTAATTTAATCGGAGTATGAAGTAATGAGAAGTTATGTACCTACCACAACGTTCCATGTTAGTTGTCTTCTCTCGCCTTCTTTCTTGCTGGATGGGTTCGGTGCCGATCCTCCATACTAAAGCTCGAGAGCTAATTTTACCGGCTTGAGGCAACCCTATATCCCATGATGCTAGGCGATAACTCCCCAGATCTCGTTTGGAAGCTGAAAACCTAGCATAGGCCAATAAAAAAATCTTCCAAATGGAAAGGAGGAGGAAGAGGGATAAAAACCCCCAAAGATCGTTATCTACACTATAGCTATCATAGGACACCTAGATGGTGAAACAAGGGAATATAAGGACCCTTCAAAGAAGGGAAGATCTTCTCGGTCTGTCCAGGCTAGGGGGATGGTGGGTGGGACGCAAGAAAGAAGGCGAGAGAAGACAACTAACATGGAACGTTATGGTAGGTACATACAATGTTAAGTTGTCAATCTTGCCTTCATTCTTGCTGGATGGGACCGCGTCCCTAGCACCTTCATCCTGGGTGGCTCATTGGAACAGACTCTTGACGCCGCGCAATAGTGCATTTGTTGAATCTAGCACAAAAACGGCAGGCCGAGACGTCGTGGTCTGGGCCTAAGCAAGGAATACAGAAAGAGTGGAAATCCTTATGCGGTATTACTGATTACTGCATTTATTTTAAAAATTGCACTTAAAGTTACATTTAGTCGAATTTAGTCGAAAGTTTGCTTGTTTGTTTGTTTAATTGAACTGTGGAGGCTGCCCACTAAAGTGTGCTAGCCTGTGTAACTAATTTATCACTGTCTCTGCATTTTCTGTGTATTTCTGCAAAAACAAAAAAATCCTTGTTTTCCCGCCTTTTTCGACTAGTTTAGACCAGTATACAGGCATTGCTGTATTCTGGGCTGTGGTGTAGTTCCTGTGTTGTCCATTACCTTACTTGGATAAAGGGAAGTTTCTTTGCTCACCAGTGGGAGTGGGGAGCCTTGAGCAGCCTACCTATCCTTGGCGGAAGTGACCTCAGCACAAGAAGCTGTTAGTAATTGGTTGTTTGGGACCATTCCTAGCTCTTTTGTGGTTCACTGCTTAAAATCCGCCTCTGGGCGTTTTTTTCTGGCTGTACTGCTCAGACAAGCTCCACGTGGGTTTACAGAGTGGTCCTAGCAGCAAGGAACTCGAAAAAGCGACTACTTTCTGGATTTAAATATCTTTGCTTTTTTTTCACTGAAAATAGCTTCTGCTGCTTACTTTAAACTAGCCTGAACTGTTTTTTTACCGATTACTGCATTCACTTTAAGAACTGCACCTAAAGTTACATTTAGTGAATTTAGTCGAAAGTTTGCTTGTTTGTTTGTTTAATTGAACTGTGGAGGCTGCCCACTAAAGTGTGCCAGCCTGTGTAACTAATTTATCACTGTCTCTGCATTTTCTGTGCATTTCTGCAAAAAAAACAAAAAAATAATCCTTGTTTTCCTGCCTTTTTCGACTAGTTTAGACCAGTATACAGGCATTGCTGTATTCTGGGCTGTGGTGTAGTTCCTGTGTTGTCCATTACCTTACTTGGATAAAAGGAAGTTTCTTTGCTCACCAGTGGGAGTGGGAGCCCTGAGCAGCCTACCTATCCTTGGGGGAAGTGACCTCAGCACAAGAAGCTGTTAGTAATTGGTTGTTTGGGACCATTCCTAGCTCTTTTGTAGTTCACTGCTTAAAATCCGCTATGCGTGCGCATAGTGCAGCGCCGGTTAAACAAGGTTAAACTTTTTCTGGCTCCGCCAAGTCTGCTCTTCAATTTTTCCCTTAGAACTGTTCTACTTGCAATCTAAACAGCCTATACTCTATCTGAAAAGCTCAGCACTTGCTCCTAAAGCATTTTGTATACAGGTAAAGCACTCTTAAACAAACGAAAAGTACTTCATTCACCTAAATTCTGTTGAGTACCCATTTCCCTATAGGTCCTTTCTGACTCAGTTACACAGCAATCTTTTCACTATTTCTAGCATGTCGAAGGGTCAGTTGCTAGCCTCTCCTGTTCAGCTGGTGAATCTGGGAATCTTGAGGCAATGTTACAATTGCCTCATGTACACAGACAACCCTCTCCTCCTCCCAACAAATACAAATATATGCGAGAGATGCAACTATATAGCCAAACTGGAGGCTGAGCTCTCTCAATTCAGTACTGGCAAGACCAGTCAGGAGGAGAAGGTAACCACGCACACCACAAACCCAGTCTCACATAGAACTATCACAACTGCAAACCAAACACATAAACACACAAAAACATACTCGGAGGCGCTGATTAAAAATCTACCAAAACAACAGAGGCCTCCAAAGCAGACACCCAAGCAACCACCACCTCAAGACATAGCAAATGCAAACTCTGACCGACGCCTAAGCGTTCGTTGGTTGAAAGAAGCACAGGCTAAACAAGCTGCTACGTCGTGGTCTGGGCCTAAACAAGGTAAGCAGTAAGAGTGAAAATCTTTATGAGGTATTTGTTTCCCACAAGTTAAACAGTTATTCACTTTTTCTGACATCGGCTGAGGCAAGAAAGAGTCCCCAATGGGTACTTAGCTTTTAGAAGTCTTCAAGTAGTATTCGGTAGTAGTAATCTCTGGATCTGACCGACCGGCACTTGCGAACAGCTTCTGCTTGCGCCACGGCAAGAAAGACTGAGGAAAATGGCGTCGGCTGATGCCTTTATACCCGAAGAACTGCAGCTATGACGTCGGGTGAAGTGCGACACCAGCCGAGGCCAGACCCAGACTTTGGAACTGCCGGATCAAGGGCTGCCTGACGACAGGACAACCCATTTGTAAGGACTGCAGATGCATCCTTGAAGGACATCACATAGTTCACAAAGTCAGTGTGCTAAACAGTCACAGCCCTTAAGGCCAAACAACATGCCAGACACACTTGTAATAGGTGACTCCATAGTCAGGCACACTGACGTCCCGTCACCAGACTGAACAAGGAGAGGGTCACAGTAAGCTGCCTGTCGGGAGCTAGAATCCGCCACATAACACAAGCACTCAGGTCACCCACAGCAAGTACAAATATGACTCAGTCATTGTACATGCAGGTGTAATGACCTGAGACGACCTCCCTGGACTACATGAAAAGAGACATAGAGGAGCTCTCTGATTATGTAGCCCAGGCCGGTATGACCCTGACCCTGAGCAGCATCTTACCCTCACCAAGAATGATGCCACAGTACAAAGACAAAATGATCAGTTTTAACAATTGGCTTAATTACTGGTGTCATTCTAAGGGGATCCAGTGTCTGTCTGCTTGGGATGACATGCTTGACAAGCCACGCTGCTCGTTAAGGGATGGTTTGTACCTGTCACCCTGGGCTCCGGATATTGGCCAAGGTTCTTGCCACCCCATAGTGCCTTTTTAGGCAAGGCTCAAATGACAAACCTACCTCCCTAGAAAACACAAGTGGAAAAAAACTAAGGGTAATGCTGCTCAATGCCAGAAGTCTAAACCTCAAGATGCACGCCCTCGAAGCCCTTCTCAGTATGGAGAACATCGATGTCTGTGCAGTGACTGAAACCTGGTTCAAGGCTCCTGAGGGCACCCCAGCACTATCAGGTTTTACCTCATATCATGCTTTCCGGCCCCAAAACTTGGACAGAACCACAAAAGGAGGGGAAGATCCATTTTCATCAAAGATACCCACACCTCCAGGTTAGTGGCAACGCACGAAGCATCGGAGACTATCCAGGTGCAACTAACCATAGGCAAAACTGCCTTACAGTTTGTAGCATGCTACAGACCACCCTCTCAAACTCAGGAACCCCACACAGCCTTCCTGAAGACACTGGAGAGTATGAATGTCTCTCCAAATACCATCATTTTGGGAGACTTCAACTACCCAAACATAGACTGGGAACATTACTCAAGCCCCAACACTCTAGCCCAAAGGTTCTTAGAATTCATAAACTCAAATGAAATGGAACAACTAGTCACCATTCCCACAAGAGGAGACAATATACTAGACCTGATCATCACAAACATGGGGACAAAATGCTCCACAATCGAAGTACATCCCTCTTTGGTAAGATCAGTCCAAAAATTAATCTCACTGGAAATCCACAAGCCTCCCCCACCCCTTGCACGAAAGACCACAGTGAAGAACTTCTCAAAGCAAACTTCACACTTCTTAAGACTGAAGTGGTATCTTTCAAGGCCCCTGGGCCAGTGGAAACCACAACCCACACTGCTGAATCCCTTGCAAATGCCTTCTATGGGCACCTTCAAGAATGCATGGATCATGCAATCCCAAATAAAACCAAGACCCATTCCCCAAAGGCGGGCGACTGGTCTGGTGGACCCCAGCCATAAACAAACTTTACAACAGAAGGAGGAAGCTACTACATGACAGAGCAAAATCCCTAAAAGGAAAGGCATCTCTGATCAGTACTAGCAAAACTACGATCACTCATAAAATCATCCAAGGCCAACTTTGAGAGAAAAATCGCAAATGACACAAAAGACAATCACAAGGCCTTCTTTAGCTATGCTAGAAACCTGGGTGGAAACTCCCAGATATGCTCAGAGTTAGTCCAAATGACACAAAATACACTGAACCCACTGACATTGCCAACATTCTGGCAGACAGGTTCAGTGCAAATTCTCCTCCCTCCCCCAAAGGAGAAATAACTATCCCAGCAGAGTGTAGCCTCCTAACATCTCAGACGCCCAGGTGAGAGCCGCCTCTCTAAAGCTAAAAACACAGCATCAATGGGACGGATGGTGTCCCAGGCTGTGTGCTACATGAACTCCAAGAGGAACTAAACCCACACATAAGGCTGCTGTTTAATCTTAGCTCACTACAGGATACGCACCCAAAGAGTGGCGTACGGCAACAGTGGTCCCACTTCACAAAGGCGGTGCTTCTACGGACCCTGGAAATTACCGCCCCATAAGCCTGACGAGCCTGGTCTGCAAAGCTATGGAGAGGATCATTATGGAACTCATAAACAAAGACATTGGGGACCTACAGACATTGGATCCTACCCAATTTGGCTTTATCAAGGGCAGATCCTGCCTTCTGAACTTGGTCGACTTTTTTGAAACAGTCACTAAAGCCATTGATGAGGGTAAGGCAGTTCACACAGCCTACCTTGACCTTGCAAAAGCCTTTGACACAATACCCACTCGGGCATCATAGACAAACTCACCAGCTTAAATGTAAACCCATATGTCACAAGATGGGTTGCAAACTGGCTCAAGGACAGAACCCACAGGGTCAGAGTTGCTGGAGCTATGTCAGACTCTAAGCCAGTCACAAGCGGTGTCCCACAGGGCTCAGTCCTGGGACCCCTCTTGTTCGGCATTTATTTTTCCGAGGTACAGGCAAACATAGGAGGATTGTGGCTGACAAAGTTCGCAGATGACTGCAAACTGGGCGCCGTAATTGATACTCCAGCCGACACAAACATCCTTCAGAGAGGCCTCATAGAAACGGATAATTGGTGCCAGAGCCATGGCCTTAAGCTAAACGCCAAAAAATGTATAGTCATACCCTTTGGGAAAAACAAGGTACCGACAAATTACCACATAGGCGGTAATCCATTAAGTACGGATAAGGTAATCAGGGACCTAGGGACCCAGGTTGACAGTAACCTCTCATTTGACACTCACATTGCCAAAGTGGTTAGGAAGACCTTCTATATTGCCCACCTTATCATGAAGGGTTTCACATCTAGATCAAGAGAGGTCATTGTGCCCTGTACTCTTCTCTTATCAGGCCAATGATTGAGTACAATGCCCCATTTGGGATGTATCAAACCCGACACCTGCAGCAGTTGGAAAGACCCCAAAAGTTCCTCACCAAGAGGATAAAGGGTCTTAAACATATGTCATATGCTGCCCGACTGAAAAAACTCCAGCTCTATTCAGTCGCATACCGCCTTCTCAGAGGTGATCTGTGCCTGACGTACAAGGCCATGTCCAATCCTGAATTAATGGACATGCTCCACCTCAAAAAATCCAAATCCATCAGAGCCACGAGAACAAGTGACTTAAACCTCAACACAGAAATAAATAGAACGTGCTGGAGGGACAGATTCATAACCCAGAGGCTCCCTACACTCTGGAACAGAATCCCAGTCCATGTTAGGCAGAGCCCCTCACTGACTCTATTCAAGAGAAATCACGACGAGTGGATGGGAGATCGTAGGTTTACCCTGGGGGTCATCTCTTTGTCACTACTAAACAGAGGCATAGTAAACTAAACCCTAAAAGGGCGTAGTATTCTCATCCTAAGGGGTGGTGTAAGCCACATACACTCTGGCTAGGCTTGTAAATGCCCTAGGGCAGATAGCCTAGTACGAACCTATGAACCTATTTGCTTCCCACATGAAATGCAATTATTAACTTTGTCTGACATCGGTCTGAGGCAAGAAAAGTTTCCCAAACGGGGTACTTAGCTTCCAAGAAGACTTCGGCTGAAATAATTTTTCGTAAATCTCAGGAGCTGGCCGACCGGCACTTGCGAACTGCTTCTGCTTCGGGCACCGCGCGGCAAGAAAGACTGAAGAAGATGGCGTTGGCTGGCTCTTTTATACCCCTGCCGCACTGACGTCAGTGAAGAAGCGACGACAACCGACGCCGGACCTAGACTTTGGAATTCGGCCGACCGAGAACCCGCCTGACGGCAGGATAACCCATCTGTTATGACTGCAGCTGTATGCACGATGGACATCTGCAGAAAACTGTGTAATCCCCTTGTAATTTATATGTGCAAGTACATGTCTTGGCAGTCTGAAGAGCACATAAAATCTTCTTGCATAGGGGGCAGAAATGGATTGCATCAAGGCCATGCAAAATGGATCTCTAGGGAGGGTGTAATAGCTCAGGTCACCAAGATCAAGTAGAGACGGGATGTTCTCTGTTTTTCTGGAAATAGAAGACAGGCTTGAGAAAAAAGCTTAGCCTTGCTGATCTGGTGAGACCTCCTGGATGGCTCTTCTTACTAAAAGGTTTGAACCTCTTTTCTAGTCTCAGCACTTAGTGTGGGATGATATGGAGAGGCAGACACTACTGTTTTCATGCAAACAAAAAGGGAACAGAATAATCTCTGGATAAAACTGTCCTTACTCACTTTCTCTGTGTGATGTCTATCCACAAAGACAAGGGGAGGGTAAGATTGTCCTGGAAGTCATAAACTGTCGCCAGAGTGATGCAGTCAGGCAAACCCTCAGGAAGTGGACTATGATTCCCTTGGAGGAAGGACCTCTGTGTCTCTATTTGGGCAAGGCTGTCCACATTTGCATTGACAACTATTCTGTAAAATTTCATACGTCTTTATGGCCCCTTCCAGAATTTGTTCTTGAAGTATTGCTGGTCATGCATAAAAAATAAACAAGATGGGCTTTGTTGCACCCTGGAAAAGCTATGTGGAGGTGGTTAGAATTTGACTCCAAAGTCCTGTTTTTCGAGCAAAGAGGAGGTTGCTACTGAATACTGCATTAATAAAAACTGGTTTTAAAACCCTTGGCAAAATGCATAAGGCAAAGTCGGAAATATTGCCCGAGTGCAAAGCCCATGCCCACTGCCTTTAATGCTCCATCCATTATATTATATAAATGGCTATATAGAGATGCTGACCAAAAGCAGACGTCTGGTAAAGCACTGCACATCTTCTGATCAAAGCCTACATATGGGACCTGACAATATGGGACACAAGGATGCATTCAAGGTGTATGCAAAGGACAAATAAATGTAGTTCCCCATATGGCTCACAGGAAAGCTCTGGGGCTCATGACTGTTAGACAGCTGAATTGCTAGGCTCTAAGGAGTAGAAAACTTCTTTATTGCAGCTGCAGCTATAATGGAGTTACCCTAACGATTAGATGCAAGTCCTGGGAGGCCAAAGGATACTACTGTCTCCCAAGAACTAAAGCCAATGCACCTGGGTTGTTCAAGATGTCTGGCTTAGTTGACTGGAAAACCTCCTCATGAACTGGATATGATGGGGATGGCAATTTAGGTCTTCATCCATCCTTGGCTCTAATCATTTTAAGACTCAAGAAATTTTGGATCCCCAGATATAAGGGCAGGGGAGTCCACCTCCTTGTCTTCAACATCTGGAGTGGCAGTCTCCACAGACAAATCCATATGTTTCCTCTTGCATTTTCACTTACTACCACCTGGGTGGGAGGATTTCATGACCGAGGAAATTGCAGGGCCAGATGCAGCTACCAAACTATGGAACTCTCTGGCAACAGATATCAGAACCAAAGCCAATACAGCCCATCCTACTAACCTAAACCTACCTTTAACTCTGTAAACACATTTCTATTATATGTTTTTCAAAAAAAAAAAAAAACACAAGCCCGTGTACATTATTGAATATCTGTGTGCTTACCATGATGACTTACACTACTTCAACCTTCTTCATACTATCTGTGAATTATTACTGAAGTTTCTCTCCAAGTAGTAGGCTAGCTGCCCTTGCAGTCCATTTTAAGACTGGCTAACTTCCCTTTTTTTGTGCACGAAATAACCTAAACCATTTGGTTATTGATTGACCTTACTCATCCCATGGTTGATAATTTAATACAGAGGACATCTTTATGACATTTTCTTTATTTATGAGATGAACCATCGCTGAAAAGAGGTCTTTATGACTAAGCTCAGCTGGCCTATCACAGTTACCAAATGAAGGAAGCAGAAGAAGAAAGAGAAAGGAAATAAACACACAAAACATCACTGGGTGAGTAGGTCCATTTTCTTCAATGACCAGACTAATGCAGTTATGCAGTTCAGCATCTGAAACTTTGCTGAACATCTACCCCCTACCTTTCTACCTAAAATGCTCTCCAGATCTACAGATCTCAGTTATGTTGCAATAAGACAAAGGAGAAGAAAATAGCAGCAGCAAAAAACATCTCCCAATATGGCGAAAAGAGCATATGATGAAGCTACACCTGCTCATCCAGACCCTAATGTTATCGTAGGTTCTCAGCTTTAATAACTGGCATGGGGAAGAGCCATCCTCATCAACAGAAGAACAGTATTCCAACCTTATAGGTTTCAAAGGTAGGTACTAGGCTATTAGCCCTAGGGCCTATATAAGCCTAGCCAAAAAGGTACCCTGGCTTTCGCCACCCAAGAAGATTATTTTCCTGTGCCCCTGTCGAGCAGAGCCACAGAAGTGATCCCTGGAGTGAATTCCCTATTTCCCATCCAATCATCAAGATTTTTTTTGAAGAGTGCTAATGAGGAGCTCTGTTTGACATAGATAGGTAGTCTGTTCCAGAGTATGGGAAGTCTCTGGGACAGGAATCTATCCCTCTAGCATGTTCTGTTTATTGTGGTGACAAGGTTTAGGTCCCTAGAGCGTGTAGCTCGAAGGGATTGGGATTTCTTTAAGTGGAGCATGTCCAACAGCTCAGGGTTTAACATAGCTTTGTATGTTAGGCAGAGATCGCCTCTGAGTAGGTTTTGAGACAGTCTGCATAGGGCATCTGTTTGAGGCCAGTAATCCTCTTTGTGGGGTATTTCTTTGGCCTTTCCAGTTGTTGTAGATGTCTTGTGAGGTACATACCAAAAGGGGCGTTGTACTCTATAATGGGTCTAATGAGAGGGGAACAATGACCTCTTTTTTTTCTGGACAAGAAACCTTTTGCGATGAGGTGAGCCATGTAGAAGGATTTCCTGACCACTGTGGTGATTATCAAAGGAGAGACTACTGTCCACCTGTGTCTCGAGGTCTGATCACACTTTCAGCGTTAAGTAGACTACCACTTATGTGGTAGTTCATGGGTACAGAGTTTTTAATCAGAGGGGACGACAATACACTTTTTAGCACTGAGCTTCAGGCCATGGCTTTGACACCAGATATCTGTCTCAGTGAGGCCCTTTTGTAGTATGTCCACATCGTTAGGAGTTTTGATTATGGCTCCTAGCCTGCATTCATCTGAAAACTTTGTTAGCCAAAGACCTTCTGTGTTTGATATCTACTTCTCTGAAGTACAGGCTAACAGGAGAGGACCCAGGACTGAACCCTATGGTACTCCACTTGTCACTGGTCTGAAGTCAGATTTGGAGTCTGCTACTTTCACAGTGTGGGTTCTGTCCGTGAGCCAGTTGGCAACCCATCTTGTGACATAGGGATTTATACCTAGTTTAGTGAGCTTATCTATAATTCCAGAGTGGGGGATGGTGTTGAAAGCCTTGGCGAGATCCACATAAGCTGTGTAAACCACCTTACCCTCATCTATGGCTTTAGTGACCGCTTCAAAGAAGTCAATCAGGTTTAGGAGACATGATCTGCCTTTTACAAACCCGAACTGGGTAGGGTCCAGAGTTTGGAGATTACCAATGTCTTTGTTTATGAGTTCCATGATGATACTTTCCATGGCCTTGCAGACCAGGCTCGTCAGACTAATGAGGTGGTAATTCCCGGGGTCCATCATGACTCCCCCTTTGTGGAGTGTGATAACCGTCGTGGTGCACCATTCAGTGGGAATAAAGCCTGATCCTCCTAAATGGTCACCTTTGTGGGATCATACATCTGATAGTTATAGCATAAAGGTAAGAAGCAGATCTGGAAGGCACATCCAGCTTACAGCGCCCTGCCAAAGTGTTTAGCAAAGCCCCTGTAACTGCTGTACAAATATCATTTAAGGATGCAGTTTTGATAAAAGGTCTAAGATGAAGTCACTGGGTTGGTTAAATAAGTACTGGGTAATGACAGCAAAGTCTTATTGCATGTTTTGTACCAACATTTACTACAAATTAGTCAATCAAGTAGATAAAGTAATTAAAAAAATTAGATCCCAATTTCTTGTTAGAGATATATACAAAACAACTGTCTTTCCTTAAAATTTTGCTCTGTCTGCATTAAGTCTTAGATGTCCGTGGACATCCATACAATGTGGTAAATATTCACCAGTTAGAATAGCTAAGAGATAATGCTGACAAACTGATTGAGATTTGTCTTGATGGCTTGAGGATAAATAATAGATTTTTTAGTGTGAATAATAACTATGGATGGCCTAGCTCCATGGAGCAGAGGGATGCAGCAGCCTGACTGCAACTCAAAACAAAAGTGACTGAGCTAGGCAGGAAGAGAAATGAATAGAGTGTGCCTACATGCCTTTTCCAGGTGGGGGGATGGGAGAAGCACTCAGTCAGCACATGCATGATGTGATTTCTAAAATGGGGACTAAGGAAACCACACCATACTTGAGGACAGGGCTGTTTGCTGGTAATGTCTCATGCAGAAATGAGGACTGTCTAGCAAGGCCAGCTCACTGCATGTCCCCTCCCCTTGTAAACAGAGTGTTTGCAAGGATTTGTAAGATATTCTGAAGGAAATACAAACACCCCCAATTGCTGCCCAAATGATGGTCCCTCTTGTTAAGCCATTACCCTGATGACAGGCTAATTGGCCAGAAAGGAGCTGAACAGCAAACAGTTGTTGTTGCTGTTGTCTTTTGGCTTTTCCCGGTTAGGGGTTGCCACAGCGGAACTCTGGTCCACTAATGATTGGCAGTAGATTTTCACGAACGCCGAGGTGCCAGCCCGACGTTCAACCTTCAACGAAGGCACGCCCATTTACAGCAAACAGTGGAGAGCAAAAATTGACAATAAATAAACAAACAAATAAATAAAAGTAGTGAGGATCAACACACAGTACCAACAAAATCAGATATTTTCTAGCTAAAGTAACGACTAGAAAGAGTATTTGCCAATACAACTATTTCAAGTCTGCAACAGCAGCTAGTTCAAAAGGGGAAAAAGGTTGATCTCTCTATTACACAAAAAAGTACACATTCAACAGATGCAAAGGATCTTTAATAGGAGATCAAACAAATAAACTACCTATCAAAAACATTTATACAATTCCATAAGAATATAATACAATCTAGAGCTGAGCTTTATTATCTACAAATTTTAATTAATCTCCTACATTTTGAGTGAAGGATTGAAATCAATGGGGTTTGACTCTTACTTACATAATATGAAGTCAGACAAGCAGAATCATAATGAGTAATAAAAACTTTTAAAATATCCAGTGACTCAGTCTGGTGTGGAATTAATTTGATCAATGAAATTACTAAACTCTGGGTTTAAAGCTATCTTTAAAAAAGGAATTATGACATTCTGCCTTATAAGACTTGCCTTTTTTAATTTTTGTTAGATAATCTCTACCAAGATCCATGCATAACTAAACCAATTTTGACTGTAACTTAGGTCTCTGATGAACATAATTATAATTTATACTTACTAACTGATCAAAAATACAGAGTTGCTCTGAAACAATATCCAACTTTCCTAAGTTCTTGAACTTCTCAAAGCGAGTTAGAAAAGGAAAAAGTAATACATGATTTGAAAGCAGCACAAATGTGCAAATAATGGATCACCTCTAGGGAATTCTAAAATTCTACTGCAAGTTTACTTTAATCGGAGTATGAAGTAATGAGAAGTTACGTACCTACCATAACGTTCCATGTTAGTTGTCTTCTCTCGCCTTCTTTCTTGCTGGATGGGTTCGGAGCCGATCCTCGGCTCCGACTCGGCCACTTACTAAAGCTCGAGAGCAAATTTTACCGGCTCGAGGCAACCCTATATCCCATGATGCTAGGCGATAACTCCCCAGATCTCGTTTGGAAGCTGAAAATCTAGCATAGGCCAATAAAAAAATCTTCCAACTGGAAAGGAGGAGGAAGAGGGATAAAAACCCCCAAAGATCGTTATCTACACTATAACTATCATAGGACACCTAGATGGTGAAACAAGGGAATATAAGGACCCTTCAAAGAAGGGAAGATCTTCTCGGTCTGTCCAGGCTAGGGGGATGGTGGGTGGGACGCAAGAAAGAAGGCGAGAGAAGACAACTAACATGGAACGTTATGGTAGGTACATAACTTCTCAATGTTAAGTTGTCAATCTCGCCTTCATTCTTGCTGGATGGGACCGCGTCCCTAGCACCTTCATCCTGGGTGGCTCATTGGAACAGACCTCTTGAGAACGGTGGAACCAAATTTTGCTCTGTCCCTGGAGGCCATGTCCAATTTGTAATGCGAAACAAAGGTATGAGGAGAGGCCCATGTGGCTGCTGCACAGATAGTGTCTATTGGTAGTCTAGCTTGAAAAGCTGTAGATGTAGCTAGTGCTCTAGTTGAATGGGCTTTTGGCTTAGAAGTCAATTCTCTGCCTCTGAGTTGATAAACAGATGTAATCACAGAAGACAGCCACCTAGATAGGGTTACCTTAGATACAGGAAGGCCTTTCTTATTTTCTGCATACGATAAAAACAGTTGATCAGACTTCCTTATTTGTTTGGTTCTATCCAAATAGTATCGGAGCTGGCAATGAACATCTAGATAATGTAGCTTTTGCTCCGCTCTATTAGTATAGTTTGGGAAAAAAACTGGGAGATCAATTGATTGATTTAAATTTGTCTGCGAAGCCACCTTGGGTAAGAAGGATGGATTAGTCCTTAGAGAAACCTCTGTCTTTATGGAAGATTAAGTAGGGAGGACGAATGCAGAGGGCGTGAAGCTCAGATACTCTCCTAGCAGAAGTAATGGCGACTAGGAAGAGTGTCTTCCAGGAAAGAAATTTCAATGAACAGGAGACCGCAGGTTCAAAGGGGGGAAGAATCAAGGATGTTAAGACTAAATTAAGATCCCACTGAGGTGGAGGGTCTTTGATCGGAGGCTTAAGTAAAAATACACCTTTAAGGAAAGCTTTGCAAAGCTTATGGGACATGATGTTGTGGTCCGATAAGCCTATATGAAAATTCGATATGGCTGCCAACTGAACTTTTACTGTAGAGGAAGAAGACCCTGAATGAAAAATTTCGCTAGGAAGTCCAAGACCGAATGAATTGGGGCAGTAAAGGGATCTATATTCCTTGCCTTTGCCCAGAAGGAGAAACGTTTCCATTTACTAGTGTAAATCCTTCTGGTGGAAGATTTATGTGCTGCCACGAGGATGGCTTTGACTTGTGAAGAGATACCGGAGTCCTAACTAGGAGTGGAACTGGAGCAACCAAGCTGTCAGTTTCAGATTGTCCAGGTTTGGAGTTGGCAAGTCAATGGATGGGAGATGAGATCCGGATGGGATCTAGAATCCAAGGGTGATTCACAAGGTGAGACCACAGGTAAGGGAACCAAATTTGTCGAGGCCAGAATGGGGCAATGAGAATCATTTTGCTCCCCAACCGAGGCTTTCTGTAACAGTTGTAACATCACTGGAAGGGGGAAATAGGCATAGAGTAGACCGGGTGGCCAAGCATGCACCAAAGCGTCTCTTGGAGATTCCTGGTGGGGGATTAGAGCGAAGAAATTATGCATTTGGCGTTTGATGGAGATGCAAAAGATGCAGCATGGTTGCCCCATGTTGCGAATATCTGCTTCGCTACTAGAGGATTGAGAGACCACTCGTAGGGGTAAGAAGGTGCGGCTGAGCTTGTCCGCTAGGATGTTGGTCCTCCCGGAATGTGCGTTGCAATCAGAAAGCGGTTGGTGGAGATTGCCCTTTCCCCACACTCTCATGGCTTCGGCAAAGAGGATAAGATCTGGTTCCCCTGTTTGTTGATATACCAGACCACTGACATGTTGTCCGAGTGAATTGCAATCGTTCCTGCGGGAAGCTCTGAAGTGCTTGCGCTAACAGCACCGCTCTCATCTCCAGAACGTTGATATGCAGGGAGGTCTCTGTATCGTTCCACGTGCCTTGGACTGTCCTGCCTGAGTAATGCCCCCACCCAGGCGGGGTCCGTGGTCACCGTGGCGATAGGGGGAGAGGTGCAGAAGGGTGGCCCTTATGGAAGTTTGATGCTTGGAGCCACCATAGTAGCGCCCTTCTGCAAGCCTTGCTGATAGCAATGGGATGGTGGAGAGGAGGGATAGGAAGGACCATTGCACTAACAGAGTCCATTGCAGGACTCGCATGTTCAACAGGTGCATGGGAGGTGTGATCGCTGCTGCCATGGAGCCTAGTGCCCTCAGGATCAATTCTGCTGGTGAAGTCTCTGAAGAAGGATAGCCCCCACATGGAGTTGAAGATTTCTGATTCTCTCGCAGTTAGGAAGGCTCAAATCTCTGGTGTTTATTCTGGCACCTATAAATTCTATGATCTGTGTTGGAGCCAGTAGGGATTTGCGACATAGATAGTAATGCCTAGTTGTGGAGCTAGATGGAGAAAGAAGTCTCTGGCTGAGCAAAGTAGATGCCTTGTTGGTGCGGTCAGGAGCCAGTCGTCCAGGTATGGGAAGACCTGAATTCCCTGGAGTCTCAGGTGGGCCGCAATCACTGCTAACACTTTGGTGAACACCTGGGGGGCTGTGGTGAGGCCAAAGGGAAGGACCCTGAACTGGTAGTGACTGGCTCCCAGCCGGAAGCGAAGGAACCTCCTGGATCGTTTGTCCATTAAGATGTGGTAATACGCATCCTTGAGGTCTATAGAGCACATCCAATCGTTCTCCCTCAGAAGGGGAAGGATAGATTGAAGAGTGACCATTGAATTTTTCCTTGGTTACTGACAGGTTCAAGCAGGAAAGGTCTAGGATGGGTCTCGGATCCCCCGTCTTTTTTGGCACCAAAAAGAACCTGGAGTAGAACCCTAATCTGAGCTGGTCTTGGGGGACGGGCTGGATGGCTCTTTTTCTTAGCAGCTGCTGTATTTCGCTGCGCCCCCTGTGATTGGGTGGTACATCGGGAGGTTCTTGGATTGGGGACATGGAGTGGTATTTTGTACCCTCTGGATATGATGCGAAGCACCCAGTGGTCTGTTGTGATGGACTCCTATGCCGCTAGATGCTTTGAAAAACTCCCCCCGACTGCCTCCAGAGTGGAGCAGTTGGGCAACCCCTCAGGGTTGCTGCGCGGGCCGTTCAGAGAAAGGTTCTCTGGACCCAAAATTTCTCGGAACCCCTCTGCCCCTGGGGCGTCCTCCTGTCCACCTCTGCCACGGTAGGACTGGTTGTCCAGAGCTGGTTGGGATTGTTGTGATTTTCGGAACCACATCTTCTTCTGACCCTTTTGGTTCCTTGAAAAGGACCGCTGGGGAGCAGAGAAGCAGACTCGACGGCAGACAACTTCTTCCGTCCTTCTCCTCTGGACAAGCGTTCGCGAACTGTTTTGCCAAAAGGGCAGAACCATCAAAGGCGTTCGCGAAGGGCGCTTTAAAGGGCTCTGTAAAGTCTAGGGAGCCAGGCCTGGCGTCTCATGACTAGGCCTGCTCCGCTGGACCTAGCGGCTCCCTCTGTGGCGTGGGACAATAGCCGCATAGAGGTGTTTGAAATAGATCTCAGAGTGGCCATTCGGGTGGAGTACAATTGTTTATCCTCCTCGACATAGACTCAGGGGGGGATGCAGCATATTCTTTGATAAGATCCAGCTGCATCCTGATGACATGTGCCATATAGTTCAGAGACCTTACTGAGAAGGTCGCTGAACTAAAGACTCGCTTCCCTAAGCGATCCATCAAATGGGACTCTTTGCTCGGTGGATGGACTGAGGGACTCTCCTGAGCCAATTCCCTCTTTGTGGCTGCCGCCGTCAACATGGCATCTACAGGGGGGCCCTTACTCCAATGAGACCGGTCTGAGGGGGGGCTAAGAATCCTATCCGTGTTTGGGTATGGCTCCACGGTGTCCGGATCCTTCCATGCCCTGGTGGTAATAAGGTCCACCAGGGGATCGGGGAGGACACCCAGGAGGTAGAGGCCTGCCTCAATGCCTCCAGAAACACGGACTCGTCAGAGGAAGACTTGGGGCAGACCACCCACCTCAGATTCTTAGCATCTCCATGATGTCTCCAAAGGAGACATCCTCAGGTGATCTTGGGAGCCTTCCCTTCCTCCAAGTCCGTGTCCTCGGTTAAGGACTCAGGGGAGTCCACGTGCCTCCTTTGCACTTATGCTTGCGGGAGCTTCCTCGGGGGACTGTCCGAGGCCTCGCCAGCAACATCTTGTTCCAATGGAACTATCTGTGACATCGAAGCAGGCTGTCCCTTTGGCGGGTGATGGAAGCCTGGCCCAGCAGAGAGGGAGTGCAGGGAGAGTGATGCAAGGACCGGGGTCGGATGCTCTCAACAGAGCCCTCTCCACAACATCAATGCGAGGAGAGCCACTCTCTAATGGATCAAAGTGGCTCCCACTCGGATCCGATGAAGGATCGAGCGGCGCGAGACCGGATCCGAGGACCAGCGTGCTGCGACCTGGGAGCGAGGCACACTGAATCCCGGATCCGGCTCGGATCACGGCTCCGAGGTCGGATCCGACAGACTCGATGGTAGGGTCGGATCCAGTACCAAGTACTGTCGGCCGACCCACCCCGGCTCCAAGGCTGCTCGGCTCGGGCTCCAACCGGTAGCGGGTGGAGAAGGAGCAATTGGGTGGAAAAAGGTGTCGAGCTCCCCTGAGGCAAACACTCCATCTGCAGCTGGGCCTGGATGAACCGCATCATCCGGTCCAAGTCTGCATCAGATAAACTAAATGTAGATCTCGAAGAGGCCACGAGGAAGGCCTGGAATGCGCCTCGATGACCTCGAAGTGGGTCTCCTCCTCCTCGGGCCCGGGAGAAAGAGGATCGGAGCCGAGGAGGAGGAGACCTAGAAGCAATGGAGGAGAAGCCGCTTAGCTGGCGGGGCAACGGAGGTCTCGGCCTGCGCTTGTGGTGCTTCTCCTCCGCCTCCTCCGACACTTTGGGAGTTTGAGTCCCAGTCGGAGGCAGGGGGCAGGGTCAACCATCACAGGCTGTGATGGAGCCACAGGAGTAGCAGAGGAGCGAGCCAATCGAGGCCACTTTCAGGGATAACCCAAATGTGATGACTGCAACAGTGAAATACGAAGAACATCTGACCTTTTACTGCTCTCCTATAGCACAACCTATCATGATCTGCTTCTACCTAAACTTCACACTTCTCTTTCTATCTCGCCTCTCCTCCTATCACATTACCCTTACTGACTCACATGCATCCCCTACTCTCTCCATAACTTTGCTACCCTCTATTCTTTTTAAATATCCCAATCACTGGTTTCTACCTCCTTAGTTCACTTTTATAAAATAACATTTCTCTCTCCTACACACACACACACACACACACACACACACACACACACACACACACACCAAAGACAAATTCAAATTCCCCCACCTTAGCCCATACATACCCATTCCAATCACAAAATCCCACATGCTTTAGAAGCACACTCCTGTTAGCAGATGATATTCACCCACACCCAGGCCCCTCATACCCTTCCACCAACCCTAGTTTCCCCACTCCTCACCACTCTCTCCTCCAGATACTCCCCTCCCTACTACACACACCACCACTTGAAAAACCCTAGACCTTTTCTCTATTAATATAAAGAGCATTCTCAATAAAACCTCTGACTTACACTCCTGGAAAGCCCAACACTCTCTCCATATTCCAACACTAACAGAAACCTGGCTAAAACCTAACATAGCCAAAAACGAGACACTTCCACCAGGCTACAACATCTTTCAACTAGATAAACTAAAATAGGTAGTGGTGTTGCTATTCTCTATACAGACTTTCTTAATCTTACCCCACTACAAACACCACTACTAAACTTTTACCCCACAGAAAACGAAGTTATGTCTTACCATAACGTTTCATCTGTGTTGTTCATCTTCTTTCATTCATCACTGATGGGTTCGGTTCCGAGCCCTCGTAATGGAGTCGGCCTATTATCAAGCTCGCACCAGCCAAAAAAACGCTTGAGCTAAGCTTATACCCAGAATGCCCTTCTCCATGTGTGATACGAATGTGATACGAAAGAGGGGAACATTGAGAGAGTGTGATTATTTGACTGTTGCCTCACTATATCTCGACATTCTTATTTTCTTTACTTCTTTTTGATATATAAAATGATATGTTTCAGAACATCCTAGCCTTTTCAGCAGACATAAGAGATGATGCTTTGTTCCCGGACATTCTGATGATTTCAGCAAGTTACAACATTTGATTACAAAACAGGACTCGTTTTGAGTTTTCTGGTAAAGTATTAAAACTTGCAAGGTCGTTGGAATATTCCAGTGTAGCATTTGAAATTTGCACAATCACTGTACTCGGTAGGATTTGCTGTTCCTTCTGGGGTGGGTGGCCAACACCACAGAATGTTCTAGCAAGATCCAGCCTACACTGGAAAAGTACTGATTCTCATGACTTGTGGTAAACAATCTGGTTATATATAGATGGGATTCTTCACACTCAGGCAGAAGACTCACCTGTGGAGTGGATGCACTGCCCAGGACCCTTTTCCTGATGAAGACTCCTGCCTGATTGCAACGGGGCTTCCCAGTCGAGACCAAAGACAGGATGAAGCTCTCTCTTTATCAGTGATGTATAACTTTTTTAAATGTATTGTCTAATTCTATTTTCTATTGAATTCTCTATTTTAGTAGAATAGAGTGAATTTATTTTTCTAACTGCGGTGGTGGTGCTGCGGTAGCGTTGTCGCCTCACAGTAAGATGTTGTCCTGTATGATTCTCAGCTAGAGCATCTTCTGTGTGGAGACATGCGTGAAGGGGCGTACCTTCGTTGAAGGTTGTGCGTCAGGGCTGGCAACTCAGCACGTAAAATTCTACTGCCAATCATTAGCGGACCGGAGTTCCGCTGTGGCGACCCCTAACCGGGAAAAGCCGAAAAATACAACAACAAGAGTGAATTTACTTTTCTCTTCTTAGCAGACAAACAGAGTTTACTAGCTTATTAGTTTTTGTGTCAGTAGAAATAAAGTTTGTATAACTAACTTTTGGTGCATAGAGTATCATTTCGAATCCTGCTCATTAGGCAATACATTATTTTTGGCGTAGTCGGCAGGATCCGAAATGTTTAAAAGGAAAAGTAAGAAGGAAACAGTAGTTTCAGAGGTAGAAATTCCAGGATGGGACCAGGACCCATAAAAGCATTAGCTTTGGAATGGTCAAGTGGTACAGGATTAAGTGAGAAGTGGGATGTTTGCTTAAAAGATGCCAAACCAGGTTTGGTGCAAGCATACCTACTTTAGTTGAAAAAGGGAAAGAACTGTGTGCTGTATGCAGACTAATTCATGACTGCATACCGAAAACTACATGTAGATAAAATGTGTAAGTGTGAACAAACAGAACAATTAGAGAAACGAATAGTAGAGTTAGAAAAACAAAATGTAATCTTACAGTGTCAGACTAAATTACTAGCAGACAAAACGAACATGTATCAGCATGCAGCAGAAAAGGCTGCTATACGGGTAGCGAGATACAAATATCGTAAACGAAGAGGTAAAATTAATAAAAAGAAAGTACAAATGTCAATAGCAAATGCAGGTTTTGACTGGGATCCAGACCATCGGGATGGAGATATTTGGTACTCTTCTGATTCTCCGTCCCATTCAGACTCTGATAATGAAAATAGTGAGGAGGAACAGAATAAAGAGGGACCAGTAAAGGTAAAACCAATTCTCAGATGAAAACAGCAGATGCTTCCTGGTCAGCAAGGGCGAGGATATCAGCCAGGGCGTCATGACCATTTTATGGAACATTTTACACAACAGGAAGTAAGTGATATAATTGAAAAATTTAAACAAAGGTCAGGGGAATCTCTAATTACATGGTTAGTGAGACTTTATGAGACTGGGGCCACAGGAATACAGATGGATGATGATGCAAAAATGTTTTGTGTATTAAGTAGCGATCCTTCAGTACAAAATGCACTACAGAGATATAATGGCCTGTAACACCTCTTTTTAAGATTATAGTAGATTGTTGTGCTGAAAAATATCCTACAGAAATGGACTGGCCTTCCAATGATAGGCCATGGTATACATGAAGAGATGCTATTCAAAGAATAAAAGAATAAACAATGAAAACTGCTTTACTTGTAGGAACTGCTAATACTGTTAGAGCAATTTGCAACAGTGTATCAGTCAGAAATAAGGTTATCAAGTCAGAGCCACCAGCTTATAAAACAGTGATGTTAACATTTAATTAGTGAGACGGGAAATGCTATCTCTACGGTTATTGAGGGATTCAGACAGTTGGGAGAGAGAGGACAATGGAGATCAAAACAATCAAATGTTGACAAATGAAAGAATAAGAGCGATGGACGTAAGAAGGCCCGAGTATCCCATAAGACATGTTTACTGCATTGTTAAAGGATGGGGTGTCAGAGGATGAGATTGATGAGATAGATACTCCGGCAATGTGGGAGATGTACAAAAAACGAGGTTTGAATAAGAAAGGCAGGCAAACTTGGAATGTAGAAAAACGGGAGGAATATGTAGCAGACAGCAAAACTGAAAATAGGGAAGAAGGTTCAGCAGTTCCCACCAGCAATGTATCCTGATTTGTCAAATTAACATTTCGACTAGGAAATTGTCCAAGCTCAAGTGGATGGGCTTGGCAGGATTTTAGACCATATGTAGACTTGACAATATTTTGGAAGAATAAAAATGAACAACAGGTCCTAGCTCTAATTGATACTGGAGCGGAGGCCTCACTAATTTATGGTAATCAGAGTTTATTTAAAGGGCGACAAGTTACTATTACAGGACTTGGTGGAAAGCAAATTAAAGCTGTTCAGGTGATGTTAGAAATGAAAATAGGTCGATTGCCAAAGAAAAAGTACTCTGTCTTAATAGTACCTGTTCCTGAATACATAATAGGAATTGACATTTTAAAGGGCCTGACGTTGAATTTATTGGATGGACAGCATCAATTTGGCGTTAAGCCAAATTTTTCAGTCAAAACAGTTACAGCAGGAAAAGTTAAAATGCCACCCATGGAATTACCTTCAGCAACAAAGGTAATTAGTTTAAAGCAATATAGAATCCCTGGGGGGCATAAGGAGATAGGTGAAACAATTCAAGATTTATTAAATGCAGGCGTCTTAAATACTACGACAGCATGGAATAATCCAGTTTGGCCTGTCAAAAAGTCGGATGGGTCTTGGTGAATGACAGTAGACTACTGAGAATTGAATAAATATACTCCACCAATAACAGCGGCAGTTCCAGTTACAATTACATTAATAGAAAATATACAGAAGCACCAGGATACTTGGTATGCAGTACTAGACTTAGCAAATGTTTTCTTTACTATACCAATTGCAGAAAAGAATTAGGACCAATTTGTTTTCACCTGGCAGGGACGACAATATACATTTACTCGGTTACCACAAGGATATTTGCATAGTCCCACTATCTGTCACAAAATAGTGGCAGAATATTTAGACGAAATAAAGTTAGCCCAGAATATGCAAATTTCACATTACATTGATGATATTCTTATTCAGGGAAATTCTGAACAAGAAGTGAGTGAGCATTTACAGATGGTAATTAATCACATGAGGACAGAGGGCTGGGAAATAAATCCCAACAAAATTCAGGGACCAGCTCAGACAGTAATATTCTTGGGAATTCAGTGGCAACAGGGACATAGAGAAGTTTTACTGAAGGCAAAACAAAAGATTTTAGAATTTCCAACCCCTCGGGACAAAACGGAGGCACAGCGCTTTATAGGATTATTCGGATTTTGGACACAGCATATTCCTCATTTAAGCCAAATACTTTCCCCATTGCACAAGGTGACTAGGAAGAAATATGAGTTTGTCTGGGGGGGGGATGATCAGCAGAAAGTTTTTGAACAAGCAAAGCAGGCTATTCAAAAAGCACTAGATTTATGGGCCCTACAGGACGGGGAAGTAGTGTTACATGCATCCGTGCAGGATCATTATTGCTAATTGGAGCCTTTGGCAGGTGCCTCTGGACCAGGAGGTTACCAGACGCAGGGGAAAGATATTCTCCTTTTGAGAAGCAAGTGCAAGCATGTTACTGGACACTTGTAGATACTGAACAAATGACAATAGGGCACACTGTACTCTTGCAACCAGAAATACCTATAATGCAGTGGGTGATGAGTTCACCCAAGATGCATAGAATAGGTCATGCACAGGAAGCAAGCGTTTTTAAATGAAAATGGTGTATTCAGGACAGGGCTAAACCTGGAATTAATGGGGTAGCGATGTTACATGAAAAGGTGGCTCAAATACCAATAGATCAACAACTATCTGTTACTGATAAAGCTGAACCAGTCAGTGAGTCCCCGGTAAAATGGGGAATGCCACTAGAATGTAAAACATGTTTGGTTTACTGATGGGTCAGCAAAATATGTAGGGAATAAAAGATGCTGGAAGGCTGTATCTTATAATCCAGTAACTAATAAAATTTTAACATCTTTCGGGAGTGGCAAAAGTAGTCAATATGCAAAATTATATGCTGTATATCAAGCACTGAAACAGGAGATGCCAGGTTTGTTTGTGTCTTTTGGCTTTTCCCAGTTAGGGGTCGCCACAGCGGAACTCCGGTCCGCTAATGATTGGCAGTAGAGTTTTTACGTGCTGGCTTGCCGGGCCTAACGCACAACCTTCAACGAAGGAACGCCCGTTCACGCATGTCGCCACACGGAAGACGCTCTAACTGAGAATCGAACGGGCAACGTCTTGTCATATTTATACTGACTCTTGGTCAGTGGCAAATGGGTTAGCAACCTGGTTGCCTACCTCGCATAAAAATGATTGGAAAACTCATTCAAAAGAAATTTGGGGAAAAGAATTATGGTGATCGATTTGGGAAATGATAAATCGAGGTACTGTAACAGTTTATCATGTTGATGTGCATTGTTCTGCATATTCTCTAGACCACTGGTTTAATTCTGTTACAGATGAACAAATAAGAATTTCAGAAGCTAATATACCAGATGACTCTGAGAAAGTGGGGATGGCAAAATGGGCACATCAGAAATGTGGACGTCTGGGAGAAAAAGCTACTTACAGGTGGGCACAAACAAGAAGAATTGCACTTTCATTAGATTTAATTAAAACTGTTATATTACAATGCCCAATACGTCAGCATACACAACAAAGATCCATACCTCATACAGTTTAGGGACATATAGGATGAAGAAAGTTGCCAGGACAAATATGACAAATTGATTATGTTGGTCCTTTACCATTAAATAGAGGTTGCCAATATATATGTACAGCAGTAGATACTTATTCTGGGTATCTTATTGGTTTTTCATGCTGAGTGACACAAGTAACTACTTTAAAAACCTTAGATTTAATCATTTTGTATTATGGAATGCCTCTGCAAATACAATGTGATAACGGCTCTCATTTTAAAGGGAAAATGGTACAGGATTTTGCAAAACAACATAATATTGAATGGGTATTTCATATACCCTATTACCTGCAGGCAGCAGGGTTAAATGAAAGAATGAATGGATTACTTAAAGACCAATTAAGAAAATTAGGAAATGGGACTCTGCAAAGCTGGAGAGATAATTTACATATGGCATTACAGATTTTAAATAATAGACCGATTTCAGAAACAGAAACACCATTAATGAGAATGTTAACTCCAGCATTGCAGATCAAACCATATGTGACGACAGAAACAATCACATTTTGGGAAACTCAAACAGGTGCATTAGCTCCTACTAGAGCTACACCTGAGGCTGCAGGACTGACTGAGTTTATGTTCAATGAATACTGCCAAGGTCAGTTCAACTGATCGAGACTGGAAATGGAATTCAAATTCCAACAAAGCATTTTGGTTGGATAATACCTCAATCAATACTTGCTTTAAAAGGTGTTCAGGTTGTGGATGGAAATATTGAAGCAGGTCACCAAGGGAAATTTAAAATTATTCTGTTAAATACTTCAGATGATAATGTTCATGTACGGAAAAAGGATAAGGTAGCCCAAATATTCATTGTACCTGTGTTAGGCAGCACAGTCACCGCCTGTTGCTGCCTTTGAGAAGGAACAAATATCCAGTATGTGTGAAATCAATTTGGTTGCAAAAATAGAACCCAATGAACAACCTGAACAAGCAGAAGTTATTGCTACTGGAAGTGACAATACTGTTTTAATTATTAAACCAGGAAAGGAAAAATGGAAATATATATACCAGCAGATTGGTGTTATTTGCGAGAATAATCATGCTACTTTTCTTTGATTTCAGATTCCATTTCCAGTGCTAATTGTTGCTGGTCTTGTACTGCATGAAGTCCCTTTGGCAGAGTGCGTAACACCAGGAGTAAAAGCAATTTGAATTAATTCAACAGTACTCCAGTGGGGATGCCCTGCTAGACAAGGATGTTCTACTGTAAATTTGACTTTTGAAGGAAATTTAACTGTTTGAAGGGTAAGAAGAGGGCATCTTTATGTTCAGGTACTGGATGACAGACAAGCTACAGTAATAATTCAAAGCTACACAGACATAAGATGTTGTAATTGTAAATATTAACAGACATACCGAGAAAATTACTACTTTTGCCAGAACGGAACTGATATTTATAATAAATCAATTGATCTACAGAACATTACAGTATTGTTTTGTATGAATGCAACTCAAATTATAAATGGAATATGGGCCTCTCAAATAACTGTATTAAAAAACCCTACGGCTCACTTTGACCAAATAATTAAAGTGCCTTCTACATGTAAATATGTAGGACAGACATATCAAAAGACTGTACCTTTTGATATTAGAGGGGGTCCTTTTCAATTATTGTTGGAGCGTTTGGAGCTGCTTTGGCAGTTGAAGTTTTGTTCATACAGGTCGCCGGGGTTAAATGACAGAGTTAGCTTAGCTTGTATTTTGAAGTTAAGAAGTTTACAAAGGTAAAATTCATTATTTTTTAATAACTCGTGTCAATTTTTTGTTTTGTTTTAGTGTTTATACACAAACTGGTATTAGTTTTACAAGGTTGTTCTTTTTCAGTATTTTCAAAACTAAAGACACGATTTTTGGATGCAGTAGTGCTTTAAGAGTTGTGTAGATTACTTTTACCATTGACGTCAGGGACTTCTCGTTAGCTGCTTGATCCATTCGAATGTAACGTGACGTTTTAATTAGGTATATATATATATATATATATATATATATATATATATATATATATATATATATATATATATATAAACATTTTTATGTTTTTACCTTAGTCTGATGAAGTTCATTGATTTTGAACGAAAAGTGGATGTTAATAAAACACAACATTTTATTCAATTGCCGGTTTCCTCTGTCGTGGAATTTTGGTTTTCTTTTAGAGTTTGTTACAGTTTTTTCGTTGATATATAAAATTATGTTATGTTCTGGAACATCCTAGCCTTTTCAGCAGTCATAAGAGATGACGCTCTGTTCCGGAACATTCTGATGATTTCAGCAAGTTACTACATTTGATTACGAAACATGACTTGTTTGGAGTTTTCTGGTAAAGTATTAAAACTTGCAAGGTCGTTGGAATATTCTAGTGTAGCATTTGAAATTTGCAGAATCATTGTACTTGTCAGGATTTGCTGTTCCATCTGGGTGGGTGGCCAACACCACAGAATGTTCTAGCAAGATCCAGCCTACACTAGAAAAGTACTGATTCTCATGACTTGTGGTAAACAATCTGGTTATATATAGATGGGATTCTCCACACTCAGACAGAAGCCTCACCTGCCCAGGACCCTTTTCCCGATGAAGACTCCTGCCTGACTGCAACGGGGCTTCCCAGACGAGACTGAAGACAGGATGAAGCTTTCTCTTTATCGGTGATGTATAATTTCTTTAAATGTATTGTGTGATTCTATTTTCTACTGAATTCTCTATTTTAGCAGAATAGAGTGAATTTACTTTTCTGTTCTTAGTAGACAAATAGAGTTTATTAACTTTTATTAGCTTTTTAGTTTTTGCGTCAGTAGAAATAAAGTTTGTATAACTAACTTTTGGTGTATAGTGTATTATTTCGAATCCTGCTCATTAGGCAATACACCATGTTACCACAGATTGAGTTTGTTGAAGATAGAGAAGTAAAGCTGAGACCACTTCTGCGCAAATGCCCTAGTACACCATTTGGACTCAAAGCATCCCCCAGGAGCCTTTGGCGGGGGAAGGGGGATGGGATGTGATGAATGAAAGAAAATGAACAACACAGATGGAACGTTATGGTAAGACATAACTTCTTTATCTGATGTTGTTAATCTTCTTTCCATTCATAACTGATGGGAGAGAATCCCAAGCTACCTTGAGGTCCATGGCTGACCCTTATGGAAGAACACTCCTGAGTACCACTGAGCTGAAGGCAGCTCTCCCTCTGGAGACCAAGTCCAATTTGTAATGATTGATAAAAGTATAAGGTTTAGCCCAAGTGGCTGTTGCGCAAATGTCATCCATGGAAACCTTGGAATGGAAAGCTACAGATGTTGCCATAGATCTAGTGGAGTGAGCTTTAACCTTTGGCATAGGTTCTTTTGTGAGGGAATAGATAAAACATATGCAGTCACTTAGCCATTTTGATAATGTAACCTTCGAAACAGTTTTTCCCATTCTAGGCCCAGAAAAGGAGATGAAAAGCTGTTCAGACTTACGGATAGGTGTGGTCCTATAGAATCTCAGTTGCCTATGTACATTCAAGGAATGTAGGCAGTACTCTCTTTTACTGGAAAAAATTTGGAAAGAACACTGGTAGGTCAATGATCTGGTTAATGGAAAAATCAGAAAACTTTGGGGAGGAAGGATGGGTTCGTCTGGAATGATACTCTGTCTTTATGGAAGACCAGATACGGCCTCTTGATACACAATGCCTGCAGCTCCAAGACCCATCTGGCTGACATGATGGCTACTAAGAACAAAGGTTTCCAGGACAAGAACTTTAGGTCACACTGCGGGTTCAAAGGGGATTTGAGTCAAAGACTGAAGGACTAAAGTGAGGTTCCATGGTTCCACAGGCTGACAGGAGGCCTGATGTGACAGGCTCCCTTGAGAAAGGCTTTGCATTGCGTAACGAGATGAGAGGGGAGCCATCTAGACCACTGTGGAAATTAGAAATCGCCAAGTGTATTCGCACGGTAGAGGCAGAGGCTCCATTATCAAAAAACTTAGCCAGGTATTGGAGCACTGCAGTCACTGGAGCCAAATACGGGTCTAGCATGTTATCCTTAGACCAGCTGGAGAACCTTTTCCATTTATCCTGATATAGTCTTCTGGTGGATGGTTTATGAGAAGCCAGAATGATGTCATGAACAGGTGAGATGAGATTAGCTTGCCTGGCAACTAACGGAAGTGGAGAAACCAAGCCGTTGGCTTGAGACTGGACAGATTCGGGTGGCTCAACCCTTGGGGGTGAGTAATCAGATCTGGAAGAGGGTCCAGGATCCACGGCAGGTATACTAGGTGAGGCCACAGGAAGGGGAACAAACTTGTCGAGGCCAGAATGGGGCTGAGAGAATCACCTTGCATCTCAACCGAAGAACTTTCTTTAAAAGATCGCAACAAGGCTGGCCCCAATGGATGAAGATTTCTGTCGCCACCTTGGGATTGAGGGATCACTCGTGAGGCAGGAGGATGCATCTGCTCTGTTTGTCCGCAATTCCGCTGGAGCTCTCCGGGGTATGCATTGCTATCAGAAAGCGGTCAGAAGCTATCGCCTACTGCCAGATTCTCATGGTCTCTTGACAGAGGGGGTAGGATTTGGTTCCTCCTTGGTTGTTGATATACCAGGCCACTGACATATTGTCTGACTGAATTACAATCATCCCAGAAGGGAGAACTGGGTGAAATGCCTGCAACGCTAACAGTACCACTCCCCGTTCTAGAATGTTGATATGCAGGTTGGCCTCTATGGTGGACCATGCGCCTTGGACTGTCTTTCCCTGGAAATGGCCCTCCCACCCAATCAGGGAAGCATCCATGGTCACAATGGCCTTGGACTGAGAAGACTGGAATGGGTGATTCCAAAGTTCTGCACCTGGCCTCATCCACCAAAGAAGGTCCTGCTTGCAGGAGTTGGTTATGTAAATTTGGGAATTGTGAGGATGTTAGTTTGGGAACCACTGCGAAAGAAGTATTCATTGCAGAATTCGCATGTATAGCTTCACGAGGGGCACTATCGGGATTGAAGCTGCCCTGGAACCTAGGGCCTGGAGAACCTCCCTTGGAGAAACTTTTGTTTGGCGGAGTATCACCCGGAGCTGGAGTCTCAATCGCTGGGAGCGACACTAGACAGTACTGGGTGTTGAACACGGCTCCAATGAATTCTATTTGCTGTGTAGGAAGAAGGTTTGATTTCTCCCAGTGTAGTGTTATTCCCAGAGTTTTTGCCAGAGAGAGAGTGCAATGCAGAGCTGTTACCAGTAGATGCTTGGGGGGCAGTGAGGAGCCAGTCGTCCAAATATGGAAACACTCGGAATCCTTGTAGTCTCAAATGAGCTGTGATCACTGCCATACACTTCGTGAACATGTTGGAGGCTGTAGAGAGACCGAATGGCAGGGCATGAAACTGATAAGGACTGGCTCCCAGCCAGAAGTGAAGCAGACTCCTGGAGCGTTTATCCATTTTGATGTGGTAATAGGCATCCCTGAGATTTTTCGAGCACATCCAATTGCCTTCCCTTAAAAATGGGAGAATGGACTGAACCGTGACCACTGGGAATTTGGTTTGGGTGACAGACTTGTTCAGGCTCCTGAGATTCAGAAGGGGTCTCCAGTCCCCTGTCTTTTTTGGCACCAAAAAGAATCTCGAGTAGAATCCGGATCCGCATTGGTCTGGTGGGACTGACTGGGTGACTGTTTTTTGATACAGCCTTCTTATTTCTGAAGCTTCATCTTCCCTTTGACTGGGTGGAACATCGGGAAGCTTTTTTGGAAGTGTTGGTTGACAAGAAAGGGGAATGGTGTAACCTCTGCTGATTATACTCTGCACCCAACGATCGGTGCCAGGCAGCTTGGTGCAGAGAAAAATGACCCCCGACTGCTTCCAGAGGTAAGCAATCGGGCTGCTCTTCAGGAGCATTAGTAAGGCTGTCCAGAGAAGGACAGCCTGGAGCCCTGGTTACGAGTACCCCCCCTGCCCCTGTAGGGGCGTCTTCCGGAATTGTTACTCCCTCTGCCCCTGGGGGTATCATCACCACGGGCGACATGGAAAGGACCCAGAGATTTTTTTCTGCCACATTTTCCCACTCCTCTGATTCCTGGAAAAGGAACACTGAGGATTAGCAAAATCTATAAACATAGTCCCAAGGGTAAAGTGCCTTGGTATTAAAAAGTCTATGAATAAACGTATGAATAACTCCAAGGCTCACCACTGGCTGAAAAAACAGAATAGCTCACTTTAATATATAACACAAGAAAAAAACAAGAAAAAACAGTAAGTGTGAAAGCGCGCACAGTCTGAAGAAGCGTTCAGAGTAACGCGAAAGCGCTTACTGTTTTTTCTTGTGTTGCATATTAAAGTGAGCTGTTCTGCTTTTTTCAGCCAGTGGTGAGCCTTGGAGTTACTCATATTTTAACACTGAGGATTAGAAAACCGTAAGCCTATAGCAGACAGGGTCTTGCCGTCTTGCTCGCTCCTGGCTAGCGTGTCCTTTACCTTGGAGCAAAAAAGGGACGATGTTTCAATGGGAGCATTCAGAAAGGATGACTTGAAGGGATCTGCGAGGTCACAAATGCGCATCCAGGCATGACGTCTCATGAACCCGCCTGTTCAGTTGCATGTGACAGCAACCTCATGGGAAGAGTTGGAGATAGACTCCAGTGTTGCGAGCTGCGAGGCAACTTTGTCCCTTACCTCATCAGACACCTGTCCTAACAGTGTTTCAGAGAGTTCAGAGATTAAGTCCCTCTGGAGCCTCGTGAAATGTGCCAAGTAGTTCAGCGACCTCATGGCAAAAGGTCACTGATGCATAAACTCGCTTTCCAAGTCTGTCCACAGCCCGGGACTATCTGTTGGGTGGGTGGACAGCAGGACTCTCCTCAGCCAAGTCCTTTTTTGTGGCCACCACCACCACTATAGCATCAACTGGTAACCATCTGGACCAATGTGGGTTCTCCTAGGGCGGGGAAAGAATTTTGTCAGGTCTCCGAGGTATCGCTTCAGTGGAATCAGGGTTCTTCCAAGCACGCTGCACAATGAGCTGGATGAGTTCATCGGCAGATGGGGTCACCCAAGAGGTAAATGGCCAAGCCCAAAAACCCTGCAGGAACACGGACTACTCAGAAAAAGGGTTGGAGGGCTTCCAGTCACCTCTCTGTTTCAGCATTTCAAGGATGTCTCCAAAGGAGACATCATCAGGAGGTGACCGTGGGGACCCTTCACCATCATCGTAATCCGTGTTTTCCGTTAGAGACTCCTCGGGTGAGTCTACGTGCTTCCTCTTGCACAATCTCTCATGAGGGGGGGCTCCTCAGTGGGGGCCTCTGAGGAGGACTCGGAGGAGCGGGTACCCTGAACAAGGGTGTCCTGCGGCTTCTCTGCCCGGTGACCCGGGGAGGTGGTCTGTGGCAGCTGTAGCGCAGGAGGTGAGAACTGGGGTTCCAACGTCAATGGAGTGCTTCCAGAAGCAAGAGCCCTCTCCATCGTGCAGAAAGCAGGTCCACACAAATAGGGATGGGAGCCCGGAACCAAGAAAGACAACCTCGGGATCAGGGTCATATCCCACTCTGACGAACCTGCCACCACAGATGGAACTTCAAGTAGGATAATACAGTTGTGTACAGTTACCATAAATGTAGATGTTCGAGTGTATTCACTGTTGCAGTCATTACAATTGGGTTATCCTGCTGGCAGGCTACCCTCAGTCGGCCTGAATTCCAAAGTCTAGGTCCGGCGCCGGCTGCTGTCGCGTCTTCCCTGACGTCAGTGCGCCAGGGGTATAAAAGATGCAGCCGACGCCATTTTCTTCAGTTTTTCTTGCCCCAGATGCCAGGTGCCCCCAAAAGGGAAGGCTAAAAATATGTCAATAAAACATGCATGCACCAAAATATATATATTGCCTTCATCTACAAGCAAATACACCACATAGGTTGTATAGAATAGAGAAGTACAGATAAGTTCCAGCAAAGAAGTGGGGGATGGCGGGTGGGTAACCTGGACTGCAACAGTGAATACACTCAAACATCTACATTTACGGTAAGTGGACACAACTGTACTATGTTCTTCATGTTTCACTGTTGCAGTCATTACAGTTGGGTTGAATCCCAAAGCTAAAGTTGGGAGGCTGGAGCTAAATAGCATTAGGAGCGACTATTAGGCCCTGCAGAACTGCAGTGGCAAAGCCTGCCCTGGATTTAGAGTAGAGTGGTAAATCACTTACTTTGTGAAGTGCTTTGTGAAGTTGTGCACTGAACTCCAAGTAGCAGCCTCTAAAATGTCTTTGGTTGGAACTCCCCTGAGGAAGGCTGCTGAAGTGGCTGCTGCTCTGGCTGAATGTGGCCTAATGCCCTTAGGTACTGGCTTGCCATGTTGTGAATAGCAGAAACGAATGCAGTGGCCTATCCACTTTGAAACAGTCTGCTTTGAGATAGCCTTTCCTTGAAATCCTGCAGCATATGCCACTAGTAATTGCTCTGTCTTTCTGAAAGCTTTGGTTCTATTCAAATAGAAGCTGTCTGTGTATGTCCAAAGAATGCAGAATTCTCTCCCCCTTATTCTGTGGGTTTGGATAAAAGGTAGGCAGATGAATAGTTTGGTTAAGGGCCACACTGGACACTACCTTAGGCATAAATGTCGGGTTTGTCCTCAGAGAAACTCTGTCTGGATAAAAAATGATAAAAGGTTCCACAGCCATTTGTGCCTGTAGCTCTGAGACTCGTCTTGCAGAAGTTATTGCTAGGAGAAGAGCTGTTTTCCAAGATAAAAACTTTATATCAGCTGTAGCGGCTGGCTCAAAAGTAGGCAGGGTGAGTTTTTTCAAGACATAATTGAGGTCTCATGGAGGTATTGGTGATCTCCTTGGAGGCCTTAAATGTTTGGCCCCACTGAGGTACTGCCTTAATAAAGGATGAGAAAAGATTGGTGGCTCTTTATTGTAATGAGCTGAAATGGCAGAGGCATGAATTTTTATAGATGAAAAGGATAGGCCTTTGTCCAGCATCTCAGTCAAGTATTGCAAAATCTGAGGAATATTTGATACAGCTGTGTCAATTCCTTGTGCCTGGTTCCAAGCACAGAATCTCTTCCATTTTCCAGAATAGGATTTTCTAGTACTAGGCCTCCTGGCCTCCAAAATGATATCCATCACTGCTTTAGTGAGAGGTGTGTTTTGTATGACTACATTATTCGCCATGCTGCCAGATTTAAGGTCTTGAGTTGGCTGTGCAGGATTTGATTGTTCTGCTGGGACAGTAGATGAGGCACTTGAGGTAAGGTCCAGGCTGGGCATAGAGACAAGTTCCTTAGGATTGGGTACCAGTACTGGCGTGGCCAGTCTGGGGCAATTAGTATCCTTTTTGGCTTCTCCTGTCTGACCTTTAGGAGTACCTTGGGGAGGACAGGCAGAGGAGGAAAGGCATATACTGTTAAGTTTTTCCAGCTGAAAGATAGGGCATCCACTTTCCATGCTTCTCTGTGATAAGTCCTTGTGCAGAATCTCTTTAGTTGGCAGTTGTGTTATCAGTAGTTGTCCCGGATGAAGTAGGTCCTTGAAGGCTGTCAGGGCATTTTGAACAGCTAGCATCTCTTTTTGATTGATATGTAGATGCATTTGGTTTGCGGCCCATGTGCCTTGAATACATTTTCCTGCCATCTGGGCTCCCCAGGCATAATCCGATGCATCCATTGTTAATGTCTGTGTGGATGGGGGTAGAGTGAATGGCTGTCTCTTGTTCTGGTGACAGGCCTTCCCCCACCATCGAAACTCCTGTTGCAGGCAGGGAATGAGAGTAACTATTGTTTCCAGGCTGTGGCAATGTTGAGTCCAAACACTTTTTAGGTACCACTGAAGTTTCCTCATATGCAGTCTTGCATATGGAATTAGTGGAATGCAGGATGCCATGAAGCCCAAAGCCTGCAGAATTTTTCTTGCAGATAACTGGGCCTTTGTTGCCAACAGGTTGAAATAGGTAGTGAGTTACCTTTGCTTGTCTGACGTGAGATAAGCCATCTAGGCAGATGTATTTAAGCTTGCACCCAGGAATATTATCTCTTGAGAGGGTACTAGTTTTGACTTCTGTTCATTGACTGTGTGCCCTAGGCATGGTAGTAATCTCTTTACAAACACCAGATGCTGTAGTAGAATGTTCCTTGTTCTCTGCTTGAATGAGGCAGTTGTCCAAGTAAGGATATATTTGTATTCCTCTGTCTGCAGAATGCAATTACTGGTGACAGGCACTTTGTGAAGACCCTGGGCGCAGAAGATGAGCCAAAGGGCAGTGCAAAGAATTGGTAGTGCATTGAGCCAGCTTTGAATCTGAGGTATCTTCTGCATGTTTCTCTGATTGGGACATGCAGGTATGCCTCTTTTAGATCTAAAGTCACAAGCCAAACCTTCTTGCCCAACATGGGCAGAAGCTGCTGTAGAGTCAACATTTTGAATTTTGAAATATCCAGATATGTGCTTAGAATAGATAGGTCCAGTATTTTTTCTCCAGGTTTTGTCCTTTCTGGGTGCCAAGAACAGTCGAATAAAATCCTTGTCCCTGCTCTTGCTCTGGTACTTGTTGAATGGTCCTCATGTCCATGAGGGATGAGGCTTGTTTTTGCGCCTCTGCCCATTGATGTTTTGGCAGGTCTGGCCAACTGTTTGCCCTTGGCAGGGTATGGAAGTGAAACTTGTAGCCTTGTGACACTATGTTTACGACCCATTTGTCTTGGGTTATTATGTGCCAATTTTGTGAAAAAAGTGCTAGTTTTCCCCCTAAGGGTGCTGCCAGAAGATAAGTGCTTGGCACAGGCATGGGGAAGTCATTGGGACTGTTTCCTGTATGGCTGTGATTTGTCTTCTCCAGGTTTGGAGGTAGAAGCATCGCATTGTTTAGACCTGTACGAACCTTGGGGCAGGGATCTGCCTCCAGGGCGTCTGTATCTGCCCCTTTGTGGCCTGTCTGACACTGGAAAGGATCAATTCTTTGTAGGCCAGTGTCTGCTAAATCTTGGTGGCTGTACCTGTAAGAAATCCTTGACTGTTTGCATAGATTTAGCTTTGTCCTCCATTTTCTTCAACACTTCTTCTGCCTTAACACCAAACAAAGCATCATGTTGTAATGGAGCATCTAATAATTTTGCTTTAACATGATCACATAGATTTTGCTCCTTTAACCAAACATGCCTCCTAATGACAGAACCTGTAACTGCAGCCCTGCATGAGGCCTCCAGAGAATCAAAACCACATTGCAAAGTATGCTTTCCAACTTGTTCAGCTGCATGCAATAATTCCTGCATTTCTTTGTTTTCTGCACATTCAGAATTTATCAACATTTTCTGTTTAAGCAGTGACATAATATATTGCTGATATTTGAGCATATGAAACTGACAATTTAAAGCCCTTAGAGCCAGGGTAGCTGAAGTGTAAAATCTTTTTTCCCCATCTGTCCAGTGCCCTAGAATCCCTGTCAGAAGGAGTAGGGTTTTTTGCAGTGGAAGCCTTGACCCCTTTGGGACCCTGAGAGATAGTTTCTGGGTCAGCAGCAGGGTTTTTGAAAAGGAATTCAGGAACTCTGTAGTACCTGTCCAGCTTAACAGGAGCTGGAGGTAAGGAGTCAGGGGTCAGACTAGACTCTGAAAATACATAATCTACAATGTCTAACACAGGTGGAATAGCTAGGGGCCTGTGTTGTGGTAGTAAAAGGAAGTCTCTGAGCCTTTTCTTAGATTCTGAATAATCTTGGCTCTCGTGGAAATGCTCCCTTCATGGTATGTAATGTTTCCCCAAAAGAATAATCCTCAAGAGGAGAGGCTGCAGGGATTGATTCTTCAGCATCAGAATCCTCATAGGGAGGAAGAGAGTAGTCCTGATCAGAAGAGGAATCAGATGAAATGGAAACCTGATCTGAAGATTCATATTCTGTCTCTTGCCTAGGCCTCTTATCAGGAGGGGGATGGGAACACCTGATCAAAGTAATTAGGTCTTCGACCATTTTGAGCATCTGTTTTTTAGGCATGGAGGCCTGTCCATGAGGCTGTTGTACTTGTTTCTTTGTCTTTAAAGGTGCTTTAGTCTTTGCCTTTGAAGCTGAAGTCGTTTTAACATATAACTGAGTAGGTCTGAAAACACCCTCAGAAGCCAATGCCTGCTCAGCGGCTCCGGACCCATCTGAGGGAATGGTTTCCGAAGGTCCAATACCTTGAGCTTCCAGCGGCCTGGTTGACTCCACGTGAGTGTTGGTAGCGGCCTGCGAGTCTAAAGTAGCGGTCGTCAGGGGCTGTGAAGGCACCTCACTGAGAACAGGCGACTGGCTTAGAAGAAGCCTCGTCGTTGGTTTTGGACCTCTGATGCCTGTCCTTTTCCTTGCGTTTCTTGTGAATTCCGGTAGTCGGATGGCTATCCGATGACATTGTATAGTTAAATCTTCTGCCAAAATAGTGAAATGCAAAATCGTACCGAAGCTTAATAGTGCATTGGTTAAATCTAGCACAAAACCGACAACAAGCAATGTCGTGGTCAGGGTCTAGGCAAGGAATACATTAAGAATGAAAGTCCTTATGAGGTATTTGCTTCCCACAAGAAATACAATTATTAAACTTTTTCTGACATCGGTCTGGAGCAAGAAAAAAGTTTCCCCAACGGGGTACTTAGCTTTTAGTGAAGACTTCGGATCTGAAAATCGAACACGAAAATCTCAGGAGTCGGCCGACTGGCACTTGCGAACTGGTTTTGCTTCGGGCACCGCGCGGCAAGAAAGACTGGAGAAAATGGTGTCGGCTGCATCTTTTAAACCCCTGGCGCACTGACGTCAGGGAAGATGAGACAGCAGCCGACGCCAGACCTAGATTTTGGAATTCAGGCCGACTGAGGGCAGCCTGCCAGCAGGATAACCCAATTGTAATGACTGCAACAGTGAAACACGAAGAACATCGGTGTAGACAAGACAACTGGCACCGAGGACAGAACTGAAAGCGCACCCAGAACAGTGTCCCGAGCCGGGAAGCCCGCCCCCCAATCCCGAGATTGAGGAAGAACCAGTTCTGTGGGAACAGAGGACCAAAGGGGCAAGCCCAGAGCCTGAGTGAGGTCCATTATAGGCACCGAAGTGGTGGGTTCTGAGAAGCACATCACAGCAGAAAGCTTTGGAACTGGAATGGTCAAAGGAGGAGAGTAAGATGGAGTCTGTGGAGAAACCAACCCAAGTCCTGAAGGTGGATGGGTCTTAGAAGGTGTGGGTATCCCCCTGGCTGCCAACAGCTGGTTCACAAGACGCACCACATGGAGTTCTGACAGGCTCCTGGTGGATCTAGTGGACACTCCAGATGGGGAGTCAGGTCGATCAGTGAACAGGCTATAGGTTTGACCCAGGAATGCATCTACGGAAGGAGAGTATTGGGTCCGTGGTGCAAGGTCTGCCGGCACCGATATCTCAAGTTTCAAGACCGGGATCAAAGGGGTCAAGTCCAGTTTAGTGAAAACCATGCTCGGTGCTGAAGGGACACTGAGCTGAAGCAGAGGGTTCCAATGTCATATCAGAGGTAGGCACCAAAGACATGCACTACATGCACTGAGCCACAGTGGTCACAGATTCTGAAGTTGTAGCAAGCGTGGTGAGGTCCATCGGTATCAGAGCCGAAGCAGGCGCTGATATCATAAGTTTTGAAGTGCTCGGAACCAACAAGGATGGTGCCGAGGCCAATTTATGCTCCGAGGACAACTTTGGAACTTTTGGTTGCACAGGCTTACTTTGATCACTTGAGGGTGAAGAGGGATTCGAGTGGGACCTCTTTTTGTCTTTAGTAGGAGGTGTTGACACCTCTACTTCAAAAATGGCCTCTGAAAAGGGAAACTTAAGTAACCCTTTCAGTATCAATTTATTCTTGCACTCATTCAGAGTGCACTGAATGAAGCTTTGACAAATGCCACAGGTAGGTTGCACTGAAAGATGGGGCACACCCAAGCAATACACACAATCATCGTGAGAGTCACTATTACGTAACTTGCCATTACATGAAGTACAATGCTTAAATCCCGAAGTATCAATCTTATCCGACATCTTGAAAGACAGACACAACAGGCTACTACTTCAACAACAAAATTGAAAATTAGTCTGTTTTAGCAATTCAGAGTTCAAACCACACAGTATTATAGATGTACATAAAACAGAAACTTACTATTGAAAGGCACTAACAGGTTAGGAGGGAAAGCAGGAATACAAACTATGGTATTGGAGGAATACCACAAGGATAAGGAGAGAGGGCCGTACCAACAATGGTACTTGAAAGTTTACCAACGGGTAGAAAAAGGAACAAGAATCTAACTGTAATTTGACACAAGAAAGAATAATGTTCAATAAAGGAAGAAATCTCAAAGTGTTTTTCACACAAAAATCAAAGATGTTTTCACTTAGCTGAGAGCTCGGCTGAAACGTAGCTTTATGGCTACACGGCAAACGAGATCTGAGATAACAGGGAGAAGGGCATGCTGGACAGAAGCTTAGCTCGAGAGTTTTTTTGGCTGGTGCGAGCTTGGTAATAGGCAGACTTGGTTCCGAGGGCTCGGAACTGAATCCATCAGTGATGAATGGAAAGAAGATAAACAACATTAGATCTTATATTAAACTGTCACCCTAACTCCCACAAAAAAAATTCGCCATTGACTCAATTTAGATCCCACCAGGCAATAACATTACAATCCTGGAAAACATACTTTTCTGGCAGTGTGAAAATATCTCCTATGAAACTATTCTTCTGGGAGATGTCAACACTGACTGGTCAAAACTCATGTCTGACTCCTCTAGCATAGCCATAAAACTCCACGGATTCAGACAACTTATCTCATCCCCTACTCGCATTAATAAACTACTGGTACCAATACCATCCTCGACTGGATCCTCACTAACAACTCTGATCTCTACCATAACCCCTACACCCTACCAGACTCTCAGAGATCACCTTCCCATTCACATCCAAAGATACTCTATCCCACTACCTAGATCCCACTTTTACAGGGACTGTCGTAAACTATCTTCTTTCAATGCTGACTCTTAACTCTACTCTAGCATCCAATAATTGGTCCTTCCTACATCACCTTCCCCTTAGTGAAGCCATAGATGCATTTAACCAAACTTTTCTCAGCATCTTAGAGTCATTGGCCCCCCAAAGAAAAATTAGGATTAAAGCTAACCATACACCCTGGTTACCTAGACAGACATGTTCCATCATGCACAAAAGTGTTAGTATATGGGAAGCCTGGCAGAAAACCAAATCCTCAACCCTACTACAAAGCTACAAAGAGATGAGAAACCAAACTAAAAAACGCATACATCAAGACAAGAAAAAACTTTTATTACTCAGCTCAAACCAATCACCTCTCCAACCCTAAAAAATTCTGGTCCATCATACATAAAATCCTACACCCTAGCAACCCCTCCACCTCATACCCCTTCCCAAACAAATCACCACTTGAAACAGCAACCCTCCTCAATAACTACTCCATAGACACCATCCAAAACTAACTCATACCGAGCACAACTCCTGTTCACCCCAATCTACCCTCCCTTCAAATAGCAATAAGACTCCTTTATCCCTCAGTCCTGTTTCTACCTCCTATATCAAATCTCTTCTCCATAAATATCAAGCCTGGATCCCCTTCGGCTGACAAACAACCCCCACTCTTCCTTAAACTAGCAGCTGACTCCATAGCTTTCCCCATCTCTATACTTATTAATAAAGCAATTCAAGAAGACACAGTTCCTAACATTTGGAAGTCCTCCTTTACCATACCACTGCACAAAGGAGGCACCTCCACAGACCCCTCCAACTTTAGCCCTATTGCCATCTTATCTCCTCTTTCTAAAATTCTTGAAAAGTGTGTACGCACTCAACTCATTAAATATCTTATTCTGGAAGACCTCAACCCCCCACACAACACTGTTTCCGGCCAAACCATAGTAATGCTACTGCCCTCCTTTCATTCACACATACTGTTGCTGAGGCCAGAGACAATAACCAACTTGCATCATCATGTCTCTTCCTCGATCTATCCAAAGTTTTTGACACCGTGTCCCACTCTGCACTTCTCACAAAACTAACTGATCTTAACCTCTCTCCTGCCATTATACAGTGGTTCTCCAGCTACCTCTCAAAGAGGCTACAATCTGTCTGACGGCTCACTTCTGCTCCCCATTCCTAACTATAAATACAGGGGTTCCTCAGGGCTCTATCGTAGCCCCCCCCCCTTCTTTTCAACATCTTTACCAAAAATCTTTATTCGGTCTGTAACCACTCTCCTCTTATCGAGTATGCTGATGACTTCAACACTCCTCACATCCTTGGATAACTTGCCTCCACTCCTTTCCCGTACAAAAAAACACCTCCATTCCATTGAAAACTGGCTTAATGAAAACCAGCTTATCTTAAACCCTAAGAAAACTAAACTCTTACTATTCCTTCCTAAATTCACTCTCTGCTCATAAACATACCTTCTCCATCTCCTTTTAGATAATACTATCATCACAGCAGAGCCTTATACAAAGCTCCTCGAATGCACTATAGATGACAAGCTTAAATTTGACTACCATATTCAACAGACCATTAAGAAGACCCATCAAAAACTAGGATTATATCGCAACACATTCCTCACTCCTGAAATGAAACTATCCTTGGTGAGAGCATTCCTGCCACCTGACCTTCTTTATGCTGCTCCCATTCTTACAAACCTTCAAACCACCCTAACTGGTCGACTACAGCAAACCTATAATAAAATCGTGAAATTTGCCACTAACCAACCTTATAGATCTTACCACTGTATTTCATTAAAACAACTCCACTGGTCTGAATACACTCAACTACTTCTAGCACAACTACAAATGACCCATTCCATCCTTTACAGACCCACAGCCTGCCCCTCCCTCTCAATACTTGTCTCATTCTATACCCTTTCCAGACCTCTCAGAAGCTCCGAACAACAAATGCTTGCTATTCGCAAGCCCAACAAAAACATAGGTAAATCCTTATATAATCACTATGTGTTCTTAGCCTGGAATAAACTTACCTCTAATATTAGAAACTCCTCCCACACCAATCAATTCAAAAAGCAGCCAAAACGTTTCCTACTTAACTCGTGGAACTGTCCATGTCAGGAACTTACCTAAAGTCTCCACCCCTTCCCAACCTTATGTCTCATCTGTCCTCCCAACCTCCTTAATTTTCCTTCTAAGACACATTTGTTATTTACTTAATCAATCACATCCTAACTTCCACTGTATCTACAGTGAATCCACAGACAATGCAACTTGAGGTCTCATAGTACTACATTATACTACTACTAAATTTCCAACAGTACTTTCACAAACTATTTCCTCCTTCACTGTGTCCCCTGTGTACTGAGACTAAATCATAAGTGTACAATGCACACAGTCCAAGTTTTTTTTCCCAGAGGTAAACTGTCTGCTGTACTCTCTCTGTGATGCTTCTCCCGGTTAATTAACTTAAAAAGTACAGTTTTGTACCTACCATAAATGTAGATGTTAGAGTGCTAATACAGCTGCAGTCATAACAGATGGGTTCTCCTGCCGTCAGGCGGGTCCTCGGTCGGCCGAATTCCAAAGTCTAGGTCCGGCGTCGGTTGTCGTCGCTTCTTCCCTGACGTCAGTGCGACAGGGGTATAAAAGAACCAGCCAACGCCATTTTCTTCAGTTTTTCTTGCCCCAGATGTCAGGTGCCCCCAGAAGGAAGGCAATACATAAATTTGTGTAATAAAGCAATGCCATATAATCAAAATACAGTAGTTGCAAGCAAATACACCATAAATGAATACCCCAATCAGGTTGTATGAGGAGGTGTTAGCCAAAGGCCTGTCCCAAGAGGGAAGGAGGGAGGAAACCTGGACTGCAGCTGTATTAGCACTCGAACATCTACATTTATGGTAGGTACAAAACTGTACTATGTTCATCGTGCATACAGCTGCAGTCATAACAGATGGGTAGAATCCCAAAGCTAAGAAAGGGGTGGTAGGCACTAGGTGGAACTAGGAGGAGCCAGGATGCCCTGCAAGACTGCAGTGGCAAAGCCTGCTCTAGTTTTGGAGTATAATGGTAGGTGGTAGTGCTTGGAAAAGGTATGCACAGAACTCCAAGTGGCTGCTTCCAAAATATCTTTGGTAGGAACTCCTCTGAGGAAAGCTGCAGAGGTAGCTGTGGCCCTTGTGGAGTGAGATCTGATGCCTGCAGGTACAGTTTTACCATGAAAAGAGTAACAAAAGCGTATGCAGTGGGCTATCCATTTTGAAATTGTCTGTTTGGAAATTGGTTTCCCTTGAGCTCCCATAGCATAGGACACAAAGAGCTGTTCTGATTTTCTGAAAGGCTTTGTTCTGTCCAAATAATAACGCAGCTGTCTGTGGATGTCCAAGGAATGTAGTAGTCTCTCCCCTTTGTTTTGAGGATTAGGGTAAAAGGTAGGTAAGTGTATAGCCTGATTCAAAGCTACCCTGGATACCACCTTGGGCATAAAGGACGGGTTGGTTCGTAAGGAAACTCTGTCCTGATGGAAGATGATAAAAGGCTGCACAGCCAGGAGGGCTTGTAGTTCCGATACCCTACGAGCTGAGGTGATAGCCAGAAGGAAAGCTGTTTTCCAGGACAAATATTGCAAATCTGTTGAGGCAGCTGGCTCAAAAGGAGGCAAGGTCAGCTTTTCTAGAATGAAATTGAGGTCCCAAGCAGGTATTGATTGTTTCCTTGGGGGTTTTATATTCTTAGCCCCTCTGAGGAACTGTCTTAAGAGGGGTGAGAGAATAAAGGTGGATCAGTGTTGTATTCTGCAGAAATGGCTGAGGCATGGATTTTGATGGAGGAGAATGAAAGTCCACTGCTTAGCAGCTCAGCTAGATACTGTAATATTTGAGGTAAATTCAGTTTTCCAGGATTCTGGCCCTTTTTCTCATTCCAGGCACAAAACCGTTTCCATTTTACGCAGTAAGCTTTTCTAGTAGACGGCCTTCTGGCCTCCAAAATGACATCCTGCACCTCCTTGGAGAGTAGGGTCTGTTGTGATGTTAAGGAATCTTCCGTGAGGCCAGATTGAGTGTTTTCAGCTGACTGTGAAGAGTTTTGAAGCTGTGCTGAGTCAGAAGAAGAGGCATTAGAGGTAGGGTCCATGGAGGGGAATGGGTCAGGCTCCTCAGGAGTGGGTACCAGTGCTGTCTTGGCCAGTCTGGAGCAATGAGAATCATCTTTGGTCTGTCTGCTCTGGTTTTTAATAGAACTTTGGGCAGCAGAGGAAGAGGTGGGAAGGCATAAACTGTCATTGTTGTCCAACTGAAAGAGAGAGCGTTCACTCTCCAGGCCTTTGGATGAAAAGTCCTTGAGCAGAATTTTGTCAATTGGTGATTTTTGTGGGAGGCAAAGAGATCTATGTCTGGCCTTCCCCATGCTTGAACTATCTCTGTAAAAACTTGAGGATGCAACTTCCATTCATGTGGATGTGTCATATTTCTGCTGAGGTTGTCTGCCAGCGTGTTTTCCTTGCCTGGCAAGTACTGCGCTTGAAGTTTGATTTGTAATTCCAGAGCCATGTTCCAAAGTGACATGGCCAGCCTGCATAGGGGGTATGAATGGGTTCCTCCCTGTTTGTTTATGTACCACATTACTGTGGTGTTGTCTGTCCTTATCAATAGTTGACCTGGATGCAGAAGGTCTTTGAAAGCTATAATAGCATTTATTACTGCTAGCATTTCCTTTTGATTGATGTGAAGGTGCTTTTCTTTTGGGACCATTTGCCCTGAATGCACCGATCTGTCATGTGCGCCCCCCAGGCATAGTCCGAGGCGTCTGTTGTGATGACTTGATTTGCTTGAGGCTTGCAGAATGGGAGACCTGTGTTTGTTTGGCATGCTTGAGCCCACCACAGAAATTCCTTTTGAAGACATGGAATTAGTGGTATTATTGTTTCCAAACTGTGGCTGTGTTGAGACCATAGGTTTTTCAGGTACCATTGAAGTTTCCTTATATGCAGCTTTGCACATGGGATTAGTAGGATGCAAGATGCCATGAATCCCAGAGCCTGCAGGATTTTCCTTGCAGTCAGCCTGGTGAAATTTGCTAGTGTTCTGAAGTATTGAGTTAGTTGCCCCTGCTTCTCTGGCGTGAGGTAGGCCATCTGAGTGTTTGTATCCAAGTTGGCACCCAGGAAAATTATTTTCTGAGAGGGTATTAGCCTTGATTTCTTTTTGTTGACTGTGTATCCCAGAGAATTCAACAACATTATTACAAAAGCCAGATGTTTCAGAAGTATGTGCTTGCTGTCCGCTTGGATCAGGCAGTCATCCAAATATGGGTATATTTGTATCCCTTGAAGTCTGCAGTAGGCAATTACTGATGCCAGGCATTTCATGAATACTCTGGGCACAGTAGATAAGCCAAAGGGCAAAGCAGAGAATTGATAATGGGTTGAACCTGCAAGAAATCTGAGGTATCTTCTGCAATTTTGTCTGATTGGGACATGCAGGTATGCCTCCTTGAGGTCCAATGTTACCAGCCAAGACTCCTTGCCCAGCATGGGAAGAAGCTGCTGTAATGTGAGCATCTTGAATTTTGGTACAAGTAAAAATGTGTTTAGGATGGATAGGTCCAAAATAGGTCTCCAATCTTTTCCCTTCCTTGGTACCAGGAATAGTCTGGAATAAAAACCTTGACCTTGTTCGTGAGTAGGTACCTCTTGAATAGCTTTCATGTCCATGAGATCTGAAATTTGTCTTTGTGCCTCTGCCCTTTGATTGTGTGGCAGGTTTGGCATGCCTCTCATTTTGGAAGGGTGTGAAAATGGAATCTGTAGCCTCTGTTTATAATGTCCAGGATCCATTTGTCTTTTGTGACAATATGCCAATTTTTTGAAAATAATGCCAGTTTTCCACCTAAGGGTGCTGCCATTTGAGCCTTGCTTGGCATGCAAAGGGGAAAGTCATTGGGCTTGCTTTCTGAATGGCTGCGAACTATCCTCACCACCTCTTTGTGTAGGAGCTTGCCATTGTCTGCCTCTAAACGATCCTTGAGATTGCTCTCTGCCCCTCGGGGGCCTGTATCTACTTCTTTGGGGTCTGTCCGTGGCTGGAAAGGACCAATTTTTGGAAGGCCAATTTCTACTGAAATGTGGAGGTTGTACCTGTAGAAAATCTTTCACTGTTTGCATTGATTTAGCCTTTTCCTCCATTTTCTTTAATACCTCCTCAGCTTTAACACCAAATAATACAACCTTTTGTAGAGGGGCATCTAGTAATTTAGCTTTGACATGATCTGGTAAGGTTTGCTCCTTGAGCCAGGCATGTCTACGTATGACTGATCCTGTAACAGCAGCTCTACATGAGGCCTCTAGAGCATCAAAACCACATTACAAGGTATGTTTACCCACTTGTTCTGCACTATGCATCAAATCCTGCAACTCCTTCAAGTCTGGTTGTTCAGGTTGTGACATTTTACTTCTCAACTGTGATAACAGAAACTGTTGGTACTTTAGCATATGGAACTGGCAGTTTAATGCCCTCATGGTTAAGGTGGCCGAGGTGTATACCTTTTTCCCCACCTTTCCAAGGATCTGGAATCCCTCGGAAGGTAATGGATTTTTAGCAGTGGAGGCCTTAATTCCCTTGGGGCCCTGTGAGATAGTTTCTGGGTCAGCCGCATGGCATAGTATAAAAATTGGTGCAAGTCAGGAACCCGGTAGTACCTGTCAGGCTTGACTGGGGCTGGAGGTAAGGAATCCGGGTTAAGGCAGGCCTCCGAGTACACATCATCTAGTATGTCTAAGACAGGAGGTATAGCCAGAGGCCTGTGCTGAGGTAGCAAGAGAAAATCCGTAAGCTTTTTCTTGGAATCTGAGTACTCTTGGCCTTCCCAGTGGAAGTGTTCCCTTAAGGTATGCAAGGTTTCCCCAAATGAGTAATCCTCTGGGGAGACAGAGGAATGGACTCCTCTGCATCAGAATCTTCAAAAGGGGAGTAAGAATGTTCCTGTTCATCAGAGTGCTCTGAAATAATGGAGGCCTGGTCAGAGGAGGGGGATTCTTCCTCCACTCTGGGTCTTTTGTCTCGGGGGGGTTGAGAACCCCTGATAAGAGTAATTAAATCCTCAGCCATTTTAAGCATCTGTTTTTTAGGCATGGGGCCTGGAGAAGGGCCCTGTGTAACTTGTCTCTTAGAATGCATGGCTGCTTTAGACTTAGTGAAAGCCTTGATGAAAAAAGAAGAGGAAGGTCTGAAGACACCTTGAGAGGAGGCAGACCTGTCTACATTTTGAGATTCACCACCAAGAGTGGCTTCGGTATCTGTAGTAGGGGTGTGGGCCGAGAAGCCTGCGACCTCGGGCACAGAAGACACCGCCAATGAAGTGTCGTCGGTAGGCAGGGGCTGCGTAGGCGCCTCACTGAGAACCGGACCACCTGTAGTCGGCTTTGGCGGGGTGTCGGTAGAGGCCACGGACCTCGTGTGTCGGTCCTTATCTTTGCGTTTTTTAGACAAAACTGGAGTCGGAGTATCCAACGACATAATATAGTTAAATTTTTTGCCAAAATAGTGCTGGGCGAACTCCGCCCGACGCTTAATAGTGCGTTTGTTGAATGTAGCACAAAAACGACAGACCGAGACGCCGTGGTCTGGGCCTAAGCAAGGAATGCAGAGGGAATGAAAATCCTTATGCGGTATTTGCTTCCCACATGAAATACAATTATTAACTTTGTCTGACATCGGTCTGAGGCAAGAAAAGTTTCAACGGGTACTTAGCTTTCAAGAAGACTTCAGTTGCAAAATTTTCGTAATTTCAGGAGCTGGCCGACCGGCACTTGCGAACTGCTTCTGCTTCAGGCACCGCGTGGCAAGAAAGACTGGAGAAAATGGCGTCGGCTGGTTCTTTTATACCCCTGTTGCACTGACGTCAGGGAAGAAGCGACGACAACCGACGCCGGACCTAGACTTTGGAATTCGGCCGACCGAGGACCCGCCTGACGGCAGGAGAACCCATCTGTTATGACTGCAGCTGTATGCACGATGAACATCTGTTCTGCATTGTCCAATCTATGCTGGTTTCTTCATTTTGTCACTTTTGCATGTATTATTTTTCTTTCACTACAACTACTATGTACTGTGTTTAGATTTTATATTTTTATTGCACTTGTTTTGAATATATGTATGTTACTACCTCGGAGCTTTTCTCCTCGGGCCTCCACTGAAAATGGGCTTCTGGCTTAGATAGACTAACCAGGTCAACAAATGTCAAATAAATAAAATAATCAGGACTTGTAAGAAAAACTGCAACACCTTTTGATTTGTTACCAGATGAGAAGATTACAGAATACTTAAAAGGCTACTCACTGAATGCTTTTTCAACTGTAAGATGAACTTCAAGTAAACATAATATTTATACTGAATTAAATTTAATTTAAATAAACTCACTGTTTTAATAGAATGATTCAAAACTATTAATTTAATTACAACTCTAACTACTTCAATTAGTTTATACCCATATTTCTTTTTAGCTGAATTAATTCTAATACTAAAACTTTACCAAAGACAACAAAATACAATTTGTAATTTTTTTCTTAAATAAAATAATCTTTTTTATGCCCAAACCAATTTAGCTTTATCACTGCGAAATGTATATAAGCAAATTAGCTTTTGCAAGCTATTACTCTTGGTTATAAAAATACAAGTATAATTAATACTTAATCAACTTTTCTTTTCATTAGATGTTGAAAAAAAAAAAAGACTTTGTAAATAGAGATTTTTTCCAATGTTTATTAAATTTAAATCTCCATAACTCAGTAATAAACATTAGCTACATTTTATATAATAGTACTAAATACTACCTTAAAATAAATGGACTAACCTCTTGAGTTAAAAATACAAAAGTGTAGTGTCCATCATAATTATCCCTTATTACGTACTGTTTCTTCTTAGTATTAACCCTATTCTAGAATTGTTGGAAAAGGAGTCATTAAAAGCCCCAGTCTCAATAAGTAACCAAAAATATTATTTCAAATTTTAAAAAAAATTTGGATTCCATGATATAATAAGATTACACTCTATCATTAACTATATAAAGCAGATTCTTTTAATTTTAACCCCTTCAATTCAAAACATTAAATTACATTATGGGAAAAATAAAATCAATTGAGAAAATTACTGAATGGAATACAGAAATTAGGAATCAACTGGATTTAGCTTTGGCAACAACAAAAACCATAGAGAGAGCATTCAGAAAAAAACTAACAGCTTATTTTTTTCCAGTTAGGCTTGGATGGACAACAGCAACTAAATGGCACTGCTATCTTCAGTTAAACCTGCCAGGCACAGCCAAGTGTGGCAGCATAGAGCAATGTAAGCCCCTGCCACCCAAGCTGCGCCATCAGGTGAACTGTGTACAAGTCTCATGGTGAGGCTGGCAACTAATGACAGAACTGCCATTGTGACTGCAATGTTTTAGCAATCAATCCAGCAACATTATCCAGTGAGTGGTTAATTTTATTTATTTATTTTAAATAAATGAACCACTCACTGGATATGTTGCTGGATTGATAGCTAAAACACTGCAATTGATTCATTTAATTTTCTAGCTCCTGTTGGAATATTAACATATGAGAAAGGTAGATTGCTGCTCTCAAGAAGAACACCAAGGACATGTAAGCATATCTCTGAAACCTGTCCTTGGCCCTTGTTTCGAAATCTGGGGGAAAGAGCCTACTGTGTTACAGCTCCGCCCCTTAAAAAAAAAAAAAAAAAAAAACAACTGCAGTTGAATCTGTTCAGGAATCTTGATCCTACATAACCATTCTTTGGGAGATTACAAGCTGATCTGTGATGATATGGACAAGTGCCAGCATAGCCAGCTGGAGTTTTGCAAAGAATGATATGTCCTTTGAATATCAAACTGATTTATACAAGATGCTTGTGTTACAAATGTATAAAAAATGTATTTCATTTGGAAATGTGTTAGAAATGTATGCCATTTGTAAATGTGTTATAAATGTATGCCATTTGTAAATGTATTAGAAATGTATGCCATTTGTATATCAAACTGATCTGTACAAATGCTTGTGCTGAAAATTATTTGTGAGCTTTGTTGTATTAAAATCAATCAACAGTGCATCCTGCTGGAATAAAAAGAAATGTACATGTATTATTGCAAATGAATTAAATGTACCAGCTAGCTTACTTTAAGAAAAATAAGGGTAATGTAAACAAACTGTTAAACCATTAAAACTGCACCCCACAGTGCTGAACAGGACCGGAGATGCTAGGTCTGGGAAAAAGCCAATGTTCATTAGTTCAGTAAAAAGAGGGGAAGCCCCAGGCATTGCCATAAACATTTAGATGTGTATTGTAGCTCTCCATGCTAAATTCCTGTCTCAGCTTCAAAGGGAAATACTGCGAGAATCTAGAGTCAGGTGACTAGAGGAGGTGATTCTGCCAGCCTTCTTGGAAACTATATTTTAGATGTTACAAAGAAAAATCTCAGAGTATTGAGTATTCTGCTTTGGGGAACCTGACTAGAAAGACCCACACCCACAGCATCATGCCTTGTAACTTAACTAGGGTACAGTAATTCTTTCAGATTAGTCAGGTATCCATCCTCACTGATGTCAATGCAAGACTGGAGGCATACGGTAAAGATCCCTGCTGCAAAAGAGGAAATCCAAACAAGCCTTGCACCAATGCCAAGGAAGTCATTGCTGAGCTCTGTTTTGACCACCAGATCTCATCCAGCAGGACTGATATTTCCACTGACCTAGGCCCAATATCAACAGCCTTGTTGGAATGTCCAAAAGCAGATGCCAATGGGATTCAGCACCTCGTCTGACCCCAAAGGGCCAAACTCCAAATATAAGGCTAAAGTCAGCACTAAAGGAGTCCTCCTCGAAAGTGGTTTCCCAGTGTTGAGACCAGAGCTGATACTAACAAATCTATCAATGAGAACATTATTCCACGAAATAGGCTTAAAAAAAATAAATAAAACTGTCCATCACTCTAAAAAATAATAGAGACAAACTTGCTGCTATAGCAAATAAAAATGAAAAAAATAAATACATATATGTGTATATATAACACACACACACACATATATATATATATATATATATATATATACATACATACACACACACATACATATATATTGGGGTACAGGACGTTTTGACCCCAATTCGACCCTGGACAGCTGGACCCGAGCAACAGACTCAATCAGTCTGGAGAAGTAAGCAGAGCATCATGGGAAGAGGTGAGGAGCTTCAGCTTTTAGTAAAGTGATATTCTGCCAGTGAGAGCAAGAAACCAACGAAACAAAAAGTAAGTGAAATGTTATTTAAATTTAAAGTTGACTATTCCATCTACATTTCACGGCAGGACTGTTGCCCCGTTAACGGAAAATGGTACTTCTACTTTTCTGTTAACGGTGCAAACTTGCTTAGCCAGAGCCCCTTAGTATCAGCCTTCACCTCAGAGAAGCAAAAGTCCTTTTTCCCTTAACAGCACAAACTTGCTCAGCTAGAGCCCCTTGGTATCAACCTTCACTTCACACAAGTAAAAGCCAAACAGGAAAGGTGACATCACAGAATCCTGGGGGAATACACTGGTGACTGATCTCTTTGCGGACGTCATTTTCCCTATTTAGATTGTGGGTGCTGCAAATTTAGTTTGCTGAGGTGGTTACAGCAGCATATACAAGACATATTTCACTTTTTTTATGTCGCACCTGTTCAGATTTTTCACGGAATGTCCAGATTTTTAAGTCATTTTTTTGTGTTCTCAAAGAAATGTGTGGTTGTTTGGCAGATCCTTTGGGATGTAATTAAATAATGACAAACTTTTGAATTTCGGATGTCACATCCTTTAGAAAACACAAGTTACATGAAAACCTGTTGTTCTATGATTTTTCTAAGTTTATACGAGGTAGCAAGCAATCCGTGACGTTGGAACTTTGTCTCCCGTTACTTTGACTTTGTCCCAGCTTCTTACACGGAGACTGATAGTTACATCCATTAGGTTCCGTTTGTTAGTTATGTACCAAATTGCAGGGTACCTCCACTATATAGACTCCCCATGCATCCATTACATACTGTAATGTACCATAACCCATCAACGGAAATGTACCGTCAAGGTCAACAAGTCTAAAAGTTTATGTAATAAATATATATTAAACAATGAAATCATTAAATAAATAAATAAGTATAAAAATAAAATATATTTAAAATCAAAGAGTTTCAGTTAATTTATTGTATAACTGAATGAATAATAAAATAATGAAAATGTACTTATTAAAATATATTTGGGGTCAAATAGTCCAGGGTCGAACTGTCCACTAAAAAATCACATATAAATTTATACATGAAATTGTATAGAAACGCATTGGGTTCGAACCGTCCGGGGGCAAATAGTCCTGCTTCCATATTTTGTGGTTTTAGACATAATTTTACTGATTTTTTTCTTATGACAACATTATTGCCAACTCATTCCTCCTTGGGGCTATAGCTGAGATGGTGTCTGGTCAACAAACCTGAGAACAGTTTGCTGAAAAGGCATCTACTGATGAAGTGCTTCTATCTGCCCTGGTAATGTAACAGGGGAATAAGCAAGATACATTCTTTGACTGATGGAGACCATTTTAAACATTCTGCAGTCTATAGTGGAGGTATAGAATAGCAAGACTTGCTGATAATTGTCTGGATCCCATGATTTTGCACACCTCAGAATCAATGAAGTCGTGCTTTCAGTTCTGATCAGCTTAACATGAAACTTTTCAGGAATATCTTAAATGGTAACTTACATACACCAGCACATGTACGCAAAGAATTCAAATGTTCCTTCACTTTAAAATATTTAAGTTGAGGACTGGGAGAAAACTCCTTAACCTTGTCATTCTTACGTTTCTTCTTCCTGTCTTTATGTCTGTACAAGTTTCCTCCTGAAGAAAAAATGGCTCAACTTTAAATGTAGAAGGAAGCACACCTGAAGAAGTGCTTAAAATCAAAGCTCCATATTGAGCTTTAATTCCATATGAAACCATTCCTGTTTACTCTTCGACATCTAATAGTGTGGTCAGAATAAAGGCTTTGCGAACACTACAAGCAATACAAAGAATGTTTGCCTAGATCGGGAATTTTAGGACCACATTAACATTTTTAAATAGTTTACACTTCATAACTGCCAATCAGTAGCGGACCAGAGTTCCGTTGTGGCAACCCCTAACAGGAAAATGCCGAAAGACAAACAACAACAACTGGAGCAACAGGAAATAAAAATCCCCACCTTCAACAACATTAAGCACCAATAGTCTAAACCTACAAAATCATAACCACAACATCTCTGACCCAGCAATAAAGTGATACAGTAAAGAGTCGATTACCCTAACTAGTTGGGACCTAGGGTAGTTCAGATCAGAACTAATTGGGACCTAGGGTAGCTTGGATAGTCAAACTGTTCAGATAATCAAAATTACAATTGAAGTGGATAAACAAAATGTCTAGAATCTTGTTTTTCTCGTCACACAGCAATACACTTTTCAACCATTCAGCAATTCCAGTGGAGAATAAAGAATATTTTTCACATATGAGCTGGCTAGAAGCTCAGAAAACATGCTCAAGTGAATATGTATAATGTTTACATATTAAGACTTTAGGATTTTTTCTACCAGAAAAGTTTTGAAGGCTGGTTCAGATAATTGCCGTTTCAGATAATAGACGTTCAGATAACTGACTCCCTACTGTATTACTCAGATGACTCAGATTTGACTAGTGACTGCGACATTAGAAGGACTGAAGTAACAAACGGTGGACGTTAGTAGCCAATGCTACCTCACCTACCCTGGGAGTAAGGGGAAGGTGTTATGACCTTAAATACCACGGACTCCAACAGGAGTGTTGGGAATTTGCTGGCAGCAGCTATTTGATCAATGTGGCTCACACCACATATAAGCCAAGGAAATGGTGCCTGCTGTGCAGTGACATGATTCAAGAGGTGCTCAGAATAGTGAAGCCACCACAGGGACAGGGTTACGGCAGGGCACCACAACGATAAGCAGGCTAGGTCTCTCACTTACACATGACTCTTGCCTCTGGAGGAATGAATGGACTAATGGGGATCTTCAACCACCCATAGAGTGAATTAGCCTTACAGCTCTAGCTCAAATGAATAGTCTTGGTAGTCACTCAGAGTAATGACTGAGTTGAGTCAATATAGGTTGGAAAGTTTTGGTCAAATTGTGCAAACGAAAACTCTCATATCAAGAAAAACTGAGGCAACAGAAAATGTTTAAACTCTAGGGAGGTATGGGATCTGACTAAGACTGCGTGAATATGCAATGTAACCTGGGGATGCTTCACTGACACTACACAGCAAAAGAATCTGAAGCGAAGGTTTTTCTCTTTGCAAGGCTTTATGGCTCAAAAGGAATGCACTAAAGTCTAAGTTTCAAATGACAAATTGTCCAGTGCCTAATAACAACAGCCCTACCATAGATGCTGACAGAATTTTCATACCAAATAATCAGTTATGCTTCTGAACAGGTAGTCATCATAAAAATGGATAAAGGTAAGATTCATGTCCTAGAGTGGCTTAGCACGACTGTTGTATTTTTTAAACAAAAACAATCAGCATTGATCCAGTGAAGGTATCAAACATTAATAATTGAAATAAGAAAGTTGCTTAGGTATAAAGTCTTAAGACACTGTGTGACTTGCAAATCAAAGTACTCAAAACTGTCATGCTGAAAGAAAAAAATGAATACAAGCAACAGTGCAATACCATAAAGGAAGAGATTCCACTTTTTAACTTAGAGAATACAATAGAGTTGAAAACTTCCACTTAAGCTAGTGAATAACGATGGCTGTAACAATCAATGGCTGAACAAGCTCTCACTTTGTAGGACTGTCACTGGTATTTACAAATTTACTTTAGAAATTAACAGTGTAAAAGATAATGGCTCAAAATAATAAAGCAGCAGTAGCATGAATGCTATAGACACCATGCTCAGAAGAAGCATTATAAGTTATACCAATTTTCCCACCTTTTATATGTGTTTAAAACCCAAGTCAGAAGGGAAACAATTTCATTTGCTTCTAAATCCTCTGAAGCCAGTTCCTGGATGCGTGTACACAAAGCCCGGTGATAAAGGGTTAAGATCTTTTTAAAAATGTCATAATGAGGAGGAAAGCACTGCACTCCCAAGTTTTTCACAACCATTAGGTCATCAAGAACATATTTGCGTATAATTTCAAGGTGTCTTACAAGCCACATTTTGTCAGACTCCCTAGTATCGGCTTGAGTACCCTCTATTCTATTTGTAACGGTCTGTTTTAAAACCTCAAACATCTTCTCCTTCCAATTCTTAGGCCTCCCAGGAGGAATAAAACCAGTTTGCTTTTTTCGATCAAGCATTCTTCTGTCAAATTTCTCCTCCCGTTCAATTATGCGAAGAACTGAAACTAGCAAAGTTGGGTCCCGACGAATTGTAACCAATGACCTCTCCACAACCATCCACAGCTGTTTGGCCAAGTCCTCAGACAGCTTCTGCACCTCACCAAAGTAAAGACGAATGAGGCTCATGTCATGTGTGTTCTTGCTGTCCATGCGATACTGTTCGTACATGAGATCATCACGAGAACATTCCAAGTCCATCAGCTTACAGTGAGCACGCAGAAGCTCCCCCTGTTCAATTAATTCATGGGTCTCTCTCACAATTTCTGGAACTGAAATGCAAAAGAAGGTACATTCAAGCATGTTTGTGATACTAAAAGGAATGCAACCACAGTAATATGCCATAACTAAAAAAAAATTCTCAAACATGGCAATATAACAACACAATGACAAAGTGTCTTACACTACTGTCTTCAGCATCCTTCCAAATGCAATCATGACTTTTTAATTCAATGCTACCTTCCAATGATATTTTGTTTTTGTTTTTTTTAAGAAAATTAGAAAAGCAGGGTGAGCTCAGTGGGGAACAGAAAAACTAGCTATGTAACATTGCTACTATAATGTTGCACAAACTGAGTTCAGAAACCAATCTTAACTGATAAAAAATGAAAAGCCTGCTGAGTACTAGGCATCTCCTGAAGCTTTACTTCCTCTGGAGGAGGCATACTGTACATAAAAATATATATAAAATATTTTCCATTTTTGAAACCAAGAAAGTCCTCCTCAGTTGTTGGGATCCCTACTTTAAAAACCTGCACAAATACACACTAATGTAAATGTTTAAAATTTTGAAGTCGCAATTAAAGCTCAAAGAATTCTCCATGAAGACTTTCTGCACAACGGCATGTGACTTAACACAGCTATGCATTAGAGACTCAATAACTTAAGTTAAGGGGCAAGATTCACAAAGTGGGACAACATGCCCATGCAGGAATAATCAGATTTCCACTTCTGCCTCAAGGCTGTTTCTTCCTACAGTACAGTACATTTATGCATTACAGGTACATCCAAAATGACTGCCACTTACAAGCCCAGACAAGAGGGCCTCCTAAACAGATTAATTATGAGGAAAAAACAGCCAGCTCTGTTGGTGTAAATGGACACAGCTCCCTGCCTATGACCCAGGGGAGATGGGTTTAGTTAGCTTCCCAGCAGTCTTTTGAAGTTAGCAAAGGAGGATAGGTGTGCTTATCCTGGAAGGGAAGCGAGTAAGCCACTGCTGCGCATGCCTCAGAGAAGTAGAAGTGATGCAAAGATGGCCACTGGGCAGACATTTGTCTACCAAGCTGTTAGGCAGTAATGTACTTGCAATGGGGAAGGCATACTAGCCCCAGCAATGATATAGGTCACTCATACCCTATATCCAAGGGAGGGGTTAGGGCCTGTACTATATGTCATAATTGCCAGAATGATGGTGAAGGTACAAATCACTCCCATGGCTGTATAAAAGATGGCTCTCTGGACAATTCTCAACCACAAGCTAAGGACTACCAATACTGGGAAATTAAGAGGTTCAAGTCTGACTGGGGGGGGGGGGGGTAACCTGAGGGTCAAGTAGACACAGTGGCAAAAAAGCCTACAAAAAAAAAAGTTACTGGGGGAAAATGACCATAGCTTCAGCAACATACACAGCTGGAAACAGCAATATTTGCTAGTGTGGAAACATTAATCTTCAGCTCCTTATGAAGAGCAATGATAATGCCCATAAATCCAGTTTAATGGTTACAATTATCTTCTCTGTGTAAATACACTTGTGTGTAGCTGTGCATATTATGTGTGTGTGTGTGTGTGTGTGTGTGTGTGTGTGTGTGTGTGTGTGTGTGTATATATATATATATATATATATATATATATATATATATATATATATATACACACACACACATACATACATATATAAATACACACGCACACCAGACACATATGCAAATGACCATGCTTACATTTGCATATGTGTCTGGTGTGTGTGTGTGTGTGTGTGTGTGTGTGTGTTTGTTTAAAAAACTTAATATGCAGTGGATCTAAAAAAAAAGTGTACATACCCCTGTTAAAATGCCAGATATTTGTGATATAAAAAAATGAGACCACAATAAATCATTCAAAACTATTCCCACCTTTAACCTGTACAATTCAACTGAAAAGCAAACAAATCTGTTAGGGGGAAAAATATAAAAAATAAAAAATGTACAATAAGCTGGTTGCATAAGTGTGCACACCCTTAAACTAATACTTTGTTGAAGCACCTTTTGATTTAATTACAGCATTCAGTCTTCTTGGGTAGGAGTCTATCAGCATGGCACATCTTGACTTGGCAATATTTGCCCACTCTTCCTTGCAAAAGCACTCCGTTGTAGGGTATCTATCTCTTGTGCACAGCCCTCTTCCGGTCACCCCACAGATTTTCTAATTGAGTTAGGTCTGGGCTCTGGCTGGGCCATTCCAAAACTTTAATTTTTTCTGGTGAAGCCATTCTTTTGTTGATTTGGATGTATGCTTGGGGTCATTGTCATGCTGAAAGGTGAAATTCCTCCTCATCTTCAGCTTTCTAGCAGATGCCTGAAGGTTTTGGGCCAAAAGTGACTGTTACTTGGAACTGTTCAGAATTCCCTCCACCTTGACTAAAGCCCCAGTTTCAACTGAAGAAAAGCAACCCCAAAACATGATGCTGCCACCACCATGCTTCACCGTGGGGATGGTGTTCTTTTGGTGATGCAAAGTGTTGTTTTTGCGCCAAACGTACTTTCTGGAATTGTGGCCATAAAGTTCATCCTTGATCTCAACACATTTTCCCACATGCTTTTGGGAGACTTGATGTATTGTTTTGCAAATTTTAGCCAGGCCTGAATGTTTTTCTATGCAAGAAAAGGCTTCCGTCTTGCAACCTTACCCCATAGTCCAGACATATGGAGAATACGGGAGATTGTTGTCACATGTAGTACACAACCAGTACTTGCCAGAAATTCCTGCAGCTCCTTCAGTGTTGCTGTAGGTCTCTTGGCAGCCTCCCTGACCAGTTTTTCTCTTGTGTTTTCATCAATTTCGGAGGGACGTCCAGTTCTTTGCAATGCCAATGTTGCCCATTTTTTCTCCACTTTTTGATGACCGTCTTCACTGTGTTCCATGGTATATCCAGTGCTGTGGAAATTTTTTTGTACCCTTCTCTGACTGATACCTTTCAACAATGAGATCCCTTTGACGCTTTGTAAGTTCTTTGCGAATCATGGCTTTTGCTGTAGCAGGCAATTGAGTAAATGTCAAGAAAATCCTACTAGGACTAAGTTCTGCAATGCTGCTTCCCCTGTCTACAAGTCATACACCTTGTCTCAGCAAATGGGAAAATCAGCTGGAATCTCTAGTGACCAAACTCAGAAAGAAGCCATGTTGCACTAAGGTACACTAAAGGCAATGGATAATGAAACAAACTACAGGTGGTCTCAGTGAGTCAAACTGCACTACATTAATAAAGGTATGACTGGAAGAAACCTGCTGCTTCACTTTACAGGCTACAGATGCACAAAGCTTTTACATTATCCCCAACTCTACATCTGAACATGTAGGGTGATAAAGATGCTACAATATTAACTGATTTATCAAGGAACTCACCTCAACTTAACTTACAATTTGGATTACCCCTCTTTCCACTCCAGATCCATTTGTCTTTGCATCTCTCATGATCAGTGTTAAACTGAAGTCATGGTACAATCCCTGAAAAAATCTGGTTAAATAAGGTACATTTTATTCCTAGAACCAGATTTAGTGATTTGGCAGCACTAGTATGTGACTGGGCCATTACGAATCAAGTGAGATGGCCAGGCTCTCCAGAGTGAACGTTTTATGTAAGGAGATTCACTAAAGCTCACACACAGAAGTGATTTTACTTATATGACAGCAAAGGGACATTAGCGAAGAATGTTGGTGAGAACTACTTGTCAGATGTGGTTATTCTGTACTGTTGAATGACATGCACTCATTCTTTTTTCAGATGAACTAACAGCTTCTTTCTAAATGTGAATTAGCTAGTTTCAGATCTTATGAAAGATGGAAAGAAGTTCCACAATGCCAGGCAATTTCTAGAGAAGGATTTTTCTCTCAGAGCTTATTGGAAGAGAGGGCATGTTAACACAATGGCCCTACTGCCCCTGTATCTAAGGCTATTTCTCTGGCATGAAGTTTAGAGGCAATGGGTGGAAAATATTTGACAAAGAGAAGTTTAAATGTGAATGAGTTGAGAAGTAGCGCAATTCTAGCTGTGATATGTAACTAGCTTAAGTTTTGCAAAGTGAGAGAGTGGTGCTGTCTAAATTTATGGTGCTACAAACATTTCATTGGTGGTTGTAAAAGGAATGGAAAATCTGTTAATGGGTAAACAATATTCAAGATTTGGTATAAGCATATTAACTCTTATTGCTCTTAATGTCAAAGGCTAGTGTGTGTGTATGTGTGTGTGAAAATGTATGTGTTAACTTAGCTGCTTAGATTCCTTACCTATTTGATTCACAAGAGGAGTGCAAGTCTGGTATTGTACCAAGGTACCTCTGAAGAGTTACTCTGGGTATATCAGAGTCAAGAAGATCATTTATTTAGAGGGATCAATTCTTTGAGAATTTTATAGCCATTCCAAAAACACAATGGGGGAGCAACTGTTCGTGAAAAGATTATGGTCCCTAACTCAATTCTACACAAAACTCTAATCAGCCTGCAATGCAGGTGAAACAACTGAAACAATGTCAGTGGCTCAGTAAATCCACACTTGCCTTTGATGCTAAAAGATCAGACGACTATGGGTTCGATACTCACTTCAGGTACCTGGATTCATTTTCCAGTTCCAGCACTTCAAAAGGGCAAAAAATTCAGATGCTGCAAACCCAAGTGTACAATCTTTCAGAGATGTTAAACTGAGGTCCCAGATGGACTGCTATCGAGCACAGTTTACTGCAGTGGATTCTTTTATTGTGTTGTACTTGAGTACGCTAGTGGCAACACAGGTTAAAGGGCACATAGAAAACACTGAAAAGGAGTTGCCAGTTGAGTGGGACTATCCTGGATGAGCAAACCATAAAAAACATATAATAAACTCAAACTTTGAAGACAAATGGAGATTACTTTTTGAACGTTCAAGCTATACAACCATCACAGAGATGAACACGAACAATTCAGTCTGAACTATAGCCATTAGTGCTTAGTAACTGCTAGAAAGCAAGACAAAAAGGTTGCAAAATGTCATAACGCAATTGGAAAAACTGCTGCATTAAAAGTCTCAAGGAAAAAAAAAAGATGCAAAGAAGGTCTAAAGGCATTAACTGCACACTTAACAGCAGGGTGCTAAAAGATGTGGAACAGCCAGGATAATTGTCTCATCAATGTGTATGTACTACTGATAAAAGGACAATTATACAGGCAAATTACATACATATATGAAAAAGACAAAAGGGACAAAGATAAAGCCCTACAGATGGTACCAGAGGTAAACACGCACATCCTGTTGCATTACCCAACAACCAAAATTAGGTATGGTGAGCCTGTAAAAATTTGAAGGACATTCCACTATCCTGAAAGCCTTTTTGACACCTGTCGAGACAGATCCTGCCAAATACTCACACTCAATAGTTTCAAATAAATGATTTTTTTTTTTTATTTAGTTTATAGCTATTATATCATATCCTGGTCTGAAGTCATGCTGAACTGTACTGAAAAGGTCAAGCTAACCAAAGTGTTCAATGAGTTGGCCACAGAGTAGCTTTTCAAGGAGTATGCTACGGGTCTAAAACCTGATGGGTGTCAGGGGGATTGGAGTTATGGTAGGAGGTGGAATAACAGCATGCTTCTGCTATGGTCCTAAATTTCTTTTGTTATGCACACTGTAATACATGTGGGCCAGAGGTTTTATAATCAGGAACTTTGGGTATAATCTGTATTAGCCACAGTTTTCACAGACTACTTTGGGATAAGATGGTATGGACATGGATGAAAATGAATTATTGGGGGTTGGTTGACTATATCCAGCTAATAGGAGGAAGTAGGAGCAGTCTGAAGGTTATGTTATTAGCTTTAGACATATCAGTAAAAATTCATGCGCAGCATCTCAGAGTTTGATGGGCAGTCTCTTTTTTTATTTCATCCAAGGCATCAGATTTTCAGGATTTCCATGCATTCTTTTTTTGAATGCTTGTCATCTCTCCTTGATAATTTAAGGCCAAGAGGGTTCTCTTGGTCCAAGTTGTTTACTCAGGTGTAACCTGTTCTGAACTGCTTCAGGTATGTTATAACATTGTGTCTTCACTTCTCAACTGTCCAGATGTCTGCAAATGTCCAGATTCTTGCCTCATATTTTTTGTTTGTTTCTCCAAAAAACGTTGTTTTCTGGCTAATCATTGGCACATTGAGGACTGAAGTCAAAAATAATGACAGAGATTTGAATTTGTGACTTCACATCCTTTGTAAATTTCATGATAACACAAAACCTGTTTTTATTCTATTGACTTTTGAAGTTTGTAAGAGCAATACTTAATAATTGTCCTTATTTTTGGGCCTTTGTCTCCCCATTATTTTTATAGCTTGTTCAGATTTCTTGCTCTTAGAGGTTGAGAGGTATGATTGTGTCTAATGCTGTTATGGGGGCTATTGGAAAGTACACTTGTGTAAGAACTTACCCTAACAGATGTCCAAAAGATCACTAGTGCAGTATTCCAGATGGCCTAGGTCTGAAACTCAGTCTGCCCAGTCTGATTCTGACATATGCGCAGACATAAAAGAAACCATGGTATGTCCGACTATACCTCAGACACCCGCTATGGCAACCCAGATGAGAAGGGAGAACTGCAATGATTACCTCACAGGGACTTTATAGCATCTTGCAAATTTTAATATGGGAAGAGATTCCTGGAAACTTTATAGCATATTGCAAACTTTAGTATGGGAAGAGATTAATGGAAAAGTGGTGTACATCAGGGGTTAGAGCCTCTACTCGATGTAGATGGATGTCATCCCAAAGAAAAAGTGACAAAAGACTAAACATGTTTCTTCTCTTCCCCCTTCTAGAGAGAAGGATAGAAAGGATTCTTCAGGGCCTGTTCAAGGCCATTAAGGCTCTTACATCTCTCCTGTTCAGCCCATAAGAAGACTACTGTGGAATGCTTTTCTTCTGAGGAGGAGGAACCCTCAGATTCTGATGACCATTCCTTAGCCTCTTACTCTCCTTAGTTTCACTCTCTTGGCCAGATACCCTCAGATGATGAGGATTCCCTCACTCTCTTGATTCCCCTGTGGAAGGCACATCTTTTGCAGAGACCACTATAAATAGGAGTCTAAGCAAATCTCTGACGTCCAAGAGATGCCACAGTCTGTTAGATGTGGACAGTCTAGCCTCTTCCCCTGTCCCTCCAACTCCTGGAGGACTTCACCACTGACATCTAACCAGGGTACCAAAGTCTAACCCTTCCAAGAAGAACACATCTGAAGTATAACCTCAATTTGCAAGTGCATGGGGTATACAAGTGGACATATGAGCATAACTCCTCAGACATTCTCCATGCTAGCAGCTTGAAGACATCAGAGAGAAAAATAGTCAGCTAGGAGAGGTATAGCAGGAGAAGCGAGGGCCCTCTTGGGTCCTAGGGTCCGTCAGACATGGCAAGATAGAAAAGGAAGAACAGGAAAGTGCCAGAAGGGGAAAAGTGGGTGGGAAAGAATACTGCAACAGTGAAGAGTAGCAACACATCTACTATTATGGCAAGTTCTTACACAACTGTACTACGTCCTGATTGAAATAACTGTTGCAGTATTCCAACAGATGGGCAATTCACAAAGCTTAAGGGGAAGAGAAGGGTGGATGGTTGAAAAAGGTAAGAATTGTCCAAAATGTCAGAAAGGACTGACCTGACAAATGCTGCCCTAGACCTGGAGAAAGGCATCAATTCTGTAGTGATTAGTGAATGTTTGCACAAAAGACAGGTAGCAGCTTCCAGGATGGTTCTGAAATCTACCCATTTATAAGAACATGTTACAGCTCTAGTAGAATGAGCTCTTAGGCAAGAGGGCAAGGATATACCATGGCCCATGGAACAAAAGAGATGTACTTAGAAATCGAGCTAGCAATGGTTTGTTTGGATACTTGTGAATCCAACTTAAGAGTCCATGAGGAGACAAATATTTGGTCTGACTTACGACTTAGTTTTGTCTAGACAGAATCTTAGATGTCTGTGCACATCTAAGGAATGAAGATGTCTTTCACCCCTGTCTGTGCACATCTAAGGAATGAAGATGTCTTTCACCCCTGTTCTGTGGATTGGGAAAGAAAGTAGGCAGATTGATGGCCTGGTTGAAGGACATCTCATTTACCACTTCAGGCATGAAAAAGAGGTTGATCCTCAGGGACACTCTGTCCTTATGGAAAATAAGAAAAAGGACAAACAGACACAAGTGGCTGTAGATCTGATATTCTGCTAGAAGAAGTTAGAGACAACAACAAAATGGTTTTCCAAGGGAAAAATCTGAGAGTAGACTACGCTGTTGGCTTAAAGGACAGCAGAGTGAGTTTTTCCAGCACAAAGTTGAGATCGGGGGGGGTGTCACCAATTGTTCTTGGGTTTAAGTGCAGAAATTCAAAGGCCACTGATTCAGATAGTTTGAATGGTAGATAGGCAACACCACATCACATTTCAAGATTAGGAGGGGATCTTCAAAGGTAGGCAAAGATGCAGAATTAATTTAAAGAACGTACAATTGTGCAAGAAATTATCATAGCAGTAGAAGCCCTATTGACCACTGCTGCAGTATTCCAATGTGTTGTACTATCTTGCCTAATGTCCAGCCAGGGTAACAACGCCAACATCTTCCATAGAGCCATGCATCCAATGTATGAATTAAGCTTGTGAGTGTAAGGGTACATAAGTGGAAGTATTAGCAAAAATCCTCACACCATCTCCAGGCTAGTAAGCCTGAAGAAGGCCGAGAGACAAAATAAACTGGTTAGCTAAGATGGTAGAGATAGAAAAATAAAAAGGACATCCCTAGTTCCAGCAGGAAAAAATAAGAAAAAAGGGAAGGTAGGGAGGGAAGGAATACTGCAACAGTGATCAATAGGCCATTTACTGTTATGGTAAGTTCTTACACAACTGTACTATGCCTTTCCTTAGAACCCTGTTGCAGTATTGCAAACTGTTGGGCGATTCCCAAAGTGAAAGAGGTATGAAGGATGAATGGAAGAGAACTGTGATGATCTGAGGTATTGCTAGCTATGCCAGGAGAAGTAGGACAGTGGATGTATAACATATACCAGCACAGCTAGCTGGAATTCAGTGAAGAATTATATGTTATTTGAATATCAAACAGATTTGTACAGATGCTTGTGTTGAAAATATGTCAACAGTGTGTCCTGTTGGACAGAGGAAGACACTGTAACCACTGGAATGTATATATTGTAACACAGGATACGGAAAGAGAAGAGATTCATCTCAATCCACCTGACCTTGGAAAATAGTAAGAAATTATATTACTTAATTTAGGCCATAAGATTGTATTTTACAGTTCTCAATGCAGCCAGAGACAAAGTCTGCACTAGGAAGCTTATTGCATTGTCACTGGGGTGAACTAATTGCTACTCTGGAAAGGCAGAGGTTTGAAATTATTTTATGACTTCCAGGAGCTGCAGCAGATCATAGCAAGGCTCTCTATGTGTGTACTATTAACACATGTGATAAATCCTAACAGCTTATAGCCGAGGGGAGAAGCATGGGCACCAGAACTCAGATGACCAGATGTACATGATGTCATTCTGTAATACATCACTAAAATAATGTTGCACTAGGTGAGACTGAAGTCTCATGGTACTCTGTTTTTGTAACCGGATAAAGAAGGATCTCTCACCCTACTTCATCTTGCCTTGCTCTAGTAAGTAACCATGGAATAATAATTCTTTAGACCAGTTAGGAAAATATAGTGAGATTAGTTAAGTATTGTTTTTCTGTAACTGTGTGAACTTGTCCACCTGTGTTATTTGTAATATTTCCTGTGACTGAAACCTTGGTGTTTATTGTAAATAGATATTTAGTATTTTCATGTTCTTTTATTGTCAAACATATTTAAACTATTCATTGTGGGTGGTCCTTCAGAGAATATTTTAACTTTTTTGAGTACTTATATCAATTGGTGACACAGTGGCCACTCATGAAAGCCTGGCTGTTTGGTCAACATTGCCATTTGTATTAATAGTAATTTCACTCATTATAACTGGGCACCCTTGTAAGACCCTTGAAGTAGCTGGCTTTGGGATGTCTCGTGGCAGTGTAAAGTACAGTTATGTACACTTACCATAAATGTAGATGTCCGAGTGTATTCACTGTTGCAGTCGTTACATTAGGGTAATCTGCTGGCAGGTTGCCCTCAGTCGGCCTGATTAACAAAGTCTTGGGTCCTGCGTCGGGTGCTGTCCCTTCTTCAATGACGTCAGGTCGTCAGGGGTATAAAGCATGCAGCCGACGCCATTACATCAGTTGTTCTTGACCCAGATGTCAGGTGCCCCCCAAATGCGGAGGAAATAAAATTAAAAACACAAAAAGTATACCTCCAATCCCAAAAGCAAATACACCAAAAGGGCTTTTAAGCATAGTGAAAGAAAGTAGAGGTATAGCCAGAGAAAAATAGGGGACTGGAGGGAGGGTAACCAAACATCTAAGTGTATACAACTGTACTATGTTCTTCGTGTTTCACTGTTGCAATCATTACATTTGGGTAGATTCCCAAAGCTATGGTTGGGTGGAGGGAATTATACAGCATTAGGAGCAGCTATAAGGCCCTGCAGGACTGCAGTGGCAAACCCAGCTCTGGATTTAGAGAAAAGTGGTAAATGGTAATGTTTGGTGAACGTATGAACTGAGCTCCAGGTAGCAGCTTCTAGAATGTCCCTGGTAGGAACACCTCTGAGAAAGGCTGTAAAAGTAGATGCAGCCCTGGTGGAATGGGATCTGATCCCCTGGGTGATAGTTTTTCCATGGTGCATATAGCAGAAACGAATACAATGGCTTATCCATTTGGAAATGGTTTGCTTTAAAATAGCCTTTTTCCCTCTGCCCCTGCAGCAAATGCAACCAGCAATTGGTCAGATTTTCTTTGAGATTTTGTCTTGTTTAAGTAAAATATAAGTTGTCTGTGTACATCCAATGAATGCAGAATCCGCTCCTCCTTGTTCTGTGGATTGTGAAAGAAAATTGGCAAATCAATGTTAAGAGCCACACTGGATACCACCTCAGGCATGAAGGATGGATTGGTCCTGAGAGATACCCTGTCCGCATGAAAAATGATGAAGGGCTCCACTGCCATAAGAGCCTGTAATTCGGAAATCCTTCTAGCTGAAGTGACTGCTAAAAGGAAAGCTGTTTTCCAGGAGACAAATTTTAAGTCTGCAGTAGCAGCTGGCTCGAAAGGAGGGAGAGTGAGCTTTTCCAATACAAAATTGAGGTCCCAGGCAGGGGTTGGAGCTCTCCTGGGTGGTCTTACATTTTTGGCCCCTCTGAGATACTGCTTTAACAGAGGATGAGAGAAGAGGGGAGGCTCTGTGTTGTAATGAGCTGAAATGGCTGACGCATGGATTTTTATGGAAGAAAAGGACAAGCCCTTGTGAAGCATCTCAGTTAAGTATTGTAAAATCTGAGGAATGTTGGGCACTGCTGTGCTTATCCCTTGAGACTGATTCCAGGCACAGAATCTTTTCCATTTGTCAGCATAAGACTTTCTAGTACTAGGCCTTCTTGCTTCCAAAATGACATCCATCACAGGTTTGCTGAGGGATGCCAAGGGTGAATTTAGGTGATTAGCCACGCTGCAAGATTCAAAGTTTGGAGCAGAGTGTACAGAATTTGGTTGTTCTGCTGAGACAGTAAGTAAGTTGTCTGAAACAGGTGCCACGGTGGAAGGTGTGACACACTGCGCAGGAGTGGGTACCAGTGCTGGTGAGGCCAGTCTGGAGCAATCAAAATCATTTTTGGTTTGTCCTGTTTGACTTTTAGTAGAACTTTGGAGAGCACAGGTAGAGGGGGAAAGGCATAGACTGATAGGTTTTTCCAGCTGAAGGATAGAGCATCCACTTTCCAGGCTTTTTTGTGATGAGTTCTTGTGCAAAATTTGTTCAACTGATAGTTCTGGGGTGAGGCAAAAAGATCTAGGTCTGGGCTCCCCCATTTGCATGTCAACATGTTGAAAATCCGTGGTTCCAGTTTCCATTCATGTGGGTCCATGAGATTTCTGCTTAGTTCTTCTGCCAGAGTATTCAGTTTCCTGGCAGGAATTGAGCTTGTAGTTGTACTTGATAGGTCGAGGCAGTGTTCCACAATGCCATGGCTAGTCTGCAAAGGGGGTAGGAGTGTGTACCCACTGCTTGTTTATGTACCACATAACCGTGGTGTTGTCTAATTGTCCTGGGTGAAGGTAGTCCTTGAAGGCTGTCAGTGCATTCTGTACAGCTAGCATTTCTTTTTGATTGATATGAAGGTGCATTTGATTTGGGTTCCATTTGCCCTGAATGCACTTCCCTGCCAGATGTGCCCCTCCAAGCATAGTCTGATGTGTCTGCAGTTAGGGTTTGGACGGCAGGGAGTGGTGTGAATGGCAGTCCCTTGTTTTGGTGGCAGGCCTCTGCCCACCATAGGAACTCTAGTTGCAGGCAAGGTATGATAAGAATCATTGTTTCCAGGCTGTGACAATGCTGACTCCATAGACTTTTTAAGTACCACTGAAGTTTCCTCATATGCAGTCTTGCATATGGAATTAGAAGAATGCATGAGGCCATGAACCCCAAGGCTTGCAGTATTTGATTTGCAGAAAGCTGGGTTTTTGTGGCCACCTGTTTGAAGTAAGTCACCAAATGAATTTGCTTCTCTGGCGTAAGGAAAGCCAGCTGGGCAGTTGTATTCAAGCTTGCACCCAGGAATGTAATTTTCTGAGAGGCTACCAGTTGTGATTTCTTTTCGTTTATAGTGTACCCTAGATAAGTTAGAACCCTTTTTACAAACACCAGATGGTTTAGAAGAATGTCCTTGTTTCCTGCCTGAATTAGACAATCGTCCAGGTATGGATACATTTGAATATTTCTTTGTCTGCAAAATACAATTACTGGAGCCAGGCACTTTGTAAAGACCCTGGGCGCAGTAGATAAGCCAAAGGGCAGTGCAGAGAACTGGTAATGCAAGTAGCCTGCTTTGAAGCGGAGTATCTTCTGCAAAATTCCCTGATTGGGATATGCAGGTAAGCCTCTTTTAAATTTAGAATTGCCAACCAGGCATCTTTGCCTAGCATAGGAAGTAACTGGTGAACAAGTCAGCATCTTGCATTTTGGAATCTGCAGAAAGGTGTTCAGAGTAGATAAGTCCAGAATTGGACGCCATGATTTGTCTTTTCTGGGTACCAGGAAAAGTCTTGAATAGAAACCTTGTCCCTTTTCCTCTTCTGGTACTGGTTGAATAGCCCCCATGCTCATGAGGGAAAGTACTTGTTTCTGGGCCTCTGACCACTGATTTGGGGGCAGGTCTGGCCATCCGTTTGGAATTGGCAACATCTGAAAATGAAATCTGTATCCCTGGGATACTATATTTAAAACCCATTTGTCCTGGGTTATAAGTTGCCAGTTTCTTGCATGAAGAGCCGGTTTTCCCCCCAAAGGGTAAGTGCTTGGTAAGTGCAAAGGGAAGTCATTGAGACTGCGTACCATAGGGAGGTGTATTGCTGTTTCCAGATTTGGAAGAGGAGGCACCCCACTGCTTTGTTCTGAAAGTCCCTTGGGACTGAAACCTGGAGACTTTGTAATGTCTGGGTTTGGCTTGAGTGGCTCTCGGAGGGATTGGAAAGGACCATTTCTTAGTAAGCCAGTGCCTACTAAATCTTGGAGGTTGCACTTGTAAGTAATCTTTCACAGTTTGCATAGATTTAGCTTTATATCTCCCATCTTTTTTAGAACTACTTCAGCCTTATTACCAAAGAGTAATTGTAAAGGAGCATCTAACAATTTTGCTTTAACATGATCAGGCAGATTTTGCTCTTTGAGCCAAGCATGCCTTCTTAGCACAGACCCAGTTACAGCAGCCTTGCAAGAGGCCTCCAAAGAATCAAAACCACATTGTAAAGTATGTTGCCCAACTTGTTCAGCTAAATGCAATAAATCCTGTAAATCTTTATTTTCCACACAATCAGAAATCAACATCATTTTCTGTTTAAGCAGTCCCATGATATGCTGTTGATATTTTAGCATATGAAATTGACAATTTAAAGCCCTGATTGCCAAGGCTGCAGAAGTGTAAACCTTCTTACCCCATCAATCCAGCACCCTGGAATCTCTATCAGAAGGGGTAGGATTTTTAGCAGTAGAAGTCTTAATGCCCTTGGGACCCTGAGAAATGGTTTCAGGATCTGCAACAGGATTTTTGAAAAAGAATTTATGGGAGCCAGGAACCCTGTAGTATCTGTCTGGCTTAGAAGGAGCCGGAGGCAGAGAATCAGGAGCCATACTAGATTGTGAAAAAACATCATCAACAATGTCTAGAACAGGAGGTATAGCCAAAGGCCTATGCTGTGGAAGAAGAAGAAAATCCCTAAGTCTCTTTTTAGATTCAGAAAAATCCTGACTTTCCCAGTGGAAATGTTCCCTTAAGGTATGTAAAGTTTCCCCAAAAGAAAAATCCTTAGCAGGAGAAGCAGAAGGATTGGAATCTTCTGCATCAGAGTCCTCATAAGTAAGTATAGACAATTCCTGTTCATTAGAAGAGTCAGAAGAAATAGAATCCTGTTCAGAAGATTCATAATCAGTGTCTTGCCTAGGCCTCTTAGAAGGGGGGGGGTTGGCTACCCTTGATCAGAGTAATTAAACCTTCAGCCATTTTGATCATTTGTTTTTTTAGGCATAGGTGCCTGCACACGTGGCAGAGGCATCATTTTTTTAGGCATAGGTAGAGATTTTGGCCTTAGTTTTGAAGATAGCGTCGGTCTAATATACAAATCTGTAGGCCTGAAAACACCCTCAGAAGCCAGTGCCTGCACAGCGGCTCCAAACCCATCCAAGGTAGAGACATCTGCGGGTTCCACAATTGAAGCATCTTGCGGCATCCGAATGGGTCTCAGTAGAGGCCTGCGAATCAGAAGTAGCGGGTATCAGGGGCTGCGAAAGCGCCTCACTGAGTACTGGCAAACTGGCGACTGGCTTAAAAGAAGCATCATCGGCAGTTGTGGACCTCAACGGCCTGTCTCTATCTTTTTCGTTGCGTTTTTTAGGTATTCCGGTAGTCGGATTGCTAACCAACGACATTTCTGGATAATTAAAGCGTGAGCCAAAGTATTTAGAAGCAAAAATGAACCGATGTTTGATAGTGCGTTGATTAAGTAAAGCATAAAACAGACAGCAAGGTACGCTGTGGTCAGGGTCTAGGCAAGGAATACAGTACAAATGAAAATCCTTATGAGGTATTTTCTTCCCAGAAGTAATGCAATTATTAACTTTTACTGACATTGGTAAGGAGCAAGAAAATTTTCCCCAACTGGGTACTTAGCTTTTTAGTTGATGACTTCGGATCCGAAACTCGAAAACGAAAATGTCAGGAGTAGGCTGACCGGCACTTGCAAACTGCTTCTGCTTCGGGCACCGTGCAGCAAGAAAAACTGATGTAATGGCGTTGGCTGCATGTTTTATACCTCTGACGACCTGACGTCATAGAAGAAGGGACAGCAACAGACGCAGGACCCAAGACTTTGTTAATGAGGCTGACTGAGGGCAACCTGCCAGCAGATTACCCTAATGTAATGACTGCAACAGTGAAACACGAAGAACATGGGGGTGGGGGTTGGCTACCCCTGATTGGAGTTATTAGATCTTCAGCCATTCTTATCATTTGTTTTTTAGGCATCGATCGAGATTTAGGCCTAAGTAAAGAAGGAGGCGTTGGTTTTTGGTTTAATATGCAAGTCCGTAGGCCTGAATACACGCTCAGAAGCCGGTGCCTGCACAGTGGCTCTGGGCCCATCCAAGGTAGAGACATCCGCGGGTTCCATAGTTGAAGCATCACGCTGCATACCACACTCCGAATGGGTCTCAGTAGAGGCCTGCGAATCAGAAGTAGCGGGTATCAGGGGCTGCGAAAGTGCCTCACTGAGTACCGGTGAACTGGCGACTGGCTTAGGAGAAGCATTGTCGGCAGTTTTGGACCTTGCCGGCCTGTCTCTGTCTTTATCTTTGCATTTTTTCAGAATCCCGGTAGTCAGATGGCTAACAGACAACATTTCTGGATAATTAAACCGAGAACCAAAATATTTAGAGGCGAAAATATACCGATGATGGACAGTGCACTGATTAAATAAAGCACAAAACTGACAGCAAGGTACGTCGTGGTCAGGGCCTAGGCAAGGAATACAGTACGAATGAAAATCTTTATGAGGTATTTGTTTTGCACAAGTAATGCAATTATTAACTTTTACTGACATCGGTAAGGAGCAAGAAAAAGTTTCCCCAACGGGGTACTTGGCTTTAGTTGAAGACTTCGGTTCTGAAACTCAAAAATGAAAATTTCAGGAGTCGGCCAACCGGCACTTGCGAACCGCTTCTGCTTCGGGCACCACACGGCAAGAAAGACTGATGTAATGGGGTCAGCTGCATGTTTTATACCCCTGACGACCTGACGTCATGGAAGAAGGGACAGCAACCGACGCAGGACCCAAGACTTTGTTAATCAGGCCGACTGAGGGCTACCTGCAAGCAGATAACCCAAATGTAATGACTGCAACAGTGAAACATGAAGAACATCTACCTTATAGTCTGGGCAGAAGGGGGCATAGCTAGTAAATCTGTGCCAGCCTTTCCCAGGTGTGTGTGTGTGTGTGTGTGTGTGTGTGTGTGTGTGTGTGTGTGTGTGTGTGTGTGTGTGAAAATCAAATCTCAGAGTGCGTGTGTCAGCTGCTTGGAGCAGGGGCATGAAACACTGGTTTCACAGAGAGAGAGTGGTGGAGAACTTGGCTTGGACACTCAGCTGAGGTCTCAACATTATAGCTGTGCCAATGGGGAGTCAGACTGGAGACTTGAAGGGAGAAAGATAGAGAAACCCAGATCCCAAACTGAGTGTGTTCCCTGCATGCTCTTAAGGGAAATTTTACTTGATGCAGAGAGCTGCATCTGGAAATACTGGGTGTATCCATTTTTGTTTCAAGTGAACTTCCTTCTTCAGTGCCAGTGGTGAGGATTCAGGCTCCTTGATTACTGGCCTAGAGTGGGGACATCACAAGAGCTAAGATGACTGTCTAGTAATCCAGAGGGGGCTGACCTGGTGAAGGTGGCTCTGGATCTAGAAATGGCATCCACTCTGTAATGTTTGATTAAAGTTTGCAAAGAGACCAAAGTAGCTGCCTCTAAAATTGTCTAGAGTCAAACCCTCGTAAAAGGTTCCAGATGAGGCCACTACTTAAGTAGAGGGGAGGGTAAGGTTTTGTCATGAAGAGTGTAGCAAAATGATATGGACTTAGAAATCCAGTTAGCAATAGCCTGCTTTTTGCTTTGAAACTGTTCTTCCTAACTTAGAATCTTGGAAAGATAAACAATTGGTCTGATTTGTGAATATCCTTGGTTTTACCCAGGTAGAATTGGAGCCGTCTATACACATTCAGGGAATGTAGGGTTCTTTCTACACTACTTTGTGGATTAGGAAAGAACATGGGAAGATTTATGGCCTGCTTGAGAGACCGTTCATTTACTACTTTTGACATGAAAGAGAGACTGAACCTTAAAGACACTTGGTTCTTATGGGAAATGAAGGGAGGGGGTGTCATAATGGCTTGGTTTGGGGACTAGTCTGGCAGAGGTGGCAGCTACCAGAAAGATAGTTTTCCAAGTACAGAATCTGAGACAGGCAGATGCTGCTAGCTTGAAAGGAGGGACACTGAATTTTTCCAGCACAAAGTTGAGATCCCAAGTAGGGGAGATAACTTTCATTTGAGGTTTCAAATGGACTACACCTTTTAAGTAAAGTTGTGTAAAAATCTTACCATAGCAGTAGATGTCCTTTTCACTGCTGCAGTATTCATAACATATGGGATCTCCTAACAAGGATAGCCCAACTTTTGGGCAGTATACCAAAACCTTTACATTCTCCTAGCATCGTATCTCAAGATGTATGCTCCTCACGTAGGTGTAGGGCATAAAGGTGATGTATGAACACTCCATGCTCAGAATTGAAGTGCCCAGGAGAACTAGAGACAGCCCAGTAGAAGACAGAACAGTTACATCCGGAAAGAAGAAGAAGCAAGAGAGAGTCAAATATTCCTCAGCTGAGTTCCCAACAGAAGAAAGAAAAGAAAGGTGGCAGGAGGGAGGGACTGAGCACTACAACAGTGAAAAGGAGGACCTCTACTGTTATGGTAAGATTTACACAAATGTACTATGCCCTTCCATATCACTGTTGTAGTATTTATAACATGCAAGAGCTTCTAAAAAGGATGGGGGGAGGAAGGCACAGAAGAGTTCTCCACAAACCAATGAAGGATACCCCTGGCAAATCTTGCCCTGGCTCTCGAAATTACAACCAGCTTGTAATGCTTAGTGAAAGTGTGGACAGAGAACTAAATGGCAGCTTCAAGGATGGATCTTGTATCCAAACCCTTGAAAAAAGCTCCAGAATAGGCCACTGCTCTCAAAGAATGAGCCATAACTGAAGCAGAAAGTGGTTTTCCATGAAAGGAACAACAAAAAGAAATGGGCTTAGAAATCCAAGAGGAGATGTTTTGCTTCGAAACTGCCAAACCTAATGTCCTGGTATGAAAGAAAAAAAAAAAAAACGCTGCTCAAATTTGTGGATATCCTTTGTCTTACCTGAGCCACCTATGAAGAGCTAAGTTGTGAAAAACGTTCTCACTTGCAGATTGCGAGAAGGAAAAGAGGAAGGAAGATGGATAGACTGATTAAGTGACAACTCACTGACCACCTTGGGCATAAATGAAGGAATAGTACGCAGGGACACCCTGTCCCTATGAAAAATAAAAAAGGCAGGGATATCTATCAGTGTGAAATTCAGAAATTCCCTTGGCTGAATTAAGGGCAACCAACAAAACAATCTTCCAGCTGCAGTGTTACAAAGAAGAGGAGGCTCCAATGGAGGTTTAGTCACTTTTTCAAAGACAAAATGATGGTCCCAAGAGGGAGGCACAATTTTTTTTTTGGGGGGGGGCTGATATGAAGGACGTCTTTAAGGAATTGCTTGACCTCAAAAACAAAAGGCCAAAGGTGGGGTTTAAGAGCAGACAAGCGAGCTTTAACAGAAGAACAGGCCAAGCAATAATACAACAGTTCACACAAGAAAGGACCAAAGGGACCCTCACTGAAAAGGGATCCTAGGGATGCTTGAGACACCAAACAGAACATCTTTTCTATTTAACCATATAGATTTTTCTGGTAGTGGGTTTCCTGGCCCTTGCAGAACCCTAAGCATGTCCTCAGAAAAATGGTGTCTAAATGGGATCAAATCTTCTCACCCAAAGTGTCAACAGAAGAGCGGACAAGTAAGGGTGAATGTGAAACCCCTCGTCTTCAGTGAGAAGATCCACCCTGCCAGGTAACTTGTGATGACTGCCCCTAGCCAGGTGAAAGAGGAGGGGGTAACCAGTGCTGTATGGGTCAAAAGGGAGTCACCAGCAAGATTCTTGGGAAACCTGTCCTTATCTTGTGCAGTACACTTAAGCATACAGGAACATCCTCTTCCACGAAAATAATGGCATCCACCTTTTAAGCCAGGAGGACTAGGGACTCTGAAGTAATAGCGAGGAAGTTGCCTGTTCAGAGAAGAGGCAAAAAAATCCACTTGAGGAATACCCCACCAATGTACTATGACAAGAAACACTAAGAATGAGGGGAAGAAACAGAAATGTAAAAACATCCTGGAAAGAGGGTGAATGGGAGCAGGAAGATAGACATCCTTTAGGTCTACGGAGACCAGAAAATCCCGTGGAAGTAATAGGGGAAAGCATACAAAAAGAAAGGAATCTTTAGAAAGGTATTTAGAAAGGAAATATTTATTTTATTTTATTTATTTTACATTTGTTAACCGGGCTAGTCTGGCTGGATATATTTCCATTTTCAGAGGAGAGAGGAGAAAAAACTCCACAAAGACATAAAACTATTTACAAAGAAAAAGAGAGCAGCATACAAAGTATCTCCAGGATTCTTCTTTTCTGGGAAACAGAAACATTCCTGGGTAAAATCCTGTTCCTTTTTGGGATACTGGAACAGGTTGAATAATGGTCTGATCCAGATCCTGATACAGGACTCCATAAAAATAAGAAAGTTGGTCTGGAGGAGGTTGAGGAAGACCTGAGAAGGAAGGAAGGGATTTACATACCATACAATAACAGTGATAGATAATGGACAGAACCCAAGAGTCTGAAGTTATCAGTTGCAAGGCAGGGAGGGATAGGGAAAGCCTGAGAGACATAGGAACATGGTTGAGCTTAGGAACCATCTTCTCCTTAGAAAGCTGACCAGGTTGCCTACACACAAAGGCAGACTTAGGACAGTTTCTCTTTAATTTGGACATGGGAGAAAAAGATACGTTTAAGATCCTGCATCACTTGACCTTTGTCTTGCAGAGTCTTAAACAAGTCAGCAGCAGCTGTACCATACAGACTCTGACTATCCAAAGGAGCATCTAGGAGCTTGGCCTTAATATCATCAAGTAAGTCCTGGAGGTGAAGCCAAGAGTACCTCCTCATAACTGAACCAGAAGCAGCAGCTCCAGAGAATGCATCAGCTGCATCATAACTACATCTGGAGTGACAGGCAACCTGAGAAGTGAAACTCAAGGAGAGGGCAGCAGTCTTTCCTTCAGAAATCAGAAAGGTCAGACAACCCCCACCAAAGGGCCAACACATGCATGGTCATATGGGTTTGATAATTAATGACCCTAAAGGACAGAGTGGTAGAGGTTTACACTCCCCCCCACCCCTCAAATCTCTCCATAGTCTTACTGTCTTTATCAGAATGAAAGAGCTTGGAAAAGGGCAAAAGCTTGGTTGGCTTAACACCAGAAACCGACCATAGCAGGATCTGAAGGACACTTGTAGAGGTACTTAAGTCCTCAGGCACCTTGGCAACTTATAATAATGGTCAGGCTTCTTACGTAATCGGGGGGGGGGGGCAGCAGGTTTAGGAGATTCCCTCTGCAACATCTCTTTTGAATATCAGAGATTTCTGAGCAATTCCAATTAAAATACATCACTGTGCAAATTAATGTGTCCCTAAAGGACAACTGCTTAAAGGGAGAGTTAGGACTTAAGGAATCCTCTTCTTCAGATCCACAGTATAAAGGAGAGGTAATATGCAAGGAGCAAGTCAATTACTCATCCCTTTAATCCACCTCATCTGAAGAATCAGACTCCATGGTCCTTTTAGCTGAAGTAGAGGATCAAGGAGAAGCAGAAACGAACACCCCTGAGCAAGTCTTAAGGCCATCAGTGCATTGGGCAAGCCTTGGGTAAAACTCTGCCATTTTCTTTGAGGATCCTTGGCAATGGGAGGAACGTGTTTAGTCCTCCTCTTCTGCTTCAGTGAGGCATCCACTCTGACCAACCTAGCAGGCTTGGAGCCATACCTAGACTCAATAAGAGTACCAGGGACCTCTTCCCTCAGCACAATCTTGGAAATCCCCCTAGAACCTTCAGAAACGTTCACCATCAATATCCACTGTTGACGTTTTCAATGCCTCAGAGGATGTATAAGAGCCCAGTTCTATGACAGCCTCCAATACAGTTAAAGATAGTCTTCACAATCTTTAGTGACCTCAAGAGAGACATCCAGTGGAGACTAGTCATCAGCAGAGTCAGACCGAGACTTCTTAGTCTTCTTTTTAAGAGATAGCAGTACACCAAGGCAGGCAGATTCAGCCACGGAAACCTGGGTCAAATGTTTGAAATCTTAATTCTGAAGATAAATAGACACAGAGGACAGCTGTGAAGCATTTTGGGACCAAGGGCCTAACAAATGGCGCAGTGGTTATAATTGTGTGAAGCACCTAGACACAACAAACATCTTGTGTTGGTCTTTATAGGGAATCTGTCTCCAAAACTGACATTTTCCCTTCCTGGATGACATGAACAAGTACACAAAAAAAGGAAGATGGAACCCAAAGGGGCATCCAACTGTAAATGGCTCAGTAAATAAGCAGCTCAATGAAGGACATTCAGACTGACATTCAACTGCTGAGTTCAGAATGGTGACACAGAAGTTCTAAGAATGGAATGTTCATACATCAACTTTATGCCCTTCTCCTATGTATGGAGCATAAGACACTAGGATGATGTAAAAGTTTTGGTATACTGCCAGACGTTAGGCTATCCTTGTTAGGAGATCCCACATGTTTTGAATACTGCAGCACTGACATGGAAGGACATCTCTATTACCTGTAGTCTCAACAGAAACAGTAATTTCAAAAGTACAGTGGATATAAAAAGTGTACACACCCCTGTTAAAATGCCAGGTTTGTGATATAAAAAAAATGACACAATAAATCATTTCAAACCTTTTCCCACCTTTAATGTGACCTATAACATGAACAATTCAATTGAAAAACAAAAAAATCTGTTAGGGGAAAAATATAAAAAAATAAAAATTGTACAATAAGCTGGTTGCAGAAGTGTGCACACCCTTAAACTAATACTTTGTTGAAGCACCTTCTGATTTAATTGCAGCATTCAGTTCTGTTTACAGCCCATTGCCAGTCATATCGCCTATCAAAGGGGTATGACCGCATGACACCTTGCTTACAATTCCACATGCTGAAATAGCCATTGGACCAAATCAAGGCATTTCAGCCTTTGCTCTCTCTGAACCTTCACATGAAAGGCAAGGTCCAAAGTTCTATCTAGTTTATATGAACCCCCCCCCCTTATCAGGGGCAGCCTTGTCTTAAAGTAAATGCCAATCTGAAATGGGTACAGCTGCAGGAAGGGAAGACCTTACAATGAGACTGGCAGGGTCTGCTTACTACTACATGTCCAGATGCATATGACATCAGAACAGGATCTAAGTATGTAATGACTCTGCAGACAGTAATGCCTCACAGCCCCGTGCAACACCTGCAACCACTGATAAGTGGAAGGCACACAGAAGATGACAGACTCCATCAAGCACTGTCTGATTCTGGGCCAAGTGCTGCAACAAAACTCTCTGAGCTGTTAAGAGATGACCTTCTGGATCCTCTTCATTAAAAATAAAAGCACTGGAAAAATCCAACTTATGCTGGTGAAGGAAAGCCTCAGACAGAAACAAAAAACCTGTCAAAATTAACACAGACAAAGAATGTTAGCTAAAAGTGGGTGCCAAAATCAAGGACACAACCAGGGAATCTCTCAGCAGGGCAAGAACCAGGTAAGATGTGTCCTGCAGGATTAAATGTCCAGGGTACAAGCACTAAATTCCAGCAATTAAATGGGCTCCACCTTGGACTTTGTAGTGTTCATTGCAATACCTATAGACTGGAAAAAGGCTAAGCAGAGACTCCCTTGCAGGAATTAGACTGATTTGTGTTGCAGCAGCTAGTAATCAGTGGTCTAGGTAAGAAAACACAACATCTGCACTCCTTGAAGCCATAGGTTCACTGTCACAATTGTCACTTATCTGAATAACACACTAGGAGAAGATATGAAACCAGATGAAATGATGTATGGCTCCCACCTTTAAGTACACAATATCTGTGAATCCCTGACATTTATGAAAAGACAGACATCTCTGAGGACCAAATAGCACACACACAGTCTTCTGACAGCTAGGCAAGGACTGACTGCACCATGAACACATGAATGGACTCTGAGGTTAAATTAAAGGTACTCAGACTGAGCACTGACCTAAGGTCCTCCCTTCTCTCCCACTGGGAACAAAAAAGACCCTTTGGTAAAAACCTTACTGTTGAGTTGTCTGATGTTCCATCACACCTTTTTTTTTGGTAACAGGTTTAAAATCTCTCTTCTATTGCTGAACTGTTTTGATGGGGTGGGATGTCAGGCAAAGAGGAGACTGCGTTAGGGCTGGAATGAGGAAGGGAATGATATGGGCATCTAGATATCGCTGTCTTGATGCACTTGCCTTTTGTGATGGCCAGTCAATGTGGAGAGACAGAAGACCCCCCCCCAACTGCCAGCAGAGGGACATAGGCAAACTCTCAGGGATTAGACTGCCAACCACCCTCCTCACCCCAGGAGGACTGCAGTTTATCTGTTGCTGCTAAACATTATTACCAACTCTGAGGCTGGAGACTGTTCTGGGAGTCATCATGGCTATTTCACTTTCACCCAAGTCTTTCTCCATTTTGCTGCTGCTAACATGGGCTTCACCATATTCTAGAAAGCATCTACTTGGGGGGTGAAATTCAACAATTAACAGCTGTGCAGGTCTTACATTCTTTCTCTAAGCCCCCTGGTGATTTCCCACTGACAGGGCAAAAAGCTCAGATTTATCAAAAGGGCATTAAAAATGCTGCTCTGGTAGCGTTGGTGAAGTCTGTAAGATGCAACCAGGCATAACTGCAAAGGGCTATGTCAATGTCCACTGCTCTTACTGCACCATGCACAAAACTAAGACTGAGAAGCATGGTGAGGATGGCAATAGATACCAAGCTTGCCATCCTTTACTGGAACTCTCAGTTTAGACCTCCAACAGGAAAGATTTCCAATTACTGCCTCATTTCATCAGTTAGCTCTATGGAGTAGCAGCAAATGAGACAAACAGTTTACTAACCTCAACGTGCACACAAAAGATACATAAACTCATTTCCCAAACCTGCCCATAGCCTTAGCTTCTTGAGCCACAGGATGGGTATTAGACTTCTACATGTAAGAGCCTTTTTAAGGGTCGTCACAGCAATGACGAAATCCAGCATGAGTCTCTATCCAGCAGGTCTGTATGGTCTCACTGAGACAGATGCCACAATATCAGGGTTTTCTTATCCTGTCTTAACAACAAGGTATGCCATTTTGTCATATGGGGCAGAATCACCCATGCTGGAGGATGGGCAGTATATTTAATGTGACAAGGCTGGAGTGTTGTCAGGCCATCCCCCTTTCTACCTCATCATCTCAAGGAGCTCCATGAACTTGTGGTCAGCAAGGAGAGGTGACATAGAATTAACGTCTTCCTCCTCGCTGTCATCATCAATAACAGTACCTCATCTTGCACTTTCCAAGGGGCCACAGATGCCAAGGATCAAGGAAAAATTAAAAAGCCTACAGGAGCCACAAAGTCTAAATTAATCCCACAAGTGCTCTCTGACATCTCTGTGCCATTCAGAAAGATGGTGGACAGCCAAAGTATCAGGTAAAAGTGTCCCCAAGGTAGAAGTCACTGCAGGAAAATGTGCTGAAGGCAGCAAACAGTAAGGTAGAAGTCACTGCAGGAAAATGTGCTGAAGGCAGCAAACAGTACAGTCTGGATCATCAGTGTACAAAATACGCCAATGCCTCACCCAAGACTGATGGGAGTGATCCTGGCTGTCCAAAGCAGAAGCCAATTGAAGCAGACACCAAAACCTATGATCTTAGCTTACAGACAGAAACCCACATCCTGATCCTTGACAAGTAGACCAAGATGCTTGTCTACCCAGGGCCTAAAATCAAAATGTTGACCGTGAAGGTTGGAAGACTAAACCCACTGATACTGTTAAGGACTCCAAGAGAATCTGTGCTGTAACCAACTCTGATTGGGCCAAACCTGATACCAGAAAAAGAAAAATCCCATCAATGTCAGTATTAGTACTGAAGCCATTAACATCTGCAGCAAGTTTGATACTGAAGATGCCAAATCTGAGCGCTTGTTCTGATAGAGACCACAGGCATTGTCAACACATCTGTTGATTTTGACACCAGTGCCTGCTGGCCAGAATTCAGCCTCACTGGGATTGATGCCTGGAGGCGAACCTGGAAGACCTGACTGAAAACTAGGCAGTGAAGCACTTCCTCTGTACACTCTGGAAGCAAAAGAGGAAAGGCAAGAGGCAAGTTTTTGCTAGACTTATAAATGTCTCACATCAATTTTCCACATACTGACTCATTGGTAAGAATCGAAGGACTCCTGAAAGACATAGTAAGTTTACTTATACAACTGTAACAATAGTTGACGTTTAAAAGATTACTGCTGCAGTAGCCTTATCTATATGGGTTACACATCCTGCCATGGATAAAACAGCCAGCCAGCTTCCAAAGTTAAAGGGCACCATCCACTTCCCAAACCAGTACCAGCTTAAGAATGGCTGAAGAAAACCAACAGTTTGGATGTCAAGCCCTTCAGGGTGAAAGAGGGATATTACAGCTCTGAAATAGGTCAATATTAGCAAAATAAAACACCAGAAATGTTATGAAAATTTGCATAAAACAGAGAAATGTGGAAAACAAAAAAAGAGCACAAATGGAAATATTTATGGAAGACAATTGTTGAGTCTGATCTACTGCTACCCTTGGCATACTTAAAAGTTAAGATAGGAGGAGAGGAGATAAAAACGGTGACATACAATCAATCTGCAGGAAAAGTCTCTAGGAACAGATTTTATTCTTGTGGAAGTATGGAAATTAGGAGGGAAGAAAGATAAAGATCTGGAAGGTTTAGTTTACTTATATTTTAAAAGGAGGGAAAGCACCAGCATGCTGGAAGAAAGTTGCAGTAACTGTAATTCCTAAAAATGGTAAAGATCCATTAAACCCAGATTCATAGAGGCCCAAGTCAATTTTAAACCATGATTAGAAAGTGTTATGTCTACAATAGCTACAGAACGGCAAAGGTGTTGCCAAAATTGATAGATATGGATCAATATAGATTTGCGGAGGAGAGGAAAACATTTAACAACATTAATAGAACAATGATGCTCAATGGGAAGCAGAGAGTAATAAAATACCACTGTTTATGGATCTTGATGCAGAGAAAGCAAAGTACAGTTGTGTACACTTACCATAAATGTACATGTCAGAGTGTATTCACTGTTGCAGTCATCACATTTGGGTGCAGATGGCCCTCAGCCGGCCTGAATACCAGAGTCTTGGATTCCTGCATCAGATGCTGTCTCTTCTTCCATGAAGTCAGGTTGTCAGGCGTATAAAACATGCAGCCAACGCCATTACATCAGTTTTTCTTGCCCCAGATGTCAGGTGCCCCCACAATGGGAAGCAATTATATGTTATAGTACACCTCCATCAAAAAGCAAATAAACCAGAAATCTTAAATACACCAAACAAGAAGGAAAGGTAGAGCCAAGAGAAGTCAGGGGGCTGGAGGGAGGGTAACCAGGACTGCAACAGTGAATATACTCGAACAGCCACATTTATGGTAAGTGTACACAACTGTACTATGTTCTTCATGTTTCACTGTTGCAGTCATCACATTTGGGTTGATTCCCAAAGCTAAAGGAGGGAGGAGGAAGTTAGAGAGCATTAGGGCCAGCTATTAAGCCCTGCAAGACTGCAGTGGCAAAACCAGCCCTAGATTTAGAAAAAATAGGCATGTGGTAATGCTTGGTGAAGCTATGTACAGAGCTCCAGGATGCAGCTTATAGGATGTCCTTGGTAGGGACTCCTCTGAGAAAGGCTGTAGAGGTAGATGCAGCCCTGGTGGAATGTGATCTTATCCCCTTGTGGGGTAGGTTTTCCATGGTGCTTATAGCAGAAATGAATGCAATGGGCTATCCATTTAGAAATGGTTCGCTTTGAAATGGCCTTCCCGTCTGCCCCTGCAGCAAAGCCAACTAGCAGCTGTTCAGATTTTCTGAGAGGCTTAGTCCAGTCCAAACAGAATCTAAGTTGTCTGTGCACGTCCAAAGAGTGCAGTATTCATTCTCCTTTGTTTTGTGGATTAGGGAAAAAGGTAGGCAAATGAATGGACTGATTTAGGGCCACACTAGACACCAACTTGGGCTTAAAGGAAGATCCTGAGGGAAACCCTGTCTGCATGGAAGATAATGAAGGGCTCCACTGCCATGAGGGCCTGTAATTCAGACACTCTTCTTGCTGAAGTGATGGCTAGAAGGAAGGCTGTTTTCCAAGAAAGGAATTTCAACTCTGCAGTTGCAGCTGGCCCAAAAGGAGGGAAAGTGAGCTTTTCCAATACAAAATTAAGGTCCCAGGCTGGAGTAGGGGCTCTCCTGGGGGATTCTTAAATTCTTGGCCCCTGAGGAATTGCTTTAGCAGGGGGTGAGAGAAGAGGGGTGGTTCAGTATTAAAATGTGCTGAAATGGTAGAGGCATGAATTTTAATTGATGAGAAGGATAGGCCCTTGTGGAGCATTTCTGTTAAGTACTGAAGTATATGAGGTAAGCTGAGCACTGTTGTGCCCATCCACTGAGTCTGGCTCCAGGAACAGTATCTCTTCCACTTTTCAGCATAGAATTTTATAGTACTAGGCCTCCTCGCCTACAGAATGACATCTAGCACTTGCTTGCTGAGGGATGCTATTGGAGAGCTCAAGGAATTAGCCAGGCTGCAAGGTTCAGGGTTTGAAGCGGAGGGTGCAGAATCTGGCCCGCCTGCTAGTACAGCAGGGAAGGGGTCTGAGGTAGGTGTCATGGTTCCGGCAGTGTCATACTGCGCAAGAGGGGGTACCAGTGCTGGTGTGGCCAGTCTGGTGCAATCAGTATTGTCCTTGGCTTGTCCTGTTTGATCTTTAGCAGAACCTTCCAGAGGAGAGGCAGAGGAGGAAAAGATTAAACCTAGAGGCTTTCCCAGGTAAAGGACAGGGCATACACTTTCCAAGCTTGACTGTGGGAAGTCCTTGCGAAGAATTTGTCCAATTGGTAGTTCTGAGGGGAGGCAAACAGGTCCATCTCTGGAGTCCCCCATTTGTTCAAGAGCTTGAATATCTTTGGTTCCAGTTTCCATTCGTGTGGGTCCATGAGATTTCTGTTTAGGTCGTCTGCCAGAGAATTTAGCTTGCCTGGCAGGAACTGAGCTTGTAGGTGCACTTGGTAGCTCAAAGCTGTGTTCCACAGAGCCATGGCTAGTCCGCAGAGAGGGTACAAGTGGGTTCCCCCCTGCTTGTTCATGTACCACATAACTGTGGTGTTGTCTGTCTTTACCAATAATTGTCCTGGAAAAATGTGGTCTTTGAAGGCTGTCAAGGAATTCTGTACAGCTAACATTTCTTTTTGGTTATTATGCAGGTGCATCTGTCGGGTTCAATTTGCCCTGAATGCACTGCCCTGCCAAGTGAGCCCCCCATGCATAGTCTGATGCGTCTGTTGTTAGGGTTTGGGCGGCAGGGGGTAGAGTGAAAGGGATATCCTTGTTGTGGTACCAGGCCTCTGCCCACCAAAGGAACTCTGTCTTTACACAAGGAATGATAAGAATCATTGATTTCAGGTCCTGAGAATGTTGACACCACAGACTTTTTAGATACCACTGTATGGGATTATATGGAATTAGTAGAATGCAAGAGGCCATTAACCCCAGGGCTTGCAGATAGCTGGGTCTTTGTGGCCAGTAGTTTGAAGTAGGTTGTCAAATAAACTTGTGTCTCTGGAGTGAGGAAAGCTATCTGGAAAGTTGCGTTCAAGCTTGCTCCCAGGAATACAATCTGCTGGCAGGGTACTAGATGAGATTTCTTTTCGTTTATGGTGTACCCCAGTGAGGTTAGAAGTTTCTTTAAGAATGACAGATGTTTTAATAGCAAGTCCTGGCTTTCTGCCTGAAACAGACAATTGTCCAAGTATGGGTATATCTGAATATTTCTCTGCCTGCAAAATGCAATGGCTGGAGCTAGACACTTTGTGAATACCCTGGGCACAGTAGATAAGCCAAAGTGAAGTGCAGAGAACTGATGGTGCATGGAGCCTGCCCTGAAGCGTAGGTATTTCCTGCAAGATTCCCTTATTGGAATGTGCAGGTAAACTTCCTTTATGTCTAAGGTTGCCAACCAGGCATCTTTGCCTAGCATAGGAAGCAGCTGCTGAAGTGTTAGCATTTTGAATTTTGAGATTATCAAAAAGGTGTTTAGAATAGAGAGGTCCAGAATAAGATACCTGGAGCTGTCTTTTCTGGGTACCAGGAAAAGTCTTGAATAAAAACCTTGTCTCCTTTCTTCTGCTGGGACAGGTTGAATAGCCCTGACACTTAGAAGAGAAAGAATCTGCTGTAGAGCCTCTGCCCACTGATTTGGGGGTCGGTCCGACCAACCGTTTGGGGTTGGTAGGATGTAAAAGTGGAATCTGTATCCTTGGGAAACTATATTCAAGACCCATTTGTTCTGGGTAATGAGTTCCCAGGTTTTTGCATGCAGGGCGAGCTTTCCTCCTAAGGGAGCAAGTAGTTGAGAGCAGGGCTTGGAAAGGTTAAATTACTGTGCCATTTTTTCCATAGGGGGGTGTCTTACTACTCCCTGCTTTGGAAGTGGGAGCCCCCCACTGCTTAGGCCTGTGCGTAGCCTGAGACTGTAACCTAGGTGGCCTGCTGTTCCCGGGGTTTGGACTGAGAAGGCCTGGAAGAGGTTGGAAAGGACCAATTCTTTGAAGGCCAATGCCTACGAAATCTGGGAGGCTGTACTTGCAGGAAATCTTTAACAGTTTGCATAGATTTAGCTTTTTTCCTCCATCTTTTTGCCATCTTTGTTGCCAAACAAGAGGTCTTGGTTTAAGGGAGCATCCAGTAATTTAGCTTTAACATGATCTGGCAAGTTTTGCTCCTTAAGCCAAGCATGCCTTCCTAGTACAGACCCAGTGACAGCAGCCCTGCAAGATGCTTCTAAAGAGTCAAAACCACATTGCAAAGTATGTTCACAAACTTGTTCTGCAGAATGCATTAAATCTTGTAATTCTTTGTGTTCAGCACAGTCAGGAATCAACATCATTTTCTGTTTAAGAAGTCCCATAAAATGCTTCTGGTACTTTACCATATGAAACTGGCAATTTAAAGCCCTAATGGCCAAAGTAGCAGAAGTATATACCTGCTTACCCCATCTGTCCAAGGCTCTAGAATCTCTATCAGAAGGGGTAGGGATTTTGCCAGCAATAACCTTAATGCCCTTTGGTTCTTGGGAAACAGTATCTGGGTCCGCAGTAGGATTTTTGAAGAGGAACATGTGGGAGTCAGGTACTCTGTAACACCTGTCAGGTTTCCTGGGAGCTGGAGGTAAAGTGTCTGGGGAAATGCTAGATTCCAAGAAAGCCATCATCTACAATGTCCAGAACAGGAGGGATAGCTAAAAGCCTGTGTTGAGGGAGGAGTAAGAATTCCCTAAGCCTCTTTTTGGAGTCAGAGTAATCCTCGTTTCCCAGCGGAAATGCTCCCTAAGAGTGTGCAAGGTTTCACTAAAAGAAAAATCTTCTGGAGGGGAAGCAGAGGGAAAGGAATCCTCTGCATCAGAATCCTCATAGGTAGGTAAGGGCAAATCCTGGTAATCAGAAGAAACAGAAATATCAGATTCCTGATCAGAAGAATCAGAAGGAAAATCAGTTCTAGGTCTCTTAGAGGGGGGAGGTTGGCTTCCCCTAATTAAGGTAATAAGGTCTTCAGCCATTCTAAGCATTTGTTTTTTAAGCATATGGGCCTGAGCATGCGGTTTGGACGTCAGTTTTCTAGGCGTGGGTAGGCCTGGATGAAGAAGACTACGTCGGTTTAAAATGCAAGTCTGTAGGCCTGAATAACCCTCAGAAGCCGGTGCCTACACAGTGGCTAAGGACCCATCCAAGGTAGAGACATCCGCAGGTTCCATAGCATCTCGCAGCATACCGGACTCCGAATGGGTGTAGAGGCCTGCAAATCTGAGGTACTGGGTATCAGGGGCTGTGAAAGTGCCTCACTGAGTACCGGCGAACTGATGACTAGCTTAACAGAAGCATCATCGGCAGTTTTGGACCTATGTGGTCTGTCTCTGTCTTTATCCTTACGTTTTTTCAGAATATTGGTAGTCGGATGGCTTACTGAAGACATTTCTGGATAGTTATACAGAGTACCAAAAAAAATTTGCTGCAAATATAGCCCGACTACGAACAGTTTGGGGATTGAACAGGCACAAAACTGACAGCGAGGGACGTCGTGGTCTGGGCCTAAGCAAGGAATGCAGTACGAATGAAAATCTTTATGAGGTATTTGCTTTCCACAGGTAAGACAATTGTTAACATTTACAGACACCAGTTAAGAGCAAGAAAAAGGAATCCCCAATGGGGTACTTTTTTGAAGACTTCAGTTCTGAAACTCGAAAACGAAAATTTCAGGAGTCGGCCAACCAGCACTTACAAACTGCTTCTGCTTCGGGCACTGCGCAGCAAGAAAGACTGATGTAAAGGCATTGGCTGCATGTTTTATACCCCTGATGACCTGACGTCATGGAAGAAGAGACAGGATGTAATGCAGGAATCCAAGACTCTGATATTCAGACCGGCTAAGGGCTACTTGCAGGCAGATAACCCTAATGTGATGACTGCAACAGTGAAACACGAAGAACATCTGACACAGTAAGCTGGAATTTTTGAGTAGGGAATTGGAAGCATTTACATTTCCCCGATACAATAATATGGTTAATTAGAAGGATCGGAGGCCAATTCCCCGATACAATAATATGGTTAATTAGAAGGATTGGAGGTAAAAATTAAAGTGGGAGGGTTCCTTTCTGACAAGTTTTGTCTGAAAAGAGGAACCAGGTAAGGTGTCCTCTTTCCCCCTTTTTTTTACTTGTTTGATATTTAAAGCCACTGGCAAAGAAAACAAGGGACTCAAATTCAAGGATATAACTGGTATGGTAATCAAGTAAAGTTGGCTTCATTTGCAGATTATAATATTTTGTACCTAATAAAACCAGAAAAAGACATATCAGTGTTGTGGAACATCTTGAGCAGTTTCAAGTCTTTTGGGATATGCAATTAATGAGGACAAAATAAAGGCTATAGCTATAAACTATGTACCATTACATGAAATGGTCCAGCTGTCCCTGTATTTATGGGGACATGATAAAACAAAATATTTAGGAATATGAAATAAAAAGGATTCTGTTATGTCAGCTAAGGATATGTGGGAAGAGACTACATAAAACATAATACAAAAACTGAGAAAATGGAAGCCCTTGTTTATCTATAAGGATAGCAAGATACATGCAGTGAAAATGTTTTTAGTCCCTTCAGTTTTGTATATAGGTCAAGCATATTTGTTGTATCAACCACAGAAGAAGTTGTGGACAACAATTAATAAAAATTGAAGGATTTTATCTAGGGGGGGGGGGCAAGGGTCAATTGGGATAAGTTGATCTTTCCTATAGAAAAAAGGTGGATTAAGAATGCCTCAAAGCAGCAGAAAGTATCCCAAGAACTAAGTCAACATGAGAATAAAGAAAGGAGGTTTTGCAGATAGGGATGACTGCAACTGGGTGGGGTACAGAGAACAGGCAAGAGGGGGCTGGAATTTACTAAAGAAAACTGGCAAAGGAACCAATCTATTGGAAGCAAATATACAGCGAGGAAAAGGCAACATACTGTGAAGAGGCCAAGAAGACATCTGGACTACAGGCTAGAGACTGCCTTCCTTATATCAGAGTACAGCAAAGAGAAAGGGGAATCCTAATTGAAAGACCTGTTCTGGTAGAGTAAACGAATCTAGAACAGAAGCTGCTGTTAAAAAAGGGATAATTAGTAGGGCATATAATTACTTGATGGTAACTTGGTATCGGAGGAGGTTACAAAAGTTTGGGAAGAGTGACTGGAAAAGCAATGAAAATGGAAATAATGGGAAGCACATATGCATGGCTCTCAAATATGCAAGAAGATTTCAAATTTTTGCTTGAAATTGCTTGCATAGGTATTTTTATGCCCCAAGCAGACTCCAAAGAATTATTCCTCAGGTAGATGGCAAATGCTGGAGGTGTGATGAGGAATAAAGAGATCACTGGGAACATGTTTTAGGAGTGTAACGGGTTGGCAGACTACTTTCCTACATAGTACTGTCTCAGAAATACTGGGTAAGCAATTGAGCTGGGATAGAGGATATGAATTACTTAGACATACTAAGGCCTTGTCAAGTTTAATTCTGTTGGCTGCTAAAAAAGCAATTACTCGAAAATGGAAATCGAAGTATACACTACCTGTATTTAGGGTAGTGAATATTTTAACAGAGATAAAAACTGGAAATGCGATCTTTTGAAAACGGCAGGAGCAAATTACATACAAAAATGGAAATTGTGGAACAATACATGCAGAATAGTGTTTTGAAGGAGGAGTGAAGTAAACAGAATATGCTGGAGGGACAAAGATTAAAAATTAAAAAGATCAAAAATGACCTCTTCTCTGGAATAGGCTACCCATCCATGTGAAGTAAAGCTTATCCCTAACCATATTCAAATGTAATCTGAACCAGTGGATGGGAAATCACAAATATACCCCTTTTTTGACACCTATGTTCTTAATGGTCAGTGGTGGCCTGTAAATGCTTGACTGGCACAAACCTATACTGTAAGGGTAGAATTCACTGGGGTACTGACACGTCAGCAATATTTTAGTAAATCTGGGGTAAGTCTGCCTAAGGCTAAATGGCTCTCGGGGCGATAACCTGGTAACCACCAATGAGCAGGATTTACTAAGGTAGGAGAGGAGATGGGAGATGTATAAGACCGAAGAGATTTAGACAATCTATCAGCTTTTCTTAGGGCAGCAGGCTGACTGACTATCGAGCAAGACACAGGTTGCAATAAAAACATCTTGCAATGCTGAAAGAACAGGAGGAACTGGAGTAGAGAGGTTCATGAAATTCTGTTGTAATAAATCATAATGCTTCTTCAGAGACAGTAGGATATATCACTACGTTCCCAATGAAACAGATGATTCATTCCAGATATGGTTTCAGAAAAAGAACACTCCTCAGAGTCAGAATCAAATACCTGAGAAGAGAAAACAGAATTTGTCTCCTCGTAAGAAATTGACTGCTCAATATCCTGAAAGTTTTCTGACAGAGAATACTTTTGTTTCCTCTTATTAGTAACACCAGAAATGTAAGAGAGAGGGGGGGAGGGGGGAGAAAAGATGATGGTCTGTGGAACCAGAAAGTACAGTTTTGTACCTACCATAAATGTAGATGTTCGAGGGCTATTACAGCTGCAGTAGTTACATATGGGGTTTTCAGCTCCCTCGGTCGGCCGAATTCCAAAGTCTTGGTCGGCGTCGGTTGTTGTCGTACTCTTCTGGCGTCAGGAAGGCTAGAGTAAAAAAGACACAGCGCACGCCATCTTCTTCAGTCTTTCTTGCCCCAGATGTCAGGTGCCCCCAAAAGGAAGGCAATACATAAATTAGTGTAATACACAAATGTAAGCAAATAAAACATAGTAGGATAACCCAGTCAGCAGGTATGAATAGGTATTCAGACCCCCAGGTCTTACCAAGAGGGGAAGGAGGGTGGGAAACCTGTACTGCAGCTGTAATAGCCCTCGAACATCTACATTTATGGTAGGTACAAAACTGTACTATGTTCATCGTGCATTACAGCTGCAGTAGTTACATATGGGTAGAATCCCAAAGCTATGTATAGGGTGGTAGGTACTAAATGGAACTGGGTTGAGCTAGAATGCCCTGCAAAACTGCAGTGGCAAAGCCTGCTCTAGTTCTGGAGTATAAAGGCAGGTGGTAATGCTTTGTGAAAGTATGTACAGAACTCCAAGTGGCTGCCTCCAAGATCTCTTTAGTAGGCACTCCTCTGAGGAAGGCTGTAGAGGTGGCTGTGGCCCTAGTGGAGTGAGATCTGATACCAGTGCGAGCTTTCCATGATGGGAATAACAAAAGCGTATGCAGTGACCAATCCACTTGGAAATGGTCTGTTTGGTTACAGGTTTCCCTTGACCCCCTGCGTAGGACGAGGGAAACTAGGAGTTGATCTGATTTTCTGAAAGACTTGGTTCTGTCCAAGTAGTAACGTAGCTGCCTATGGATATCTAAGGAATGAAGCAGCCTTTCCCCTTTGTTTTGAGGATTAGAGTAGAAGGTAGGAAGGTGGATGGCCTGGTTTAGGGCTACCCTAGATACTACTTTAGGCATAAAGGAGGGGTGATCATGGGAAACCCTGTCCTGATGGAATATTAGGAATGGCTGCACCGCCATGAGGGCCTGTAACTCAGAAACCCTACGAGCTGAAGTGATGGCCAGTAGAAAAGCTGTTTTCCAGGACAAATATTGTAATTCTGCTGAAGCAGCTGGTTCAAAAGGAGGCAATGTCAATTTTTCTAGTACATAGTTAAGGTCCCAAGCTGGTACTGGCTGTTTCCTTGGAGGCCTTATGTTCTTAGCCCTCTGAGGAACTGTCGCAGTAGAGGGTGTGAGAATAAAGGAGGATCCATGTTGAATTCTGCAGATATTGCTGAGGCATGTATCTTGATTGAGGAAAAGGAAAGTCCCTTGTTCAAAAGTTCAGTCAGGTACTGTAATATCTGAGGCAGGTTTAATTTTCTAGGATCCTGTCCTCTTTCTTCATTCCAACAGCAAAACCGCTTCCATTTTGCGGAGTAAGCTTTTCTTGTAGATGGTCTTCTAGCCTCCAAAATGACATCCTGCACTTCTTTGGAGAGTAGTGCCTGATGTGAAGTTAAGGGATTTTCCATGCAGCTAGACTGAGAGTTTTCAGCTGACTGTGAAGAGTTTTGAAATTGTTCTGTCAGCAGTAGAGGTGTTAGAGGCAGGGGCCACGGAGGAGTGTGTGTTAGGTTCCTCAATAGTGGATACCAATGTTGTCTCGGACAATCTGGAGCAATCAGTATCATCCTTGGTTTGTCTGTTCTTGCTTTCAGAAGCACCTTGGGCAGCAGAGGTAGTGGTGGGAATGCATAAACTGACCAAGTTGTCCATGTGAATGAAATCCATTTTCCAAGCCTTTGGGTGGAAGGTCCTTGAGCAGAACTTTTTTAATTGATGATTTTTGTGGGAGGCAAAAAGGTCTATGTCTGGCCTTCCCCATGCTTGAACAATCTCTGTGAATACGTCTGGATGTAGCCTCCATTCGTGAGGGTCTGTCATATGCCTGCTCAGAGTGTCTGCCAGTGTGTTTTCCATTCCTGGTAGGTACTGAGCCTGGAGTTCTATTTGTCTTTCCAGAGCTAGATTCCAAAGAGTCATGGTTAATCTGCACAAGGGGTATGAATGAGTCCCTCCTTGTTTGTTTATGTACCACATTACTGTGGTGTTGTCTGTTCTTATGAGCAGTTGTCCTGGATGCAGGAATTCTCTGAAAGCTGAAAATGCCTTTATTACTGCCAGCATTTCTTTTTGATTGATGTGAAGGTGCTTTTCTGGTTTGTGCCATCTGCCCTGAATGCACCTGTCCTTCATGCCCCAGGCGTAATCTGGCGTCTGTGGTTATGACTTGTGTAGCTTGAGGCTTGCAGAATGGGAGGCCTTTGTTTACTTTGCATGCTTGAGCCCACCATATGAATTCCTTTTGTAGGCAGGGAATTATTGGAATCTCCACTTCTAAGCTGTGACTGTGTTGAGACCATAGATTTTTTAGGTACCATTGAAGTTTCCTCATGTGCAGCTTTGCACATGGGATTAGAAGAATGCAAGATGCCATGAATCCCAGAGCCTGCAGGATTTTCCTTGCAGTAAGCCTGGTACTTTTGCAAGCATTTTGAAGTAGTGAGATAATTGCCCTTGTTTTCTGTTGTTAGGTAAGCCATCTGAGTGTTTGTGTCCAAGTTGGCACCCAGGAAGGTAATTTTCTGAGAGGGTGTTTGTTTTGATTTCTCCTTGTTGATGGTGTATCCCAGAGAAAGCAGTAAGCGTGTCACATATGCTAGATGTTTGAGAAGAGTTTGCTGTCCGCTTGGATCAGGCAGTCGTCCAGATAAGGGTAAATTTGTATCCCTTGAAGTCTGCAGTATGCAATCACTGATGCCAGGCACTTGGTGAATACTCTGGGCGCAGTAGATAAGCCAAAGGGCAATGCAGAGAATTGATAGTGTTTTGAACCTGCAAGAAATCTGAGGTATCTTCTGCAACTTTGTCTGATTGGGACATGCAGGTATGCCTCCTTGAGGTCCAATGTTACCAGCCAAAACCCCTTGCCCAGCATGGGAAGGAGTTGCTGTAGTGTGAGCATCTTGAATTTTGGCACTAGAAGAAATGTGTTGAGAATGGATAAGTCCAGAATTGGTCTCCAGTCGCTTCCTTTCCTTGGCACCAGAAAAAGCCTTGAATAAAAACCTTGTGCTTGTTGGTGCGTAGGTACCTTTTGTATAGCCCCCATGTTTAGGAGCTTTGCAATTTGTAATTGTGCCTCTACCCTTTGATTTTGTGGTAGGTTTGGCATGCCTCTCATTTTTGGAAGAGTGTGGAAATGAAATTTGTAGCCTCTTGTTATTATGTCCAGAATCCACTTGTCTGTTGTGACAATATGCCAATTGTTTGCAAATAGTGCCAGTTTCCCTCCCAAAGGTGCTGCCAGTTGAATTCTGCTTGGCATGGAAATGAGGGAGTCATTGAGTTTGCTTTCTGTACTGCTGTGCACTGTCGTCACCACTTCTTGGCGTAGGTGATTGCCATTGTCTGCCTCTGTAGGATCCTTGGGTTTGCCCTCTGCCCCTTCCGCGTCTGTATCTGCCCCTTTGGGCTTTGTCAGTCGTTGGAAAGGACCAGTTTTTTGATGGCCAATTCCTGCTGAACCTTGGTGGCTGAACCTGTAAGAAAGCTTTGACAGTTTGCATAGATTTTGCCTTTTCTTCCATTTTACGTAAAATATCCTCAGCATTACCACCAAAAAGAACATCCTTATGTAATGGTGCATCCAGAATTTTGCTTTCACTTGATCTGGAAGATTTTGTTCCCTTAGCCATGCATGTCTGCGAATGACTGCTCCAGTGGCGGCTGATCTGCTTGAGGCCTCTAGTGCATCATAACCACATTGTAAGGTGTGCTTGCCCACTTGCTCAGCACTATGCATCATATCCTGCAACTCTTTTAAATCTGGTTGTTCAGGCTGTGACATTTTGTTTTTAATTGTGATAACAGAAATTGCTGATATCTAATCATATGAAACTGGCAGTTTAAGGCCCTCATGGCAAGTGTGGCGAAGTGTAAACTTTCTTTCCCCACCTTTCTAGAGATCTAGATTCCCTTTCTGAAGGCAGTGGGTTCTTGGCCGTGGAAGCCTTAATTCCTTTAGGGCCTTGAGAAATAGTTTCAGGATCTGCATTATGGCCTTTATAGAGGAACTGATGAGAATTAGGAACTCTGTAATACCTATCAGGCTTAACAGGTGCAGGAGGCAGAGAATCAGGATTTAAACAGGCCTCGTATACATCATCTAAAACCTCCAAAACAGGAGGAATAGCCAGAGGCCTATGCTGAGGTAACCAGAGGAATTCCCTGAGCCTTTTCTTGGAGTCGAAAATCTTGGCCTTCCCAATGGAAGTGCTCTCTCAAGGAGTGTAAAGTCTCCCCAAAGGAAAAATCCTCAGGGGGGGATACAGAAGGAATGGACTGCTCTGCATCCGAATCCTCAAAGGGAGAATAAGACTGTTCCTCAGCATCAGAATGTTCTGATAAAATGGAATCTTGGTCAGAAGGAGGAGAATCCTCCTCTACTCTGGGTCTCTTGTCAGGTGGGGCCTGTGAGCCTCTAATAAGAGTGATCAGATCTTCAGCCATTTTAAGCATGTGCTTCTTAGGCGTGGGCCCAGGTCTTGGGCCTTGTGAGGCAGGCCTAGAGAGTTGCTTGGCTGATTTTGCTTTTGTAAAGGCCTTGATGGAGAAGGAAGATGAAGGCCGAAATACACCATGAGTGGATGTAGATCTATCCACATTGGTGGGTTCGACATGAACAGGTGCTTCGGTAGTAGTCTGGGAAAGGGCCGAAGAACCAGCGGTCTCAGGCACAGAAGACCCCGCGAGGAGTGTCGTCGGTAGTCAGGGACTGCAAAGGCGTCTCACTGAGAACCGCCCACGTGGAGCTTGTTGGTGGAGACCGCAGTTCTCGACTGACGGTCCTTTTCTTTGCGTTTTCTGGACATAGCGGTAGTCGGAGTATCCAACGACATTTTATAGTTAAACGCTTTCCCAAAATAATGTTGATAGTGCGTTTATTGCAAGTAGCACAAAAGCGGCAGCCCGCGCCATCGTGGTCTGTGCCCAAACAAGGTATGCAAAGGGAATGGAAATCCTTATGCGGTATTTGCTTCCCACAAGAAATACAATTATTAACTTTGTCTGACATCGGTCTGAGGCAAGAAAAGGTTCCCAACGGGTACTTAGCTTTAATGAAGACTTCGGTTCGAAATTTTTTCGTAATTCAGGAGCTGGCCGACCGGCACTTGCTAACTGCTTCTGCTTGCGGCAAAAGACTGAAGAAGATGGCGTCGGCTGTGTCTTTTATACTCTAGCCTTCCTGGCGTCAGAAGAGTACGCGACAACAACCGGACCAAGACTTTGGAATTCGGCCGACCGAGGGACCGCCTGCCGGCTGAAAACCCCATATGTAACTACTGCAGCTGTAATGCACGATGAACATCTGGTCACAGCAAGCCAAATCAAATTTGTAGTCTTCTGAAACAGCAAAGGCTGTTTGTAAATGTTCTCATTTTTGTGGCTGAAAGAAGGAAGAACCATGGGACCAGTAAGTTGTTTCATAGTGAAGCCAAAAATGATGTGCAAAAACCCAGTGAAGACTGACAGTAGTAATAAGTGAAAAAGGTAAATATTAAACAAGTGAATTTTTCCACTAAAACACAGTAAAATGCATTTTGAACACTTACTCTAGCCCTCAAAGTAAAACAAGAGTTCTACGTAGAAAATAACAAACTTGGTTTGAACAACTTTTTTTTCCCCACAAAAGTAAAAATATGAACTTAACATTAAAAAGTAACTAAAAGTCATGTGCCAGTCAACAATAATAGCTTGACCTAGCCAAAGTTATTTCACAGAAAAGGTTAAATTTCCATAACAAAAATAAAATGTGGAAGCTTTGCCTCCCCTGAAGGGAATTTATGTGCCCAGCAATGGAAAACTGTTAGAGGACCATTGATTCTCAAAAGTTCACAACATGATTACTCTGTGGCAGGAATGCTCTGAGGGTTTTGATGACAAAACCATTGGTTTTCTTTCAGTTCTGCTTGAGCTGGTAGTTTGAGTGAGTGGAATGTGCCCTTAAGCTTTGGAAGCTGCCAGGATATAACCCATATAGCCAAGGTTACCTGACCAACATTTCACAGATCTTGTTAAGAATAGTCTGAAGATAGAAAAGATTCTTCAACTTATAAATCAGGGAGAATGAAACACTATTTTTTAAACACCTTTACTGAATTATCACTTGTGACACAGGCAAATTTACATTCATATGAAAGTAAAAGAGAAAACAGGACACACAGCCAATCCAATTAGTAAAAAAACTACAAGAAAAACCTAGCCAAGCTAGAGTTTTTACTGTGTGACTCCATAAAACTTCTTGTAAAAAAGGATAATGGGATATATGCAAATGATCCCTTAAGGACATCAGGTGTTTCAGCTACATGGCAGTTCTGAATGCCCATGACATTTTTCTTTGCTTGCTTTTCTTGTAGTTCTTTACTAATTAGATTGGCTGTATGTGCCCTGTTTACACTTATTTCAGTCGTTAGATGGGATATTTTGCACACACCTTAATGGTTATGGACATCAGCTGGGTACAACAACCCTGTGCTTCTAAAGGTTAATCTTTTTTTAATGGCAGCTTCTGTTCTAGATTCTATTAAAAACTCTACCAGTGCTGTTTTTTTCATTTAGGACCCCCCTATTTCTTTCTCTTTGCCTACACTCAGATATCAATCCTGGATAGGGAAGTCAATCTCTAACCTGCAGTCCAAATAAATTATTGGTGTTGCCCCATTCTGCAATCTTTCCCTCTCTAGTTATTTGCTTCCAATAACTTGGTTCCTTTGCCAGTTTTCTCCAATAAATTCCAGCCCTCTCTTGCCTATTGTTTATATCCCTAATTGCAGTCTTCCCTATCGGCAGCCAAGCTAGAGAGTTTTCACTGTATAATTACTTAAAACCTGTTGTGCAAGAGGATAACAGGATATATGCAAATGACCCCTTAAGACCATCAGGTGTTTCAGCTATGTGGCAGTTCTGAATGCCCATGACTGTGCTATGTATTGGAGCCTTAACTGTGTAGCTCTGAAATAACCCTTCAAAGCAGGTAATCACAATCCATCTTGTACTACTGGCAGAATCAGCTTATTCCACTTGACCCCTGCAGTCTTCCCCTCCCAGATAAAGTGTTTCAACTCTTTCTTAACTGCTATTCTCCAATTTCTTCTCTGGTTGACAAAAATATGCCTGACCTGTGTACAAGACTAATGGGACTAAAAACATTTAACTGCTTATATCTTACCATTCATATTGATAGTCACCAAAGCCATGGATGAGGGGAAATGGTGCAAACCGCCTACCTTGACCTAGCCAAAGCCTTCGATACTATTCCCCACTCGGGTATAATAGATAAACTCTCTCAACTAGGCATCAATCCATATTTTACCAGATGGGTAACAAACTGGCTCACTGACAGAACCCACCTAGTCAAAACAGGGGGAAGCCACCTCAAGCAGTAGACCAGTAACGAGCTGTGTACTCCAGTGATCAGTCTTGGGACTCCTGTTGTTTGGGATATACTTTTCTGAGGTGTAGGCCAAAACCAGTGGGCTATGGCTGACCAAGTTTGCAGATGACTGCAAGCTGGGTGCTGTCATCAATACCCCTACTGATGTGGCCATCCTCCAAGACAGTCTCACCCAAACAAATGACTGGTGCCAGAAACACTGCCTTAAACTGAATGTCACAAAATGCATCATCATCCCCTTTGGGAGAGTGATGTCCTCACAAATTATCACATTAATAACAAGGTCTTAAGCACGCAATCAGTCGTGAGGGACTTGGGCACCCAGGTTGATAGCAAACTGACTTTTGACCACCATATCGCCTCCACTGTACGGAAAGCTTTCTACATGGCCCACCTCATAAGTAAGGGTATCTCATTCAGGGACAATGTGGTCATAACATCCCCTGTATTCTTCCCTTACAAGACCCAATATGGAGTACAATGCCCCTTTCAGCTTGTACCTCACAAAGCACATGCAGCAGCTGGAGAGACCACAGAGGTTCCTCATAAGGAGAATCCAGAGCCTCAAGCATCTACCCTACACAGATAAGCTAAAGACCCTGTCCCTCTACTCAATCTTATACAGACTCCTCAGAGGAGACCTCTGTCTGGCATACAAAATCTCAGCCTAGCTCTACTTGAGTAACCCACACGCGTGACCTCAACCTGGTCTGTGACATCAATAGAACTTGTTGGTGGGACAGATTGGAGTCTCAGAAACTTCCCCTTTTCTGGAATAGACTCCCTCTCTACGTCAAGCACAGTACCTCATTATCCCCTTTTAAGTGCAACCTGGATAACTGGATGGGGAACAGAAAATACACCAATGGGATTCCACCTGTGTCCCTGCTGGACAGTGGCATTGGGTGCTGACTTGCTGGAACATGGGCTAAATTCTTGGCTAGGCTTATAAGGACCTCAGGGTCAATAGCCTAGTAATCTCCTATGATCCTATAACAAAGCCTCCATTTTCTCAGTTTTTGTACTCCCTTTTGTTTAGTCTCTTCCCACATATCCTTAGCTGCCACACCAGAATCAGTAGCATTGTTGCCTCACAGCAAGAGGTTCTTCTGTTTGATTCTTGGCTGGAATGCCTTCTGTGTGGAGTCTGCATGTCCTCCCCGCGGTAGAGTGGCCTTCGAAAGACATGCGTGAATGGGTGTACCTTCGTTGAAGATTGGACGTCGGGCTGGCAACTTGGCACCATAAAAATCGACTGCCAATCATTATCAGACAGGAGTTCCACTGTGGCGACCCCTAACCGGGAAAAGCCGAAAAGACAAACAACTCCTCCTAAATACTTCATTCCATCATGCCCCCATAAATACGGATACTGCTGAACCAATTCATATGTGGGTACATAATTTACCACTATTGTCTTTGTTTTAGCTTCATTAATTTTGTATCCCAAAAAGATCTGAAACTATCTCAGAATTTTCCACAACACTGTAATGTCTCTGTCTCTCTCTTTTTTTGTCAGGTACAAGATAATATCATCTGCAAATACGGCCAGCTTTTCTCGACTATCATACCAATTATATCCTTGAATTTCCGAGTCCCTTATTTTCTTTGCCAATGGTTCCAAATATAATGCAAACAAAGGGAAAAGTGGACACCCCTGCCTAGTCCTTTTTCTCAAGCAGAAATTATCAGAGAGGGCCCCACCTACTTTAATTTTCCACTCCAATCCCTCATATATCCTCCTAATCAACTTGACAATTTTTTTCAGGAAATGCATGAAGAATGAAACACTATGTTCTCACTAGTCGCAGGTGATTTTTCAGTCACAAATTTAAACAGTATTTTGAGATATGCCAAAACGGGAAAAAACAGAAGAATCAGACACTTCAGGTCCAGAATTTTTGGCAACAGAACCTGGAAGGGAATCTTTTTGTACACCACCTTTATTGCATGTATTAGTTTTACCACCTCTGTCAACATTATGCTTCTGTCTTTACCGCATTCCTTTTTTCATTGGCTGTTTCATCTTGGGCTTGGTTCAGGGTGAACCCTGACAGACAGCTTGAGGTCAAAGCTCCATCAAGACCAGATACAAAACTACCTTACAGTTTGTACAACATTATCTTAAGCCTTCTGTCTTTAATCACAGGCTGGAATTAAATATAGGCATAGAATGCGGCTGGAATTAAATATAGGCATAGAATGCTCCTCTCCTGTGCAAACAAAACAAACAAGTGTGCCCATCTTTCATTTCTTTGAGGTCTCTTCTTTCCATAATTAAAAACTAATAAAAAGCACAATTAAAAAAAGGCAACAGAAATACAGCTGAAAGCTACTAAATAAAACAGTACTTTAAAAATCAGCAGAGAAACTGAAACTTGTTAGGGCAAGGTCAAAATGGACCAAGCCCTGATGGAATACTAAAGAAAAAGCTAAGAGTATAACACTACTTTGGAATGGTCTAACCTATAAAGCACTAGACTCCAACAACAAAAAGAACCACCAAGAACCAGTAACGTTTGTTGCTCAGCAAGAGAGATCTGGACAGGAAGCATACTGCCAGAGCATTATGGGTAAACGTAAAGGGACTAGCAAAGTGGGAAAGTTTCAGCTACCAAGCTAACTAAATCTTTGTGGCCTTATTCCTATTACTTGATGGGGACAGACTGAGTCAGACAGAAGGCTTTACGAAAGATGGGCCACTCTTAGCAGCAAATTTCTCTTGTCCTCATCAAAATGATTTTCATAACAATTTACAGGCAATAGATGGAGCCTGGCAACCAGAAACAACTCTTCACCTTCTTCAATGTAGAGCTGGAACAACCCACAGAAAAAAGTATCTATTATACAGTGCTCTATTACAGACTTTTCAAACCTTTATGATGACATTTCGAAAGTACAAAGACAGATGAGCTACCAGTTTTGCGGTCTTTTCGCAGCACACTCAGGATTCCTGATTTCTGATGAAAAAAAACTTTTAAGAAGTTGCAGTGACAAAAGAACTGTGCCTGAGGAAACACCTATACATTTACATTAAGTACAACTATTACAAAAATCCTAAGCAAAGGGTCAAAGTAGGAAAACTTTTGAGTTATACAGGTGTGGACTACGATAAACATTTAGACAGAACTGTAGCAATTCACATCAACATGCAAGATGACAAGAAACTATAGGTCATCTACACTTAAAATGAACAATCTCAGCAATGTGGTACAGGAAGAAAAAAATACTAACTGCCAATAAACCGATTATAAAATAATGCAAGTATAACATGTTTTATTAAATATGACTGCTTAGCATGACGTGGAATGAAAATTTATCAAACCAGAAACTGGACTTAAAAGTAATCAAAAAGCTTACACTGTAAACTGTACTTTTAAATGCCAGCTCCCTTCGTCATTACCTGAAAAAATATTTTTAAGATTTTCAACTGCAGCTGCCAGCTGGCTATGTTGGACGACAGCATCTTTCACATCCTTGAGGTTCTCAATGGTATTAATACTCTGTCTCCAATCTTTGCTGACATTTCCTAGGGATTGCTGGATATCCTTGACATCATTAAGGGCATTGTGGAGCTGGGTCAGTCCAGTCCGGACCCCATCCAACTGCGACTGAATAGCTGCCTGAAAAATCATAACAAGTAGTGCTTATGCTTAGTAAATAATTATTTTAAGCATATTCATATGTAAGAGGTGAAGCATTATTCAACATTAAAAGCAAAGCAAGCATTATTTATTTACTCAAGCTGTCTACAATGCACATTAATGCTGGGTGTGCTCAGCATAACTTTTGTAGCATTATTTTGCATAGATTTATTTACTAGGACACCCAATGTTAAATTATTCGACACCCAATGCCAACATGTGTTTTTACCCTTCTTGGCCACACATTGCTTCATCTATTCTGTTTAGCACCTTTTAAACTCTAGCTACTAAGTTTACTAATGTGTTTTTTTTTTAAGTCAATAGAGCATACTACTCTGAAAATATAAATCAATCTTTTTAAGTGATCAAGATCTTAATGGTAAATCAGAACTCTACCACCATAATTACATATGAGAATTGAGAAGTATAACAAAAGCGTACAGAAGAAACAAAATATGCAGACTAACAAACTTGACTTTTATGGTTTAGGATAAAGTAAACTCTTCTCTCCCCCATTCTCCCAGACACACCCTCTTACTAAATAAGACAACTTCTGAATTCAAACAAGCACACAACACTAACATCAGAAAAAGCCCCATTTAGCCTTCGTATTCCATTCTACATTTCCTTATGCATGCTCACCCACCCCAGTCTAACTCAAACATGACAGCCAAGAGACTACATACGAGAAGAGAACCTTAAAACATTGTAAAGAGTAAATAAAATGTACAGAACATCAATTAAATCACAATAATCAGGTGAAATCCCAATTTTTCTTAATGGTTTTAAGACCTGATGAACAACTGTAAGTATTTCAAAACATTGCTAAAACCAAATGAGCAATTAATGAGGCAATATATTTTTTTCTCTGAAACATGCATCATCTATGTTTGACCCAGAAAAGTAACACAGAAAAAATATCTTAATTTATTAACATCTCCCCAAAGTGGTGGGAGACTAGGCTGGCGTTCAAAATTTTTCAAACTCTTGATGCATACACAGGCAGTATTGAATGTACAACCCTTTGGAATGCCACAGTCAGTAACAATACACTGAACAAGCTCAGAAACACTGGCAGCTGTCCACATTTTTTCAGGAGCTTTGAAAAACGTGTACATGAAATTCAAGGCAAAATCATCCAAAACCATCAAGAACACGCTATTTGTGATTTCACACTCAAAACTGTCACAATTTTGCTTCAGATTTTCAGCCTTTTCTCCTTAAGGCTGACATTTTATTTTGTTTTTTTTTATATATATATTTTTTCCCCTAACAGATTTGTTTGTTTTTCAATTTAATTGTACAGGTTATAGGTCACATTAAAAGGTGGGAACAGTTTTGAAATGATTTATTATGGTCTCATTGTTTTACATCACAGGGATGTGTACACTTTTTATATCCACTGTGTATATGTATATATATATATATATATATATATATATATATATAACACACACACACACTGTACACCCACCTTATATGACAGTCGGAAGAGATTGTATTCACCAAATGAAAAGCAATAGCATGTTTTTTTTTTTTTGTCTTTCAGTACATTTGCCCAAGGTTTTCAGCACACTCTATATCCTTAACTCAATGTAGGGGAAGCCAAGTCCACAAAGGTTCAACCAGATGGAAATGAGACTTTTTAAAAGAGCTTTTTTCATTGCCCTAATTTTTTGTTGAGGGCAAGTCCCTTGCACCCACCATTTTGGGGACTTCACAACATGCCTCCCCCTTTTTATATTTGAACTCCATGGCCGTACGACCATGAAGAAAAAAGAATACATGTGACAAAAAAAAATCACTGCCAGCAGACACAAACAAAACACAGCTGCAGTGATTTCTTACAAAGAACGGAGATCATAGAGTTCAGTATCTGGGAATGGAACTTATCCAGTTATACACTCATCTAGTTCTACACTCAACGAGCATTAGGAAATCAAAATGTTTTTAAGTATTTCTACAAAGCATAGTTTTGCACAAAAAATGCAAAGTCACATCTCAGTCTAAAAATATGTTGGTCTGGATGCAAAACTAACAGCATTTTAACATTTTTGAAGTATACCTAAGAGAATATTAAATGTGGACACAGACCATGGTGATGGTGAAAAGGCCTACGACACACCTCGTTCATCCACTGAAGCAGCTAAATCTCATACAACTTACCATACCAAGGGTACTAGTGTAGAGAAGCTGCATAGTCTTCCATAAAGTGTCTTATTTTGGAAGTCCCCACAGCCTTCTCATTAAAGAAATACCTCCTTTAATGCAATTATACTTTTTTTTTTATCTAAAATCAACTGCACCACATCTTTCCATTGCTCTTCTTGCATATATATTATATACATACATACACACACACATATTATATATTATATAGATACACTTTACCACTAGCCATTCAGGTCTCCCTGTCCAGCACCACTTTGCTGCTGTATTCAGAAAGAAAATCCCATTTACAAATTTCTCCTCACACCTGCAATTTTCAGTTGCTCTAATCCTTCCTGAAAAACTACCCAGCTCAGCTGGTGAAAAAATATGACAGATCCCAACTAATACCCAGGTGACCCAAGTTCAACTAGTGGCATAGGTCTGGCAAGGGTGAAGTAGAAAGACAATCTTTCATCCGGGGGGGGGAATGAGGACATCCTTGGAGAGAACTTTTCTGTGGGTGAATCACAGGAATACTGGCAGTTCAATAACCTTATCAATGCCAATTTCCTTGAATAAAATGCCCTCTCCTACCGAATTCCCAAACTTCTTGACGTTGTGCTTAATGACAAAGCACCTGCCTGCTCCACACAATTAAGTCAGACCCACCAGGTTGTCAGATTTCCCCAACAGCCCAACTAAAGGTACCACCCAATCCTAAATTATTCATGCATTTCACGGTCAAGACTACCTAGCTAAAGTTCACTCCCTCACTGACCCTATAACAAAAGGAACAACTTTGCACCTCAGATTTTTTTTTTCCTAAATCCTAACTAAACTCCTGTATGGAAGTTTCTGCTCCTATCCGTTACAGATATTCTTAAATTAGCATCAAGACCCTATGGCTAAATCCCAACATAATCAAACTCCACAATAAAAGAAAAATATTTAGCCCTACAGAATAAATTTAAAATCCGCCCTCTGAACTAGTAATTTTAAAAAGATCTGCAAAGAACTTGGGTTTAATATCAAAAGCTGCAAAGCCAGGTACAAACTGAATACTGTTACCTCTTCCAAAGGTAGTCCCAAGACCATCTTTAACTCCTTCCCCTCCAATGGACTTCAGGAAGTTTACAGTTACTTCCAATGGGCGGAGCCTAATGATTTTGACAGAATCAAAATTATGCCCTCACATTTCAAACAAATGCTCATATTTCTGGCACCATAGGGGTTATAAAAAGTATAAATGGCAAACTCTTCAGCACAAACTATTTTTATAGTGGTAGTATTCTTTAGGTTCTAGGTCTTAAACCGAATTTTATAAGCCACAGTAAACACAGTAACTATTACATTTGTAATATTTTGCAAACAATTTACAATATCTCAGCAACCACTCAAGTTACACACGTTGTTAGCAACATTATATTCATCTAGCTGAGAGCTTTCTTATGGGGCTAAGGAGTTCTGGTTGTATTACTTGGTTGTTGAGATATTTAGAAAAATGTGAAAAATTATCTCCATATAAATTAATATCATAAAAACAAAGGTTAATGTCTATTTAAATGCACTAGACAGAGGACAAATGTTAATGTAGTTGAGTTTGCCATTATTTAAGCTTTAAGATGAAATATTTTAAAACCTTGTACATACCATGGTTTTGGAATTATTGATGCAAATATGAACATGCAATATTTGATGCCTAGAGGCGTCAGTAAGAGTTAACTGCAGATGCACCTGGAGGCGTCACTTGGATGAAATGAGTCAAGACTCAAAACTAATGAGTTTTGCATAGAACTGATCTCAAATGGTTTCATCTACTTCAACTCAGAATACACTGCAAATATACTAAATACATTTAGTTCCAAATTCTCTTCAATCACTCGTCCCTCTCTACTGTTCATTCCCTGTCTCCCCTCAAAATTACCTCTGCTCAAGTCAACCACTCTCTCCAAAACAAAAAGACTATCAATCCAAATCCTGACAATATACTAACCAGTCTCCTGTAGTACCTGTTGGAGCATACAGACTAATTAGCTTCACCAATACTTGTGAGGTCATACAGCATATAATGAAGCTCATAAACCAAGACACACTGGCAACTTACTAGCCTTTAACCTAAGAAAGTTTGTGAAGGATACGTTATGCGTACTAAATTTGGTGGACTTTCTTAAAAAGGTAACTTATGGACCTAGATAACGCCTTTGAAACTGTGCCATATTCTGGCTGAACTGATACACAAACTTAAAACATTAACCCTTACGAAACCAGCTGGATAGATAACTGGCTCACAGACGGAACCCACACAGAAGGGCTGGTATCTCACACTACTCAGAAAAGACTTGTTCGCCTGGGGTGTCCCACAGGCTTTCACACTGGGTCTTCTTTTTTTAGTATAGATATTCTTCTGATGTTCAAGGTGATTTCAATGGTCTAAGACCAAAAATGTCTGCTGATGGCTGCTTATTGAGCACTTTCATTAGCTCTGCAATGAATACCCATATTCTGCAAGAGGTCTTAAACCATGATAGCATCTGCTGTCAAGACCACAGACTCAAGATCAACATAAAAATAAATGCAGTACTGTGGTCTTTGGGGAAAAAGGAGCATCTCTGAAACTACCCCATACGATACTACTCTCAAAGCTGATTTGACATATTGGCACTTCTGCAGATAATGAAGTATTTCAGGCCACCCTATGTCAAGTACAATCACAAACCCTTTCCACTTATATCAGCTAATCACCAAATTCTTCCATATCAAGAAGTTATTGTTCCCTTCCATTCCTCCCTAATCAGGCCCATAAGAGAATACAATGCTTCCTTTGGCACGTACCTATCAAATATATATCCCAACTTAAGAAATCACAAAATACCTCACTAAAAAAAAAAACTTTGTTTCCCTAAGTTATGCAGAGCATCCAAAATCATTATCACTATACTCAATCTTATACAGTTAATTCTGTAGTAGCCAGTACCAAGTCTACAAGACTTGAAGATCCAAACCTGTTCAATCTTTTACATGTCACAAGCTGGAAATACAGTCAATCTAAATTACACTGCAATATAAACCTGATGGACAGAAGTACCTCTCCTAAACATGTCAAATGAAGTTAGCTCCTTAACCCCCTTTAAAACAAGCCTGGACGAGTTGAGTAGGATCCTTAAGTTTCCTTCTGGGCCATAATCTTCACACTTTATAGCAAGAGAGAGAAACTAGGGGGTACTGCAGAGGCTAGGTTCTTAAAGTTTTCCGGAGAGGCTGCTAGTACAAACCTATGGACACCAGGAAAGGAATGCCAATATTCTAGTCATTGTAAATGGTGGCAGGTGGTCAGGAATGCAAGCCATAAAGTTCAGATCCCTCTAAGAAAAGGGGTTCTTTAAAGGAAGCAGAAAAGTGGGACTTCTTTAAGGAGAAGCATAACCAGACAGTTTTTGGCCATAATTTTGCCATCCACAAGGATATGACACGCAAAGCAATTGAATACAAACCTTGACATGAATAACAAACAAAACTTATGTACTTACCATAATGTTAGATCTGTACGGTCTTCTTCTGTCCAATTCAACTGTTGGGTATGTTGGATCTGATTGAATCTGACGCCGGCAAATTTCAGACTTTTGGACTCAGTGCTCAGGGTACTCTCCTACCCAGAATCCTCATCTCCCATCACAGTTCCTCATATTACGTTTGCCTGCTTATACCAAAAAACTTCTCCTATGGTAAACAATTAGATGAAAACAAAACAGTCTCAGACTAAGTAAGACAAGGCTCCATACAGGTCAAGTAAGGTCAACTGAGAGCTGAAAATAGTGCCAATTGGGCAGGGGGAATGGAGGGAGTGAAAAGTGCAGTTGTGTACACTTACCATAAATGTAGATGTTCGAGTGTATTCACTGTTGCAGTCATCACATTTGGGTTATCTGCTTGCAGTAGCCCTCAGTCGGCCTGATTATCACAGTCTTGGGTCCTGTGTCGGTTGCTGTCTCATCTTCCATGACATCAGGTAGTCAGGGGTATAAAGCATGCAGCCGACGCCATTACATCAGTTTTTCTTGCCTCAGATGTCAGGTGCCCCCATAATGGGAAGCAACTGCATACAAGGTTACACCTCCAACAAAAAAGCAAATAAATCAAAAAGCTTTAAGCATAGTAAACAAGAATAGAGGTGCAGCCAAATAGAAGTCAGGGGGCTGGAGGGAGGGTAACCAGGACTGCAACAGTGAATACAGACACAAGTGGCGTCCACAGGGTTCTGTCCCTGGGACCACTCTTGCTTCGTACTCTACTTTTCGTATATATACTTGGCGTGGGAGGACTATTGGGTGACATATTTATGGGCGCCCGCGTTAACTCGACAAACGACAACCAAAGCACTGACACATGACACAAACATCCTCACAAAAGGTCTCCACAGAGACAGATAACTGGTGCCCATGGTTAAAAAAAAAAGCTAAAAAAAAAAAATGTCAACCCTTTTGCAAAAAAAATGTACATACAAACATAGTCATAGGCGGCCAAGAAACAGTGAAAGTAGAGAAAGTTATTAGAGACCTGGGGACCCAAGTTGTTGATATCTCCTTTGAAAACCACATTGCCAAAGTGGTAAGTGGTTAGACTCATCACGAAGGGTTTCTCACAAGAGATCAAGATCTCTAGATCAGAGAAGTTATTCATCCCTCATCATCCTCATCAGGCCCATCAATGCCCATACAATGCCCTTTTGGGGATACACCTTACCCAATACAAAGACCCCAAAAGACCCCAAAAAAAATCAAAGCAAGGATCAAGATGCTCCTAGATGGACTTGCTTCAAAAAAAAAAACATCTTCTCAGTTCTCAGTTGCCTAGTTGAGCCGCCTACTTGAGCGATCTACTGACATACAAACAAAGCTATAAAAAATCAGAAATAATGGACCTACTCCACCTCAGTAAAATTAGAGCCCCTAGAGAGCCACACTCGAAAGAGAACAAAACAGAAATAGAAAAAAATAGAACTTGGGACGGGTTCATAACCAGAGGGCTCCTTCCCTCTGGAATAGAATTCCAGTTCATGTTTGGGCTGAGGCCATAGATCTCTGAAGAAGAAAGAGAAGAATCTCGGGATGGGGGGATGGGTTTGTCCCAGTTGACTCAGTGTCACTATGTGACATTAGCAGACAGAACTCTAAACTAAAAAAAAAAAAGGTATACTATACATCAAAATCAAGGGTGAGCCATAGCCACAGAATGGGGCTAGGCTTATATTGCCCCAGGGCAGATAGAACTCAAACATCTACATTTATGGTAAGTGTAGACAACTGTACTATGTTCTTCGTGTTTCACTGTTGCAGTCATCACATTTGGGTAGATTCCCAAAGCTAAAGATGAGAGGAGGCAATTCGATAGCATTAGGACCAGCTAAGGCCCTACAAGACTGCAGTGGCAAAGCCAGCTCTGGATTTAGAGAAAATAGGCAAATGGTAATGCTTGGTGAAGGTATGTACAGAAATCCAGCTGGCAGCTTCTAGGATGTCCTTGGTAGTGACACTTCTGAGAAAGGCTGTAGAGGTAGATGCAGCCCTTTGCGGGGTAGGTTTTCCATGGTGCTTATAACAGAAATTAATGCAATGGCTTATCCATTTAGAAATGGTTTGCTTTGAAATGGCCTTCCCCTCTGCCCCTGCAGCAAATGCACCCAGCAGCCAGATTTCCTGAGAGGTTTAGACCTGTCCAAGTAAAATCTAAGTTGTCTGTGCACACCTAAGGAGTGCAGGATCCATTCCCCCTTTGTTCTGTGGATTAGAAAAAAAGGTTGGCAAATGAATGGACTGATTAAGGGCCACACTGGATACCACCCTTGTGCATGAAAGAGGGATTGGTCCTTAGGGACACCCTGTCCGCATGAAAGACAATGAAAGGCTCCACTGCCATGAGGGCCTGTGGGCCTGTAATTCAGACACCCTTCTTGCTGAAGTGATGGCCAAAAGGAAGTCTGTTTTCCAAGAAATGAATTTCAACTCAGCATTTGCAGCTGGTTCAAAAGCAGGTAGAGTGAGTATTTCCAATACAAAGTTAAGGTCCCAGGCTGGGGTAGGAGCTCTCCTTGGTGGTCTTAAGTTTTTGGCCTCTCTGAGGAACTGCTTCAGCAGTGGATGAGAGAAGTGGGGTGGTTCTGTGCTGTAATAAGCTGAAATGGCGGAGGCATGAATTTTGATGGAGGAAAAGGAAAGGCCCTTGTGAAGCATCTCAGTTAAGTATTGGAGAATCTGAGGTAAATTGGGTGCTGCTGTGCCAATACCCTGAGTCTGGTTCCAGAAACAGAATCTTTTCCATTTTCCAGCATAGGATTTTCTAGTACTAGGCCTCCTTGCCTTCAGAATAACATCAAACACTTGCTTATTGAGGGATGGTAAAGGAGAGATCAGGTAATAAGCCAGGCTGCCAGGTTCAGGGTTTAAAGCTGTGGGAACAGAATCTGGCCCTCCTGCTGGGACAGCAGGGAAGGGGTCTGAGGCAGGCGCCATGGTGCCAGTAGTGACACACTGTGCAAAAACGGGTACCAGTGTTGGGGTGGCCAGTCTGGTGCAATCAGTATCATCCTTGGTTTGTCTTGTTTGATCTTTAGAAGTACCTTGTTGAGGAGAGGCAGAGGGGGAAAGGCATAAACTGATTGGATGCCCTGTCCTTCACCTGGAAAAACCTCTTTCCACGCTTGTTTGTGGGGAGTCCTTGTGCAGAATATGTCCAATTGGTAGTTCTGGGGGGGAGGCAGACAGGTCCTTCTCTGGGCTCCCCCCATTTGTTTCTCAACATGTTAAATATCTTTGGTTCCAGTTTCCACTCGTGTGGGTCCATGAGATTTCTGCTTAGGTTGTCTGCCAATGTGTTTAACTTTCCTGGCAGGAATTGAGCTTGTAGGTGCACTTGGTAGCTCAAGTATGTGCTCCACAGAGCCATAGCTAGTCTGTGGAGAGGGTACGAGTGGGTTCCCCCCTGCTTGTTTATGTACCACATAACAGTGGTGTTGTCCGTCTTTACCAATAATTGTCCTGGAAGAATGTGGCCCTTGAAGGCTGTCAGAGCATACTGTACAGCTAACATTTCTTTATGATTGATATGCAGGTGCATTTGACTTGGGTTCCATTTGCCCTGAATGCACTGCCCTGCCAAGTGAGCCCCCCATGCATAGGCTGATGCTTCTGCTGTTAGGCTGTTGGCGGCAGGGGGTAGAGTGAATGGCAGTCCCTTGTTCTGGTGGCAGGCCTTTGCCACCAAAGGAACTCTATCTGTAGACAAGGTAGGATAGGAATCATAGGTTGATACTAGGCTATCTGCCCTAAGGCATTTATAAGCCTAGCCAGAGTGTGTTTGGCTTTCGCCACCCTTTTAAATTAGTTGACTGTGCCTCTGTATAGTAGTTCACAGAAGATAGCCCTTTTGAGGTTAGTTTACTGTGCCTCTGTCGAGTAGGGACACAGAAGAGTTCCCAGGGGTAAACCTACAATCTCCCATCCACTCGTCAAGATTTCTCTTGAAGAGGGTCATTGAGGGACTCTGCCTAACATGGATTGGGATTTTGTTCCAGAGTGAGGGGAGCCTCTGGGATATGAATCTGTCCCTCCAGCATGTCCTATTTATTTCTGTGCTGAGGTTTAAGTCCCTGGAGCATGTAGCTCTAAGGGATTTGGATTTCCTGAGGTGGAGCATGTCCATTAATTCTGGGTTGGACATGGCTTTATACATCAGGCACAGATCGCCTCTGAGTAGGCAGTAAGCAACTGAGTAGAGCTGGAGTTTCTTTAGCCTAACTGCGTAGGGCATCTGTTTGAGTCCCTTGATCCTCTTGGTGAGGTACTTTTAAGCTCTTTCCAGTTGCTGCAAGTGTCGGGTAAGGTACATCCCAAATGGGGCATTGTATTAAATTATGGGCCTGATGAGTGATGAGTAGAGGGGCACAATGACCTCTCTTGATCTAGATGTGAACCCTTTCATGATAAGGTGGGCTATATAGAAGGTCTTTCTAACCACTTTGGCAATGTGATTGTCAAAGGACAGATTGCTATCTACTTGGGTCCCCAAATCCCTAATTACTTCTTCCATACTTAATGGGTTACCACCTATGTGGTAAGTTGTGGGCACTTTGTTTTTCCCAAAGGGGATGACTATGCACTTTTTGGCATTTAGCTTTAGGCCATGGCTCTGGCATCAGTTATCCGTCTCTGTGAGACCCTTTTGGAGGATGCTTGTGTCAGTCGGCGAGTCGATTATGGCACCCAGTTTGCAGTCATCTGCGAACTTGGTCAGCCATAGTCCTCCCATGTTAGCCTGTACCTCACAGAAATATATACCGAACAAGAGAGGTCCCAGGACTGAGCCTTGTGGGACGCCACTTGTAACTGGTTTAGAGTCTGACATGGCACCTGCAATTCTGACCATGTGGTTCTATCCCTGAGCCAGTTTGCAACCCATCTTGTGACATAGGGGTTGATAATTAAGCTGGTGAGCTTATTTATGATGCCTGAGTGGGGTATTGTGTCGAAGGCTTTTGCGAGGTCCAGGTAGGCTGTGTGGACTACCTTCCCTTCATCTATGGCCTTGGTGACTGTTTCAAAGAAGTCGACCAGGTTCAAGAAGCAAGATCTGCCCTTAACAAAGCCGGATTGGGTAGGATCCTGTGTTTGGAGGTTCCCAATGTCTTTGTTTATGAGTTTCATGATGATACGCTCCATAGCTTTGCAGACCAGGCTAGTCAGGCTTATAGGGCGATAGTTTCCGGGGTCCATTGTGGCACCACCTTTGTGGAGTGGGATCACTGTTGCTGTACACCATTCCTTGGGTACATATCCTGTAGTAAGGCTGAGATTGAACAGTGACTTTATGTGAGGGTTCAGTTCTTCTTGGAGTTAGTGTAAGACGCAGCCTGGGACACCGTCCAGTCCCATTGATGCTGTGTTTTTTGCTTTGGAGAGGGCAGCTCTCACCTGTGCATCTGTGATGTCAGGGAGGCTACACTCTGTTGGGATAGACATTTGCTCTTTTGGGGGGGAAGGGGGAGAGAAGTTTGCACTGAACCTGTCTGCCAGGATGTTGGCAATGTCTGTGGGTTCATTGTATTTTTTGTCATTTTGAACTAACTCAGAGCATATCTGGGGAGTTGCCACCCAGGTTCCTGACATAACTAAAAAAGGCCTTGTGATTATCTTTAGCATCTTGTGCAATTTTTCTTTCGAAGCTGGCCTTAGATGATTTTATGAGGGATCGTAGTTTCTTGCTAGTACTGATCAGAGATGCCTTCCCTTTTTGGGATCGTAGTTTCTTGCTAGTACTGATCAGAGATGCCTTCCCTTCTTGGGATTTTGCTCTATCATGTAGTAGCTTCCTCCTTCTGTTGTATAGCTTATTTATGGATGAGGTCCACCAGACAGGTCTCCTGCCTTTGGAGGAATGGGTCTTGGTTTTATTTGGGATAGCACAATCCATGCATTCTTGTAGGTGTCCATAGAAAGCGTTTGTAAAGGATTCTGCGGTTTGGGACGTATTTTCGACTGGCCCGGGGGCTTTGAAGGATTCCACCTCGGTTTTGAGAAGTGTGAAGTTTGCTTTTGAGAAGTTCTTCACCGTGGTTTCCTTGGCTGGGGGTGGGGACGGGATATGGATGTCCAGTGAGATTAGTTTATGGTCAGATCTTACCAATGAGGGGTATACCTCTGGTATGGAACATAGAGTCCCCATGTTGGTGATGATCAGGTCCAATATGTTTTCCCCTCTTGTGGGAGTGGTGACCAGTTGTTCCATAGCATTTGAGTTTATAAATTCTAGGAACCATTGGGCGAGGGTGTTGGGGCTTGAGTAGTGCTCCCAGTCTATGTTTGGGTAGTTGAAGTCACCCAATATAATGGTGTTTGGAGATACCTTCATATTCTCCAGTGTTCTCAGGAAAGCCAAGTGGGGTTCCTGAGTTTGGGAGGGTGGTCTGTAACAGGCTACAAACTGAAAGGCAGTTTTGCCCATTGTTAGTTGCACATGGATGGTCTCCGATACTTCATGCAGTGCCACTAACCTGGAGGTGTGGGTATCTTTGATGAATATGGATACTCCCCCTCCTTTTGTGGTTCGGTCCGAGTTTTGGGGCCGAAAAGCATGGTATGAGGTATAACCTGGTAGTGCTGGGGTGCTCTCGGGAGCCTTGAACCAGGTTTCTGTTACTGCACAGATATCTATATTCTCCATACTGAGGAGAGCCTCGAGTGCATGCATCTTGAGGTTTGGACTTCTGGCATTGAGCAGCATTACCCTTAGTTTCTTTTTCTTTGTGTTGTCTATGGAGGTGGGTTTGTCTTTTGAGCCTTGCCTAAAAAAGGCACTATGGGGTTGGCAAGAGTCTTAGCCAGAAAAGCCCAGGGGTAACAGGTGCAAGCCGCCCCTAGCGAAGCAACATGGCTTGTCGAGCATGTCATCCCAGGCTGACAGACACTGGATCCCCTTTGAATGACACCAATACTTTAGCCAATTGTTAAAATTGATCATTTTGTCTTTATACTGTGGCATCATTCTTGGTGAGGGTAAGATGCTACTCAAGGTCAGGGTCATACCGGCCTGGGCTACATGATCAGAGAGCTCCTCTAGGTCTCTTTTCATGTAGTCCAGGGAGGTATGTCTCAAGTCATTCACACCAGCATGGACAATGACGGAGTCATATTTGTACTTGCTTTGGAGTGACCTGAGTGCTTGTGTTATGTGGCAGATCCTGGCACCCGACAGGCAGCTTACATTGACCTTCTCCTTGTTCAGCCTGGTGAGTGGGACGTCAGTGTGTCTGACAATAGAGTCACCTATTACATGTGCATTAGGTGTGTTGTTTAGCCTTAAGGGCTGTGACTGTGTGGCACACTGACTTTGTGAACTATGCGATACGTGGGTATTGTTGCGGGGTAGCGGTTGCTTGGATGTCTGCTTTGGAGGTCTCTGCTGCATGGGCAGATTTTTATTTAGAGCCACCGAGTATGTTTTTGTGTGTTTTGTGTGTTTATGCGTTTGGTTTTCTGTTGCGATAGGTCTATGTGAGACTGGATTTGTGGTGTGTGTGGTTACCTTCTCCTGACTGACCACGCCAGTATTGGGTTGAGAGAGCTCAGCCTCCAGTTTGGCTATATAGTTGCAGCTCTCACATATATTTGAGCTTGATGGGAGGAGGAGAGGGTGGTCTGTGTACATAAGGCAGTTGTAACATTGCCTCAAGATTCCCAGATTCACCAGCTGGACTGGAGAGTAAACCCGAAACTGACTTTTGGACATGCCAGAATAGTATAAGGAACTACTTTTTGACTGATCAAAAAGGACCAATACGGAGCCAAGTACTTAAAGGGAGTATAAGAGGGTGTAGTGCTTTAGTTTATTTGTGTTTACTTATAAGATTACTTATACGAGCAACTGCAGGGCTTTAGAATGAAAATAGAGTGCTTACTTTGAGATTTAGAACAGTTCTAAGGGAAAAAGCCAGGAATAGTTTAACCCCGTTTAAGCGGTGCTGCCCGATGCTGCGCTATGCGCAAAATCGTGCAAAACCGCACAAATGCGGGTTCTACAGCAGGGAAACTGAAAGAGATAGGAATTGACCCAGAGCAGTCAATAAGCTACTAGTTTCAGGGCTGAGACCACTCCTCCAGGGACAGATAGGCTGCTCAAAGCTCCCCACTCTCACTGGTGAACAGAGAAGCTCATTGATTCTAGATCCTGAGAATGTTGACACTATAGGCTTTTTAGATACCACTGTAGTTTCCTCATATGCAGTCTTGCATATGGAATTAGTAGAATGCAGGAGGCCATGAACCCCAGGGCTTGCAGAATTTTCCTTGCAGATAGCTGGGTCTTTGTGGCCAGTAGTTTGAAGTAGGCTGTCAAATTAACTTTTTTCTCTGGCGTGAGGTAAGCCATCTGGGAAGATCTATTCAAGCTTGCTCCCGGGAATACAATTTGTAGGCAGGGTACAAGATGTGATTTATTTTTGTTTACGGTGTGCCCCAGAGAAGTTAATTTCTTTACAAATGCCAGATGATTTAATAGTATGTCCTGGCTTTCTGCCTGAATTACAAAATCGTCCAGGTATGGGTATATTTGAATATTTCTTTGTCTGCAAAATGCAATGAATGGAGCTAGGCACTTTGTGAATACCCTGGGCACAGTAGATAAGCCAAAGGGCAGTGCAGAGAACTGGTAGTGCATGTAGCCTGCTCAGAAGCGTAGGTATCTTCTGCAAGATTCCCTTACTGGGATGTGCAGGTAGGCTTCCTTTAGATCCAGTGTTGCCAACCAGGCATCTTTGCCTAGCATGGGAAGCAGCTGATGAAGAGTTAGCATCTTGAATTTTGGGATTACCAAAAATGTGTTTAGGATAGACAGATCCAGAATAGGATGTCAGGAATAGTCTTTTCTGGGTACCAGAAAAGTCCCCCATTCTTCTTCTGGAACAGGCTGAATAGCTCTGATGCTTAAAAGAGAGAGAACTTGCTTTTGAGCCTCTGCCCACTGATTTGGGGGTAGGTTTGGCCAGCCGTTTGGGGTTGGTAAGGAGTGGAAGTGGAGTCTGTATCCTTGGGAAACTATATTTAAAACCCATTTGTCCTGGGTAATGAGTTACTAATTGTTTGCATGCAGGGCAATCTTTCCCCCTAAAGGAACAGTCAGTTGAGCAGGACTTGGAAGGTTTAAAGTTAAGTCATTGAGACAGTTTACCATGGGGGGGGGTCTTACTACTCCCTGGTTTGGAAGTGAGAGCCCCCCACTGTTTAGGCCTGTGAATACCTTGGGACTGAAGCCTGGGTGTTCTGCTGGTTCTGGGTTTAGACTGAGAAGGCCTGGAAGAGGCAGCAAAGGACCAATTCTTAGAGGGCCAGTGCCTACTAAATCTGGGAGGTTGTACTTGCAGGAAATCTTTAACAGTTTGCATAGATTTAGCTTTTTCCTCCATCTTTTTAAGTACTTTTTCTGCTTTGTTGCCAAACAGGTGGTCTTGGTTTAAGGGAGCATCAAACAATTTAGCTTTAACATGGTCTGGCAAAGATTGCTCTTTAAGCCAAGCATGCCTTCTAAGTACAAACCCAGTGACAGCAGCCCTGCAAGATGCCTCTAATGAATCAAAACCACGGTGCAAAATATGTTTTCCAACTTGTTCAGCAGAATGCATTAAATCCTGTAATTCTTTATTTTCAGCACAGCCAGGAATCAACATAATTTTCTGTTTAAGCAATCCAGTAATATGCTGCTGATACTTTAACATATGAAACTAGAAGTTTAAAGCCCTAACGGCTAAAGTAGCAGAAATGTATATCTTCTTTCTCCATCTATCCAGTGCCCTGAAATCTCTATCAGAGGGGGTAGGATTTTCGGCAGTAGTAGCCTTAATGCCCTTGGGTCCCTGTGAAATGGTCTCAGGATCCGCAGAAGGATATTTAAAGAGGAACTTGGGTATTACAGGGTACCTGACTCTCACATCAGGTTTTCTGGGAGCAGGAGGTAAAGAGTCAGGGGCCAGGCTAGAGTCCGAGAAGGCATCATCTACAATGTCCAGTACAGGAGGGATAGCTAAAGGCCTGTGTTGAGGCAGGAGTAATAATTCCTTAAGCCTCTTTTTTGGTGTCAGAGTAATCCTGGCTCTCCCAGTGGAAATGCTCCCAGAGGGAATGGAGTCCTTTGCATCAGAATCCTCATAGGTAGATAATGGCAAATCCTGGTCATCAGAGAAAACAGAAATTTCAGAATCCTGATTAGAAGAATCTGAAGGAAAATCAGTCCTAGGACTCTTAGAAGGGGAAGGGTGGCTTCCCCTCATTAGCATAACAAGGTCCTCAGCCATTCTTATCATTTGTTTTTTAGGCATAGGGGCCTGACCATGCAGTCTGGCTGTCGTTTTTTTAGGCATAGATCGAGTTTTAGGCCTACAAGAAGAGGATGGCATCGGTTTAATATGCAAGTCAGTAGGCCTGAATACACCCTCAGAAGCCGGTGCCTGAAAAGCGGCTCCGGACCCATCCAAGGTAGAGACATCTGCAGGTTCCACAGTTGAAGCATCTCGCGGCATTCTGGACTCTGAATGGGTCTCAGTAGAGGCCTGCGAAACTGAAGTAGCGGGTATCAGGGGCTGCAAAAGCACCTCACTGAGTGCCAGCGAACTGTCGACTAGCTTAGGAGAAGCATCGTCAGCAGCTTTGGACCCAAGCGGTCTGTCTCTGTCTTTATCTTTGCGTTTTTTCAGAATATCAGTAGTTGGGTGGCTTACCAAAGCCATTTCTGGATAATTGAACCGAGTACCAAAATATTTAGAAGCAAAAATGAACAGACAACGAATAGTTTGTTGTTTAAATAGGGCACAAAACAGACAGCGAGATACGTCGTGGTCTGGGCCTAGGCAAGGAATGCAGTACGAATGGAAATCTTTATGAGGTATTTGCTTTCCACAAGAAATACAATTATTAACTTTTACTGACATCGGTTTAGAGCAAGAAAAAGTTTCCCCAACGGGGTACTTAGCTTAGTTGAAGACTTCGGTTCTGAAACTCAAAAACTAAAATTTCAGGAGTCGGCTGACCGGCACTTTGCAAACTGCTTCTGCTTCGGGCATGGTACGGCAAGAAAGACTGATGTAATGGCGTCGGCTGCATGCTTTATACCCCTGACTACCCGACGTCATGGAAGATGACAGAGCAACCGACGCAGGACCCAAGACTTTGATAATTAGGCCGAGTGAGGGCTACTGCAAGCAGATAACCCAAATGTGATGACTGCAACAGTGAAACACGAAGAAGATGTGGAGATGAATGGAATAAGACAACATGGATCTAGCGTTTTTGTAGGTACATAACTTTCATATTCAGTGTTGTCCTTGCCATCCATCTCAACAATTTGGATAGAGTCCCCAACTACCAAAAATCACTGAGAAGACTCATGGTAGGATACTATGAAGGATGTTGAAGCCAGCTGCAGGTCCAACTTATAATGACAGATAAATATATGCACTGTAGACCAAGTAGCCACAGCACAGATATCACTGACACAGACTCTCGCGAAGAAAGCTGCAGAAGTTGTCACAGCCCTAGGTAAATGAGCTTTAGGTTTGTAAAGCAAATCAGTGGTAAATACCTTGAAGGAAAATATAAATTCTCCTGTAAAATAACAACATATTGTACACAGGCCCAAGGCTTTGCATCTATCTTTATAATCCAAGGAACATACACACCTGGTAATAATCTAGTAAATTTCCTTTGCACAAACTCCAAGATACTTAGTTGTCTAATACTACAAACACAAAATGAAGTGCTATACTCAATAATGGACCTTATCAATATGCGCATGACTGCTTATTAGTATATGTTTAAGCAGCAAGGCCAGTTACTTTGTTGCTGTAGTCCCATTTTAATAATTTATAACCTATACTTCCTTTAAATATGTATTCAAACTACTCAAAATCAATCTCACTCTCAAGTTTAACACCTATTCAATAGTTATCTTTGTATTTACTAATATTTACTATTCCCAACAGTGTTTAATTGCAGAAAATCTGAAAAAACTGAGTTAAAAGTAGGTTCCAAAACAGACCTTTATTGGACATCTGCAGTTGTTTCCAATTCAAATGAACTGTGTGCCTTGAAGAGCTACATGCTGTGACCCTCCTGTTAGCCAACATGTTATCTACCTAATGAAATGAGAATTAACTTGCAGTCTTACTAAATTGTCATAGATTAACAAATGGGATTGGATGTTGAAAGCCTTTGCTAGATCCATATACACCAATCTGTCAAAATGTGATCAACAGCAGTGGATAGAAATCATAACATTCTGTCAGGTTAATGTAAAACTTCCTTTTACAAATCCATGCTTTGCAAGATCTAAGCCTATTGCCTCTAGTTAGTAAATCCAATCAGCATCATTCAAAGCACGTTTCCCAATAAACAGGTCAAGCTTACTGCTCTTGTACATGCTTACTTACAAAGCATCACCCACTTTATAAACTGGACAAATATTAAATGTTTTCCATAATATTGATATAATACAAGTTTGAAATAGCCTGTATAAATATTTTGAAGAGTGATGAAAGCAAGTCATCCTGGAAGTTAGTTGATAAAATATTACAGTGGATATAAAAAGTGTATACACCTCTGTTAAAATGTCAGGTTTTTATGATATAAAAAAATGAGACCACAATAAATCATTTCAAAACTTTTTTCACCTTTAATATGACCTATAACCTAGGGCGGCCGCAGTGGTGCAGCAGTTAGTGTTGCCGCCTCCCAGCAAGAGGTTCTCCGGTTCGATCCTCGGCTGGGGTGCCTTCTGTCCAGAATCTGCATGCCCTCCCTGTGGTCGCATGGGTTTCCTCCAGGTGCTCCGCTTTCCTCCCACATCCCAAAGACATGCTGTAGGTGGATTGGACACTCTAAATTGGCCATAGGCGTGTGTGTGTGCACCTTATGTGGAAGGTTGGGCGCAGGGCTGGCAACTGGACACTGTAAAAAGTACAGTTGTGTACACTTACCATAAATGTAGATGTTCGAGTGTATTCACTGTTGCAGTCATTACAATCGGGTTATCCTGCTGGCAGGCTACCCTTAGTTGGCCTGAATTCCAAAGTCTAGGTCCGGCGTCGGTTGCTGTCGCCTCTTCCCTGACGTCAGTGCGCCAGGGGTATAAAAGATGCAGCCGACGCCATTTTCTTCAGTTTTTCTTGCCCCAGATGTCAGGTGCCCCCAAAAGGTTAGGCTAAAAATATGTCAATAAAACATGCATGCACCAAAGTATATATTTTGCCTTCATCTACAAGCAAATACACCACAAAGGTTGTATAGAATAGAGAAGTACAGATAAGTTCCAGCAAAGAAATGGTGGATGGCAGGTGGGTAACCTGGATTGTAACAGTGAATACACTCGAACATCTACATTTATGGTAAGTGTACACAACTGTACTATGTTCTTCGTGTTTAATTGTTGCAGTCATTACAATTGGGTTGAATCCCAAAGCTAAGGTTGGGAGGCTGAAGCTAAATAGCATTAGGAGCGGCTATTAGGCCCTGCAGAACTGCAGTGGCAAAGCCTGCCCTGGATTTAGAGTAGAGTGGTAAGTGATAGTGCTTTGTGAAGGTGTGCACTGAACTCCAAGTAGCAGCCTCTAAAATGTCTTTGGTTGGTACTCCCCTGAGAAAGGCCACTGAAGTGGCTGCTGCTCTGGTTGAATGTGGCCTAATGCCCTTAGGTTCTGGCTTGCCATGTTGTGAAAAGCAGAAACTAATGCAGTGGTCTATCCACTTTGAAACAGTCTGCTTTTAAATAGCCTTTCCTTGTGATCCTGCAGCATATGCCACTAGTAATTGCTCTGTCTTTCTGAAAGCTTTGGTTCTATTCAAATAGAAGCTGTCTGTGTATGTCCAAAGAATGCAGAATTCTCTCCCCCTTATTCTGTGGGTTTGGATAAAAGGTAAGCAGATGAATAGTTTGGTTAAGGGCCACACTGGACACTACCTTAGGCATAAATGTCGGGTTTGTCCTCAGAGAAACCCTGTCTGGATAAAAAATTATAAAAGGTTCCACAGCCATGAGTGCCTGTAGCTCTGAGACTCGTCTTGCAGAAGTTATTGCTAGGAGCAGAGCTGTTTTCCAAGATAAAAATTTTATATCAGCTGTAGCGGCTGGCTCAAAAGGAGGCAGGGTGAGTTTTTCCAAGACATAATTGAGGTCCCATGCAGGTATTGGTGATCTCCTTGGAGGCCTTAAATATTTGGCCCCTCTGAGGTACTGCCTTAATAAAGGATGAGAAAAGATTGGTGGCTCTGTATTGTAATGAGCTGAAATGGCAGAGGCATGAATTTTTATAGATGAAAAGGATAGGCCTTTGTCCAGCATCACAGTCAAGTACTGTAAAATCCGAGGAATATTTGGTACAGTTGTGTCAATTCCTTGTGCCTGGTTCCAAGCATAGAATCTCTTCCATTTTCCAGCATAGGACTTTCTAGTACTAGGCCTCTTGGCCTCCAAAATGACATCCATCACTGCTTTGGTGAGAGGTGCGTTTTATATGACTACATTATCCGCCATGCTGCCAGATTTAAGGTCTTGAGTTGGCTGTGCAGGATCTGATTGTTCTGCTGGGACAGTAGATGAGGCACTTGAGGTAAGGTCCAGGCTGGGCATTGAGACAAGTTCCATAGGATTGGATACCAGTACTGGCGTGGCCAGTCTGGGGCAATCAGTATCATTTTTGGCTTCTCCTGTCTGACCTTTAGAAGTACTTTGGGGAGGAAAGGCATATACTGTTACGTTTTTCCAGCTGAAAGATAGGGCATCCACTTTTCATGCTTGTCTGTGATAAATCCTTGTGCAGAATTTTTTCAGTTGGCAGTTGTGAGGTGAGGCAAATAGATCTATGTCCGGGCATCCCCATTTCCTTGTTACCATGCTGAAGACTTGTGGATCCAATTTCCACTTGTGGGGATCCATAAGGTTTCTGCTTAGTTCGTCTGCCAGAGTATTTATCTTTCCTGGCAGAAATTGTGCCTGCAGATATACTTGGTAAGTCAATGCTGTGTCCCACAAAGTCATGGCTAGTCTGCAAAGGGGGTAAGAATGAGTGCCTCCCTGCTTGTTTATATACCACATGACAGTGGTATTGTCCGTCTTTATCAGTAGTTGTTCCGGATGAAGTAGATCCTTGAAGGCTGTCAGGGCATTTTGAACAGCTACCGTCTCTTTTTGATTGATATGTAGATGCATTTGGTTTGCGGACCATGTGCCCTGAATACATCTTCCTGCCATGTGGACTCCCCAGGCATAATCCGATGCATCCGTTGTTAAAGTCTGTGTGGCTGGGGGTAGAGTGAATGGCTGTCCCTTGTTCTGGTGACAGGCCTTCGCCCACCATCGAAACTCCTGTTGCAGGCAGGGAATGAGAGTAACTATTGTTTCCAGGCTGTGGCAATGTTGAGTCCAAACATTTTTTTAGGTACCATTAAAGTTTCCTCATATGCAGCCTTGCATATGGAATTAGTAGAATGCAGGATGTCATGAAGCCCAAAGCCTGCAGAATTTTTCTTGCAGATAACTGGGCCTTTGTTACCAACTGTTTGAAATAGGTAGTCAGCTGCCTTTGTTTGTCTGGCGTGAGATAAGCCATCTGGCCAGTTGTATTTAAGCTTGCACCCAGGAATATTATCTCTTGAGAGGGTACTAGTTTTGATTTCTGTTCGTCGACTGTGTACCCTAGGCATGGTAGTAATCTCTTTACAAACGCCAGATGCTGTAGTAGAATGTCCTTGTTCTCTGCTTGAATGAGGCAGTCGCCCAAGTAAGGATATATTTGTATTCCTATTTGTCTGCAGTATGCAATTACTGGTGCCAGGCACTTTGTTAAGACCCTGGGCGCAGTAGATAAGCCAAAGGGCAGTGCAGAGAATTGGTAGTGCATTGAGCCAGCTTTGAATCTGAGGTATCTTCTGCATGTTTGTCTGATTGGGACATGCAGGTATGCCTCTTTTAGATCTAAAGTCACAAGCCAAGCCTTCTTGCCCAACATGGGCAGAAGCTGCTGTAGAGTCAACATTTTAAATTTTGGAATATTCAGATATGTGTTTAGAATAGACAGGTCCAGTATTGGTCTCCAGGCTTTGTCCCTTCTGGGTACCAAGAACAGTCTTGAATAAAATCCTTGTCCCTGCTCTTGCTCTAGCACTTGTTGAATGGCCCTCATGTCCATGAGGGATGAGACTTGTTTTTGTGCCTCTGCCCATTGATGTTTTGGCAGGTCTGGCCAACCATTTGCCCTTGGCAGGGTATGGAAGTGAAACTTGTAGCCTTGTGACACTATGTTTAAGACCCATTTGTCCTGGGTTATTATGTGCCAATTTTGAGAAAAAAGTGCTAGTTTTCCCCCTAAAGGTGCTGCCAGAAGATAAGTGCTTGGAGCAGGCAGGGGGAAGTCATTGGGACTGTTTCCTGTATGGCTGTGATTTGTCTTCTCCAGTTTTGGAGGTAGAAGCACCCCATTGTTTAGCCCTGTATGGGGCAGGGATCTGCCTCTAGGGCGTCTGTATCTGCCCCTTTGTGGCCTGTGACACTGGAAAGGACCAATTCTTTGTAGGCCAGTGTCTGCTAAATCTTGGTGGCTGTACCTGTAAGAAATCCTTGACTGTTTGCATAGATTTAGCTTTGTCCTCCATTTTCTTTAACACCTCTTCTGCTTTAACACCAAACAAAGTATCATGCTGTAATGGAGCATCTAATCATTTTGCTTTAACATGATCAGGTAGATTTTGTTCCTTTAACCAAGCATGTCTCCTAATGAGAGAACTCGTAACTGCGGCCCTGCAGGAGGCCTCCAGAAAATCAAAACCACATTGCAAAGTATGCTTTCCAACTTGTTCAGCTGCATGCAATAAATCCTGCATTTCTTTGTTTTCTGTACATTCAGAATTTATCAACATTTTCTGTTTAAGCAGTGACATAATATATTGCTGATATTTGAGTATATGAAACTGACAATTTAAAGCCTTTATAGCCAAGGTAGCAGAGGTAGCAGAAGTGTAAATCTTTTTTCCCCATATGTCCAGTGCCCTAGAATCCCTGTCAGAGGGAGTAGGGTTTTTTGCAGTGGAAGCCTAGGCCCCTTTGGGACCATGAGAGGTTTCTGGGTCAGCAGCAGGGTTTTTGAAAAGGAATTTATGAGAGTCAGGAACCCTGCAGTACCTGTCCGGCTTAACAGGAGATGGAGGTAAGGAGTCAGGGGTCAGACTGGACTCTGAAAATACATCGTCTACAATGTCTAACACAGGTGGAATAGCTAGGGGCCTGTGTTGTGGTAGTAAAAGGAAGTCACTGAGCCTTTTCTTAGATTCTGAATAATCTTGGCTCTCCCAGTGGAAATGTTCTCTCATGGTATGTAAAGTTTCCCCAAAAGAATAATCCTCAGGAGGAGAGGCTGAAGGGATAGATTCTTCAGCATCAGAATCCTCATAGGGAGGAGAGTATTCCTGATCAGAAGAGGAATCAGATGAAATGGAAACCTGATCTGAAGATTCATATTCTGTCTCTTGCCTAGGCCTCTTATCAGGAGGGGGATGGGAACCAGTGATCAAAGTAATTAGGTCTTCGGACATTTTGAGCATGTGTTTTAGGCATGGAGGCCTGTCCATGAGGCTGTTGTACTTGTTTCTTTGTCTTTAAAGGTGCTTTAGTCTTTGCCTTTGAAGCTGAAGTAGTTTTAACATATAATTGAGTAGGTCTGAAAACAACCTCAGAAGCCGATGCCTGCTCAGTGGCTCCGGACCCATCTGAGGGAATAGTTTCCGAAGGTCCAATACCTTGAGCTTCCAGCGGCCTGCTCGACTCCACGTGGGTGTCGGTAGCAGGCTGCGAGTCTAAAGTAGCAGTCGTTAGGGGCTGTGAAGGCGCCTCACTGAGAACTGGCAAACCGGCGACTGGCTTAGAAGAAGCCTTGTCATCGGTTTTGGACCTCGGATGCCTGTCCTTTTCTTTGCGTTTCTTGTGAATTCCGGTAGTCGGATGGCTATCCGATGACATTGTATAGTTAAATCTTTTGCCAAAATAGTGAAATGCAAATTCGTACTGACGCTTAATAGTGCGTTGGTTAAATCTAGCAGAAAACTGACAATTAGCAACATCGTGGTCCGGGCCTAGGCAAGCAATACAGTAGGAATGAGTCCTTATGAGGTATTTGCTTCCCACAAGAAATACAATTATTAACTTTTTCTGACATCAGTCTGGAGCAAGAAAAAAGTTTCCCCAACGGGGTACTTAGCTTTTAGTGAAGACTTCAGATCTGAAATTCAAACACGAAAATCTCAGGAGTCGGCCGACCGGCACTTGCAAAGTGCTTTTGCTTCGGGCACCGCGCGGCAAGAAAGACCGAAGAAAATGGTGTCGGCTGCATCTTTTATACCCCCTGGCGCACTGACGTCAGGGAAGAGGTGACAGCAACCGACGCCGGACCTAGACTTTGGAATTCAGGCCAACTGAGGGTAGCCTGCCAGCAGGATAACCCAATTGTAATGATTGCAACAATGAAACACGAAGAACATCTCCACTACCAATCATGAGCGGACAGGTGATCTGCTGTGTCGACCCCTAACTGGAAAAAGCCAAAAGAAAAAGAAGAAGAATATGACCTATAACCTGTACAATTCAATTGAAAAACAAATCTGTTAGGGGAAAAAATATAAAAAATAAAAAAAGTACAATAAGCTGGTTGCATAAGTGTGCACACCCTTAAACTACTACTTTGTTGAAGCACCTTTTGATTTAAATTACAGCATTCAGTCTTTTTGGGTAGGAGTCTATGAGCATGGTACATCTTGACTTGGCAATATTTGCCCACTCTTATTTGCAAAAGCCCTCCAAATCTGTCAGATTGTGAGGGCATTTCTTGTGCACCGCCCTCTTCAGGTCACCCCATAGATTTTCTATTGGATTTAGGACTGGGCTTTGGCTGGGCCATTCCAAAAAAAGAAGTTATGTACTCACCATAACGTTCCATCTGAGTAGTTGTACTTCATTTGTCTTCAACCTGTGGGTATTCGGATCCGAGACGGCAGCTTCACCAGCATCTGATCTGAGCTCTAAGCTACTCCCCTTACCCATAATACCCCTCCATCTCCTTCCTTTCCTCCCTCGGAACGAGTCTGCTGCACCATCAACCTAAGCCAGACCCAATTAGACCTTACCACAACAGGTTATATAAAAACTAACAAGTATGAAAAGGAGAGCCGCAGAGGCACTCTCTCCCACCTACCACAGTAATAAACAATGATAAGGTCAGGGGGAAGGAGGGAGGGATGGTTGAAGACAAATGAAGTACATGTACTCAGATGGAACCTTATGGTGAGTACATAACTTCTTATTTGAAGTAGTTTACTTCATTTGCTCTTCACCCTGTGGGATGGAGTCCCCAGCTACTAAACACCTGGGTGGCCCTCAAGGAAGGATAGTCCAGTGCACCGCAGAGCCAAAGGATGCGCTCCCCCTAGATATCAAGTCCAGTTTATAGTGAGAAATGAAGGTATGAGATGATGACCAACTAGCCGCAGAACAAATATCATCCAGAGACACCCTGGACCAAAAAGATGCTGAGGTAACCATGGATCTAGTAGAATGTGCTTTTACTTGACCCAGAGGTGGCATGCCCTTGTGTTTGTATAGCTGAAGGATATAAATGAGAGATCCATTGAGTCAAAGTTGCCTTGCAGATTGGTTTGCCCATGAAGGGTTTAGAGTAGAACACAAATAACTGGTCAGACTTGCAAAATGCCTTAGTTCTGTGCAAGTAAAATCTCAGTTGTCTATGTACGTCTAACAAGTGCAATTTACATTCGCCCCTGTTCTGAAAATTTGGGAAGAATACAGGTAAGTAAATAGTCTGGTTGATATTAGTCTCAGAAGCCACCTTGGGGGAGAAAGGCTGGATTAGTATGAAGTGACACCCTGTCCTTATGGAAAACCATATATGGAGCTTTGATGGACAACGCCTGAAGTTCTGAAACCCTCCTAGCCAAGGTGATGGCTACTAGGTTGGCTATTTTCCAAAATAAAAAATTCTAGGTCTACGGACACAGCCGGCGAGCCTGTAAAACCAAAGTCAGGTCCCAAGGAGGGGTAGGATTCTTCACCAGGGGTCTTAAAAGAAAGGTACCTTTAAAAAAGGTTTTACAAAGTTTAGAGGAAGCCAAAAAACCATGTTCTCCCTAATATGAAAGTTGGAAATGGCAACCAACTGAACTTTCACAGTAGATTAGCTAGCACCTTAATGGAATATATATGCCAAGAATTCCAACACCGCGGGGATGGGAGCTGTGAAAGAGTCCAGATCCCTTTGAGAAGCCCAGATGGAAAAATGCTTCCATTTACTGCAATAAAGCTTCCTGGTAGACAACTTGTGAGCTGCTACCAGAAAAGTCTTGACTGGAGAGGATAAACCGGGAGTCTTCACCTTCAAGGGAACTGCAGCAGCCAAGCAGTGAGTTTTAGACAGTCCAAGTTTGGATGAGAAACCCCCGAGGGGTGAGAGATGAGATCCGGAATCTGATCCAAGATCCATGGAGGAGCTAGAAGATGAGACCAGAGGAAGAGAAACCATACTTGGCGAGGCCAAAATGGGGCAATGAGGATCACTTTGCTCCCCAGCCTGCAAGCCTTCTGGAGAAATTTCAGAATCAGAGGCAACGGGGTTAAGCATAGAGAAGACCGGGAGACCAAACATGAACTAGAGCATCCTGGGGGACTCCCCCCTGCGGGGGGGGGGGGGGGTTCAGAGCAAAGAACTCGCTGCACTTCGCGTTGAAAAGAGATGTGAAGAGATTGCAGCAAGGCCAACCCCATTCGAGGAAGACCTGCTCAGCTACCGAAGGATTCAGAGGCCACTCGTAAGGCATCAGAATAGCCCTGCTCAGTTTGTCTGCCAGTATGTTGGATTGTCCCGGAATGTGCGTTGCTACCAGAAACCGGCTGGTGAAAATCACCCATTCCCACACTCTCATGCCTCGCGACAAAGGGGATAAGATCTTGTTCCTCCCTGCTTGTTGATGTACCAGACTACCGACATGTTGTCTGCCTGTATTGCAATAGTTCCTAGAGGGAGAAAGCCATGAAGGGCCTGTAACACTAAAAGCATCGCCCTTATCTCTAGGACGTTGATATGCAACTTGGTCTCATTTGGGGACCATGTGCCTTGGACTGTCCTTCCAGAGCAATGCCCCCCCACCCTAGATGGGAGGCGTCCATGGTCACTGTGGCTTGGGGAGGGGCTGCAATAAATGGGCATCACTCAGCCAGTTACAAGGAGTGCATCCACCAGAGGAGGGATGCCCTGCCAGCCCTGCTGATGCGTATTGGATGCGACAATGGTAGGTCTAACCATGACCACTGGACCACTAATGTGCACTGTAGAACCCGCATATGTAGATGAGTGCAAGGGAGAAGGGTAATTGTGGCTGCCATGGAACCAAGAGCTCGTAGTACTGTCTCTGCTGACGGGAGGTGTGACTGAATGCTCAAGGATACATGGAGTCGTAAGCTCCGAATTCTCTCCAGGGTTAGAAAAACTTTCACTTTAAAGTGTCAATCCTTGCTCCAATGTACTCTAGAACCTAGACTGGGACCACAGAAAATTTTGCTGTGCTGATAGTGATTCCCAGATGACCTGACAACTTCAAAAAGTAATCTCTGGCTTGACAAAGTAGACGCTTGGTGGGAGCAACAAGGAGAAAATCATCCAGGTATGGGAAGACCTGTATTCCCTGAAGCCTCAGGTGAGCAGCTACAACTGCCATGACCTTGTGAAAACACCCTGGGGGCTGTGCTGAAATCGAAGGGTAGGGCTTGAAACTGACAATGACTGCCCCCTAGCTGGAAGCAGAGAAACCTATTGGACCGTCTGTGAATCTTTACATGGTAGTATGCGTCCTAAAGCTCTATCAAGCACATCAGTCTTTCTCCTGCAGGGTAAGGCAGGATGGATTCCAAAGTGACCATCTGAAACTTCTCTTTGGCAAATGACAGGTTGAGGGTGGAAAGATCTAGAATAGATCTTAGGTCCCCCATCTTTTTTGGCACCAAAAAGAACCTGGAGTACATGCCCGATCCAGACTGGTTGTAGGGAACGGGATGGATGACTTGTTTCTTTAGCAGCTTGTCTATTTCGAGTGCTGCTACCTCCCTTTGCATGGGTGGTACATCTGGGAGGTGTTTTGGTGGAAGAGGAGATTCCACAAAGGGGATGGAATAGCCTCTGGATATGATCTGAAGCACCCAACAGTCTTTTGACATGGACTCCCATGCCGCTAGGTGCAACTAAAGACTACCCCGGACTGTCTCCAGAGCAGTAAGGCAACCCCTCAGGGCTGCTGCGGGAGGCCTGCCCGAGAATGGTTCTCAAGACCCCATGTTCCTTGGACCCCCTCTGCCTCTAGGCCGGCGTCTATCAAAACCCTCTCTGCCTCTGGGGGAAGATGAGTCCTGAGTGCCCCGGGAATAGTGAGACTTCTGGAACCACATCTTTTGCCCTCGATGATTCCTGGAGAAGGATCTTTGAGGGTTAGGAAGTGGATCCCGATGGCAGACAAGTGTCTTCCCATCCTTTTCTCTCTGGACCAACGTCTGGCGAATGGTCTTCCCGAACAAGGAAGAACGATCATAAGAAGCATTTGCAAATGATCCTTAAAGGGCTCTGTGAACTGACACAGCCTGAGCCAAGTGCGACACCTCATGGCAAAGCCAGACCCGGCTGCCCTTGCTGCTCCTTTGGTGTCATGCGAAAGGAGGCACATGGACGTGTTCGATGATGCTTTTAGAGTGGCCATCTGCTTGGAAAAGGTGTGCTTATCCTCTGGCGACATGGACTCCAGGGATGACTCAGCTAGCTTTTTGACAAGGTCACACTGCAGTCGGGTAACGTGTGCCAAATAATTCAGCGCCCTTATGGAAAAGGTTGCTGAGGCATACACCTGCTTCCCTAGGCGATCCATCATCCTGGACTCTCGGTCAGGGGGGATGGACCGTAGAACTTTCTTGTGCTAGTTCTTTCTTGGTGGCGGCTGCTACCACCATAGCGTCTACAGGTGACCCTTTGTTCCAACTAGGTCTATCCAAAGGGGTACTTAGGATCTTGTCTGGTCATTTCGGAATTGGCTCCACGGTGTTGGATTCCTTCTATTCCCAGGTGGTGATAAGGTCCATCAATGGATCCATGGGAAGGGACACCCAAGAAGTAGACAGGCCCGTGCCGAAGGCCTCCAGAAACACTGACTCGTCCAAGGTAGGCTTGGAGGCGGACCACCTCCCCCCCATTGACGCAAGAGTTCCATCATTAGGGGGTGATCTGGGGGAGCCATTCCCTTCCTCCAAATCGGTGTCCTCAGGGAGAGACTCTGGGGAGGAGTCCAGGTGCCTCCTTTTGCACGTCCGTTTGCGAGGAGCCTCTTCGGTAGAACTCTCTGAAGTGGACTTGCAAACTGTTATTCCATAATGGGAACCACCTGGGGCACATCAGGCACGGGCTGTCCCTGAGTGGACAAAATGGACGAATTTGCTTCCAGAACAGAGGGAGGCGGGGCAGAATTCAAGGAAATAGTCACAGGCATTTGACCCACTCGAGAGAACCCTTTCCACCACATCAAATGCTGAAGGAGAGCAAGCCTCGTGGGACACCAGTAAGGAAGCAGCTCTCCTCATATCAGAAGGGGAAATCGGAGCAGAGACTGCAGGTGCCGAGAGGAGGGTCATAATGGAAACCCCATCTCGGATCCGAAGCCCAGACTACAGCTCAGAGAGCTGTTCGGGTCCGAACTAGTCAGATCCGACATGCTCAAGGCAACGGCCGGCATCGAGGTACAAGGTACCATCGGCGACAACCCCCCCCCCCCCGACTCAGAGACCTCTCAGATCCAAAAACTCCATTACCGGGGGGTCGGATCGGAAAAGGAGTGAAAAAGGGAAATGAGCTCCCCGTTCCAGAGGGAAAAGAGGCTGACAAGACTCCCATATGGATCTGGGTGCGAATGAATCTTCGCATCAATTTATCCATCTCTGCTTCACTTAAACTTCTGGTGGAACGCGACAATGAGGCCACTGATGCCAACCTGGAATGTCAGTGCACAGAAGCTCTAGATGAAGGTCTAGGCTCCTCCGGCTCTGGAGAAAATTTAGATGACCGGAGCCGAAGAGTGCTAGGCCAAGAAATAGCCTGCAGTTTTTGAGGAGGACCTGATGGACCCAACCGGTCCGGGGATCTCTTCCTCGCCTTGTCCCTGCCCTGTTTAGAAATGTCACCTTCCACAGGCCTCTTGTCAGGAGGGTGAGTCCCGGCCTGGGAGGAGGATGAAGGGGGAGAAGAGACAGTCACAGCCGTGACTGCAGTAGTCAAGGGGACAGCCGCCCCCTGATACAGAAAGTAGACCATTCATAATAAGCTTGGTGTTGCGGTCTTTCAAGGCCCTAGGGTTAAATCTGACAATCGGTAGACAGGTGAGAGGCCCCTAAGCACACAACGCACAGAGTGTGGCCATCCGCACTTCCTAAAAATGGGTTTAGCCTTCTCAGCCATGCTAAAAAAAAAAAAGGAAGAAACGGCCTTTACCCGACCCAACCATGCACACACACAGACTAACAAGGAGGGGAGAGAGGTAATTACTGCACTAACTTTTTTTTTTTTTTTTTTACCTGACCTAACTTTATAAAAAATAGACTCACTTAAACTGAAAAATCACTTAATAAACAAACACTCACCACACCTGGAGCTCTGAGACCATGATGCCAGGCTAAGCAGTGGCAAACGAGATCTGAGGGGAAGGAAGGAGATGGAGGGGTATTATGGGTAAGGGGAGGAGCTTGGATCAGATGCTGGTGAAGCTGCCATCTCAGATCCAATCCGGATCCGAATAGCCACAGATTGAAGAGCAAATGAAGTTAACTACTTCAGACCTTTTAATTTTCTTCTGGTGAAGCCATTCTTTTGTTGATTTGGATGTATGCTTGGGGTCATTGTCGTGTTGAAATTCCTCTTTATCTTCAGCTTTCTAACAGATACCTGAAGATTTTGGGCCAAAAGGGACTGGTATTTGGAACTGTTCATAATTCCCTCCACCTTGACTAAAGCCCCAGATCTACCTGAAGAAAAGCAACCCCAAAGCATGATGCTGCTACCACCATGTTTCACCATGGGGATGGTGTTATTTTGGTGTGTTTTTGCGCCAAACATACCTTTTGGAATTGTAGCCAAAAAGTTCAACCTTGGTCTCATCAGACCATAACACATTTTCCCACACGCTTTTGGGAGACTTGATGTATTGTTTTGCAAATTTTAGCCAGGTCTGGATGTTTTTGTGTGTAAGAAAAGGCCTCTGTCTTGCACCCCTACCCCATAGCCCAGGCATATGGAGAATACAGGAGATTATCACATGTTCATACGTAGGTACTAGGCTATCTGCCCGAAGGCATTTATAATCCTAGCCAGAATTGTGTTGGTTTTCGCTGCCCCCTTAGATTAGTTTCCTGTGCCTCTGTCCAGCAGAGCCATTGAAGTGATCCCGGGGTAAACATTTTAGTTCCCATCCACTCGTCAAGGTTTCTCTTGAAGAGCGTTAGCGATGATCTCTGCCTAATGTAGACTGGAATCTTGTTCCAGAGCATGGGAAGTCTCCAGCTTGTCCTATTTACTGTTGTGGTGAGGTTTAGATCCCTAGAGCATGTGGCTCGAGGAGATATGGTTTTCTTTAGGTGGAGCATGTCCATCAAATCTGGGTTGGACATGGCCTTGTATGTCAGGCATACATCACCTCTGAGTAGGCGGTATGCAACCGAGTACAGCTGGAGTTTCTTCAGTCGAGCTGCATAGGCCATCTGTTTGAGGCCAGTAATCCTCTTGGTGAGGTACTTCTGTGGTCTTTCCAGCTGTTGCAGGTGTCTTGTAAGGTACATCCCAAATGGGGCGATGTACTCTATATGATGGGTCTGATGAGTGATGCGTAGAGGGGCACAATGACCTCTGGATGCAAACCCTTTTGTGATTAGGTGGGCCACACAGAAGGATTTTCTAACCATTTTGGTAATGTGATTATTAAAGGAGAGATTACTATCTACTTGGCTCCCCAGATCCCTTATTACATCTTCTGTTTTTAGGGGGCTACCACCTATGTGGTAGTTTGTGGGTACTTTGTTTTTTCGAAAGGGGATGACTATGCACTTTTTGGCATTTAGCTTGAGGCCATGGTTTTGACATCAGGTATCTGTCTCAGCGTGACCCTTTTCTGTCAGCCGGGGAGTCAATTATAGCCCCTAGTTTGCAGTCGTCTGAGAACTTGGTCAGCCATAGACCTCCTGTGCCTCTGAGAAGTATATGCCAAACAGGAGGTGTCCTAGGACTGAGCCCTGAGGAACGCTACTTGTAACCGGTTTAGAGTCATAACTAGCTCCCGCAACTCTTACCATGTGGGTTCTGTCCGTGAGCCAGTTGGCAACCCATCTCTAGATGTAGGGGGTTATGTAAAGGCTGGTGAGCTTGTCTATAATACCAGAATGGGGAATGGTGTCAAAGGCCTTTGTGAGGTCTAGATAGGCTGTGTGGACCACCTTTTTGTCTATAGCCTTGGTAATGGTCTCAAAGAAGTCCACCAGGTTTAGGAGGCATGATCTGCCCTTAACAAAGCCAAACTGGGTAGGGTCCAGTGTTTGGAGGTTCCCAATGTCTCTGTTAATGAGATCTATGATGATGTGCTCCATAGCCTTGCAGACCAAGCTAGTGAGGCTTATAGGGCGATAGTTCCCGGGGTCTACTGTGGCTCCACCTTTGTGGAGCAGAATATCTGTTGCTGTGTGCCACTCTATGGGCACATAAGCCTGTGGAGAGGCTGAGTTTGAACAGTGTGTTTAGGTGAGGGGTTCGTTCATCTTTGAGTTCATGTAGGACGCAGCCTGGGACACCATCCGGTCCCATTGATGCTGTATTTTTGGCTTTGGAGAGGGCTGTTTTAACCTGAAAGTCTGTGATTTCAGGGACACTACATTCTTCTGGTATGGTTATGGGCCCTTTTGGGGGTGAGAGGGGGGTGAAGTTTTCACTGAGCCTGTCTGCCAGGATGTTGGCGATATTGGTCCGTTCAGTGTATTTTTGTGCCATTCTGCACTAACTCCGAGCTGATCTGAGAATTGCCACTTAGATTCTTGACACAGCTAAAGAATGCCTTCTGGTTATCTTTGGAGTCCTTGGCAATTTTTCTTTCGAAGCTAGCCTTGGATGATTTTATGAGGGATCGTAGTTTCTTGCCGATACTGATCAGGAATGTCTTACCTTCTTAGGATTTTACTCTTTTCTGTACTAGTTTCCTCCTTATATTGTATAGCTTTGTTTATGGCAGGGGTCCACTAGACTGGTTTCCTCTTCTTGGAGGAGTGAGACTTGGTTTTGCTTGGGATAGCACGATCCATGCATTCTTGTAGGTGCCCGTAAAGTGCATATGCAGCTTGAGCAGCGTTATCCTTTAGCATGGGGGCTTTGAAACTTTCCACCTCTGTCTTAAGTAACGTGAAGTTTGCTTTTGAAAAGTTTTTCACAGTGGTTTCTTTGATCTGGGGTGGGGGCGGAGTGTGGATATTCAGAGTGATTAGTTTATGGTCAGATCTAGCCAGCGAGGGTTTGACCTCCGGTGTGGAACACTGGTTGCCCATGTTGGTGATGACCAGGTCCAATATGTTGTCACCTCTGGTGGGGGTGTTGACCAGCTGATCCAGGGCATTTGAGTTTATAAATTCTAGGAAATGTTGGGCAAGGAAGTAGTTCTCCCAGTTAACGTTTGGGTAATTGAAATCACCCAATATCACAGAGTTTGGTAGGACTTTTATGTTTCCCAGTGTTTCCAGAAATGCGGAATGGGGGTCCTGGGACATGGTGGGTGATCTGTAGCAAGCTACAATTTGGACTGCAGTTTTGCCTGTTGTTAGTTGCACGTGGATGATCTCTGAAGCATCGTGCTGTGCCACTAACCTGGAGGTGTGGGTATCCTTGATGAATATGGATTCGCCCCCGCCTTTTGTATTTCGGTCTGGGTTTTGTGGCTGAAATGTTTGGTATGAGTTGTAGCCTGGTAGTGCTGGGGTGCTCTCCGCAGCCTTAAACCAGGTTTCTGTTACTGCACATATCGATTTTCTCCATACTGAGGAGTGCCTCGAGTGCATGCATTTTGAGGTTTAGACTTCTGGCACTGAGCAGCATTACCCTCAGTTTTTTGTTACCTGTGCTATTTACGGCGGTGGGTTTGCCTTTTGAGCCTTGCCTAAAAAAGGCACTATGGGGGTGGTAAGAGTCTTGGCCAGTATTCGTACGCCTAAGGGTGATAGGTGCAAGCTGTCTATAGCGAAGCAGCGTGGCTTGTCGAGCATGTCATCCCAGGCTGACAGACACTAGATCCCATTTGAATGACACCAGAAGCTTAGCCACTTGCTGAAACTGATAATTTTTTCCTTTATACCATGGTATCATTCTTGGTGAGGGCAGGATGCTACTCAAGGTCAGGGTCATACCAGCCTGGGCTACGTGATCAGAGAGCTCTTCCATGTCTCTTTTCATGTAGTCCAGGGAAGTACGGCTCAGGTCATTTACACCAACATGGACAGAGTCGTATTTGTACTTGTTCTGGAGTGACCTGAGTGCTTGTGTTATGTGGTGGATCCTGGCACCCGACAGGCAGCTAACAGTAACCTTCTCCTTGTTCAGCCTAGTGAGTGGGACATCAATGTGCCAGACTATAGAGTCACCTATTACTAGTGTGTTGGGTATGTTAGTTTGCCTTAAGGGCTGTGATTGTGTGGCACACTGGTTTTGTGAAGTATGTGTTTCATGGTTTGTGTTGGGGGGTGGAGGTTGCTTGGATGACTGCTTTGGAGGTCTCTGTTGCTTTTGCAGATTTTTATTTAGAGCCTCCGAGTATGTTTTCATGTATTTGTGTGTTTTTTGCCTGTGCTGGTTTCATAGGTCTATGTGAGACTGGTGGTGTGATGCAATTAGTTCCCTTCTCCTCTTGACTGTCTGGTCCAGTCTTGGGTTGAGAGAGGTTAGCCTCCAGTTTGGCTGTATAATTGCATCTCTCGCATGTATTAGTGTTTGGTGGTAGGAGGACAGGGTTGTCTGTGTACATGAGGCAGTTTTAACACTGCCTGAAAATGCCCAGATTCACCAGTTGGACCGGAGAGTACACCTGAAACTGCCCTTTGGACATGCCTGGATAGGTACAGTGAACTGTTTTACTGATTGGCTGGTAAGGCCGAATGGAGAGCCTTGTCCTTCTCTACAGTACAGGGGGTCTACTGCTAAGGTTTATTAGTGCTTGCTATGAGTTTTGAGCAAGTGCCGGGCTGAGAAGTGAATGTTTGAGTGCTTAAGTTGAAAGTTTGTCTAGTACCAAGGGAAGAATTGAAGAGTCGACTTTGTGTACACAACCAGTACTTGCCAGAAATTCCTGCAGCACCTTCAGTGTTGCTGTAGGTCTCTTGGCAGCCTCCCTGACCAGTTTTCTTTTAGTCTTTTCATCAGTTTTGGAGGGAGGTCCAGTTCTTTGCAACGTCACTGTTGTCCCATATTTTCTCCACTTTTTGATGACTGTCTTCACCGTGTTCCATGGTATATCCAATGCTGTGGAAAATTTTTTGTACCCTTCTCCTGACTGAAACCTTTCAACAATGAGATTCCTTTGATGTTTTGTAAGCTCTCTGCAAACCATGGCTTTTGCTGCATCAGGCAACTGAGTAAATGTCGGGAAAATCCTACTAGGACAGCTGAACTTTATTTGGGGTTAATCAGAGTCTCTATAATTGATGGCAGGTGTATACCCAAGAAGACTGTTGTAATTAAATCAAAAGGTGCTTCAACAAAGTATTAGTTTAATGGTGTGCACACTTATGCAACAAGCTTATTGTACATTTTTATTTTTTTCCCCTAACACATTTGTTTGTTTTTCAATTGAATTGTACAGGTTATAGGTCACATTAAAGGTGGGAAAAGTTTTGAAATGATTTATTGTGGTCTCATTTTTTTACATCACAAAAACCTGGCATTTTAACAGAGGTGTATACACTTCTTATATCCACTGTAAGTATACAGTTTAGGCCCACTACTACAGTTGATCTTAAAAAGTGCAGGTTTCAAATCTTTGTTATTAATAAGCAATGGCTGTCATCCATTTTTTCTCAAGTTGAGTATTTCATCCATGTTATAAATCACAGTCTAGTTGTTGAATTATTCAGAAATTTCAAATGGTTTAAGTAAGCAGTGTATTGTCTTCTCTAATGGTTCACGTTTTTTTTTATTTGGTTTTGGAATTGGCATCCCTGTAGAAATTCTTTTTATTACTGATGTAGAATTCTATACTGTGAAATTTCTGATATACTGTTTACCTTGAGCTTATTCTTTTCAGTGAAATATTTCTTATATGTATTAAGAGATCTTTTCTTTTTTATGTACCCAAGAGTGTAAGTTATAGCTCTGCCAGTTTGGTAGATTCCTCTAAAACCATATTTTATAGTGGTTTCCACACTGTCATTCAAAACTTTTACCACATTATATTCATAACAATCAATGGGACGTTCACATAGTAAGTTATTGATAGAAATTCTTGAAAATTATTTTAACTGCATTGTAGTCCATTCTTTTAAACTGGGGTCGAGGCAATTCTAATCCTTTCTGAGAATAAATCAACAAAATGCTATCAGTAATCCATTTGGCCAGTGTAATCTTAGAAACTGCCGACCCGAAAGGTTAGGGGAAAAGGATACAAACAGCTGATCAGGCTTCCTGAACTGTTTTGTTCTGTGAAGATAAAAATTTAACTGTCCACGTACATCAAGAAAGTGAAGCATGTATTCGCACTTATTGTAAAATTTGGAAAGAAAACTGGTAATTGTATGGAATGGTTAATGTTAGTCTCCATCGACACTTTAGGAAGAAAGGAAGGGATAGTCCGTAGAGACACCCTGTCTTTATAAAAAAATAATGTAAGAAAGCTTAGACGATCAGGCCTGAAACTCAAATTCTTTTTGCTGAAGTGACAGCCACTAAAAAGATAATTTTCCAAGAAAAACTTCATACCACATTTGTTCGCCGGTTCAAAGGGTTTCTGAGTTAACAGTAAGATTTCAAGGAGGGAAGGAGCCTTTACTCGGGGTCTGAGGATAAACTCCCTTCATGAAGGCTTTACATAACCTGGACGAGGCTAGAGGGAAGGATTTCTTCCCAGCTTGGAAACTGAAAATAGCAGCCAAATAGTCAGAAGGACTGAAGATAGTTGATGGATGAAACTGGAGGCTTGCACACTTTTGTCCGGGGTTAAAAGGCCTGATGGGCTGCAGTTTGGTACTAAAAGCACAGAAATGAAAGAGATGCTGAGAGGTACTAAGGCTTGAAGACTGTCTGTGCAACATCTCCGACTAGGCATCTTACTACTGCTAAGTAATCAAAAGATTGAATCAGGGTTAAAGGCTATCACTGCTTCTTATTATAATCCCACAGTAAAGTCCAAATTGCATCTGATTTAGCACGACCGGAGCCTTATTTGGAGCCACAGCCTTTTTGAGTACCTTTGAACCAGGCAGTAACAAAAGCCAAAATTAGATTGCAAGAGAACCTTAGTGGGAGCTAGAGCTCCAGCCGCCCATAAGGATAGATTTTGAATGTGAGGCAGCCTGAGGTAAGCTAGATTAGGAATGAGAACCTTTCTGAATACTCTACGCAGTCCAAGCTGCCAAAGAGCTGTTAAAGAATCCAGTGGACATTGAGAACAGAAGCTCCAGATGTTGAAACTTCCTGCCACTTAGTCTGATAGTACGCCGTGTGTTTCTTGATTACTATAAAGTTACCATAGATAAATGTCTTTGCCCACTTCATCACAGAGGAACAACATTTTATACCTTGGGGCGACAACAGAGAAATTTGCTTGGCGAAATGGGCCCCTGGTTGGAGGAGGAACTGGTTTGATGCACAAAACAGCAGAATTGTGATGGAAGCACTTAACAGAACTGAATGGCCTGGTAAAGGAGCAACAGGAGGGCCTGTTATGAAAATTCTTGTTTTCCAAAGAAAAATGGCATGCCTAAAAGGAGTAGCCAGGTTGAGAAATAAAAACCAGTAACCGGTGGTGAAATCTCATTCAAGGTGTTCTGAAAGGACCTGCCCCTGCCCCAGAATTTGAGTCTGAGAACAGCCTTCCTGGTTCCTAGGCCGCCAAGCCCTCACCAACTAAGAATACTAAGGTAACCCCCTGGCCTGTTTACTTAAAGGACTGACCCCTGCCCCTCACCCTTAGGAAGAGCAAGCTAAACCTAAGAGGCTTACCTTGACCTTGCCCACCCCTTTCAGGAGGCCATAGACTTAGCCTTGTCCTCCCAAAATCTGTAAAACCCTTTCACAGGCTACTTTCTACTAAACTTCGGAGGCTTTAAAGGAGTCTCCCAGAATCCTAAAAGCAAAGACTTAGCCTCCATTCCTTACCCTCAACCTTCCACAAACTTAATCAAACACCACAACAAGAACCCCAGGAAAATTCTGAATCCTGTTTTAACATGCCTAGGCGAAGAACCACGAAAGGCCCAATGCTTAGAGGCCTACTCACAGGAACCACACAAATCCCTGCAGGCCTGCACAGCATCAAAACTTCACTGCAAATTCTGCAACTCCACACCTTAGAGCCTTGACATGACCTGCAACCTCAGATTTATTATGTAGGAAGGCCAGGAGCATCAATCTGAGATTTTGTCATCTGTGAAAGGGGATTCTTTTTGGATCTTTCCCCATCTATCCAAAGCCCTTGCCATGAACAGTGGAAGAACCCTGCTTCTCTCCCATCTATCCTGCCCCCTTGCTCTCTTTATGAGAGGAAGCCCTAGAGGCCCTATAGAAGCCTAATGACCTTTTAGGCCCCTGAGAGACACCTATCCGGTCTCGTTAGTAGGACTGGAGGCAGATACCCATCCATCAGAAACCAGGGCCTAAAAGGAAAATCCTGCTTAACTGTAAAAAGGAGGCGAACTAGGATAAAGGGGGGAATTAAAAAAACATCTTCCCTAAGTCTCTTCCTAGCTCCCAGAAATCTTGACCTTCCCAGTCTCTTGAAATCCTTCCCATGGAGTATCAGAAATGAAAAAAAATGAAAGGAATGCAGCAGCAGAACCTCAACTGAGGAGAAGCCCTCAGTAAGAGGAGGATACTCCTGAGACTCATCAAGACTTCAACCCCTGCATTGCTCAAAACTCTCAAACTCAGCCTCTCTTCATTGCTCAAAACTCAACTCAGGAGGGCATAGAACCTCTAATCATAGTAATCAAATCCTCTGCCATTTCCTCTAATCAAACCCTTGGCATTTTAACGAAATGGCAAAAAGGCAAAGACCCCAGTAGGAGAAAAAAACCTGCCTGGAAGCTAAAAGGGCTGCAGAAAAGAAACCTTGGAAGAGACCTTGAAGAGAGGCCACCCTTAGAAGAGAGAGAAGCTTCAGCCTAGCCTCTTCACTGGCCTGCCCTACCCCCAGAGAGGGACATCTCCAGTAGCCCCTCCCTCTCTCCTCCACTCTCCCCCTCCTGGTTTGAAAGAACCCACTGATGAAGACCCGACGCCCGGGGCGCTTGCCTACCCACTCTAGCTTTTGCTACGGTGCTGCTGCTTTCCTTGCTTTTTGGCCGAGAACATCGGGCGGCATTTTATAATTTAACGCTTCCCCAAAACTAACCTGGCACCGTCTCCAACTCTCTTAATAGTGCGCTTAAAAATAATAGCAGAGCTGCATCATCCAAAAATTCTGCTCAGCCTCCCAAACAGGTATACACAAAGTATGGTAATCCCTATGAGGTATCATTTCAAAATACAGTTATTTTCTTTCTTCTTTTTCACACTTCTGACATCCCAAAGAAAAAACAAAAATATGAAAACCAAAATATTCAATAACTTTCACTGGTCCAACTTTTGATTCAGAAAAAACTTGACAGCAGATCAACCTGCAACAAAACTGCTTTCTGCATCGGACCTTGCGCACAAAAGACTGCGATATGGGCGTGGTCATGCGCGTATATTACCACCCGTACGTACGCCAGTCTAATGCTCTGACCGACGCTGGCCATATACTTGTATCTCTTTGGTATTCGGGCCGACTGGGACAGCGGACTACCCAATAGTTAGGACTGCAGCAATGTGGAATGAAGAACATCTGAAGTTTAACAGTAGAAAAGCTAACTCCTTCCTTAAAAAAATAGTGAGAAAAAGAAGAATGGCTGAAGTAGGTGCTGAAAAGGGATCAATATTCTGACTGGAAGCCCAAACAGTAAATCCCTTCCATTTGCTTCTGTAGACTGTCATGGTGGAAGCCTTTTGGGAGGCTAAGACAATGTCACTATCTGGGGATGCATGCGTGGACTGTCCGACTATACTGGAAGCGGAGAAACCATGCAGTTAGCTTCACGGCATGGAGACTGGGATGTTGAATTCCTGATGGATGAGACAGGAGATCATGAGTGGGTTCCAGTCTCGATGGGATATACTTCAAGTGAGACCAGAGGAAAGGAAACCATACTTGATGAGACCAGAAAGGGGCAATAAGGATGATTGAGCTCTTCAGCCTCCATGCTTTTTGTAACAAATTTGGGAATTAGAGGAAGATTAAACACAGAGGAGACCTGGGGGCCAATCGTAAATCACAGCACTTCTCAGTAACTCTCCTGGAGGGGGGATCAGAATGAAGTATTTGCTGCATTTGTTATTGAGGGGCGAGGCAAATAGGTTGCAGCAAGGTCAGCCCCAGTGGCTGAAGATTCTGTTCACTACTGACTGATTGAAAGACCAGTCATGAGGAATCACAATGGACCTGCTAGTGTGTTGGTTTTCTCTGAAATATGCATTGCAGTGAGAAAGTGGTATGAAGTGATCGCCCATTCCCAAACCCGCATGGCCTCTCTGTACAGTGGATAAGATTGGGTTCCTCCTCGTTTTGTTGCTGTATCAGACTAATGACATGTTGTCTGTGTGAATTGCAATAGTCCCCAGGGAAAGAACATCCTGAAAAGTCTGCAGCACCAGAAGGACTGCTCTCATCTCTAGCATGTTGATATGCAACTTGGTCTCTAGAGGGGACCACGTGCCTTGGATCATCTTCCCCAAGAAATGCCCCTCCTCCACCCCAACAGGGAAATGTCTGCGGTCACAATGGCGAGTAGGGGAGGGAGGTTGAATGGTCTGCCCAGAAACTGTTCGGATTGGATCCAGCAGCAAACATGACGTTTGCAAACTGGAGTTAGCCTTACGGGAAACAACAGGGACTGGTGAAGTATGGTCCACTGTACAGCCAATGTCCATTGAAGAATTCGCATAAAGGATCTCGTTAGAGGAACTATTAGAATGGCAAATTACATTTATCCAAAAGCTTGCAGTACTAGTCTTGCTGGAGGGGATGGGTAAGATATTATGGCCTATACCTGATTTCTCAGGGATATGATGCAATGAAGAGGTAACAGCGTCACTTGAGTGGTAGCATTCAATAGAGTCCCTATGAATTCCAGGGCTTGAACAAGGACCAGGTTCGAACTGGCATGGTTTACTGAAATTCCTAAGGTGTTGTCAATCTGGAGTAAGTAATCCCTGGCTTGTAGAGGTTGATGCTTGGATGGGGCAGTAAGGAGCCAATCATCGAGATATGGAAACACCTGGCATCCTTTGTCTCTCAAGTGAAATGCCACGCATTTGGTGAACACCCTGGGGGCTGTGATGAGACCAAAAGAGCAGTACTCTGAATTGGTAAATTACTGGCTCCCAGCTGAAAGTGTAGATATTTCCTGGACTTCCTGCCTATTTTAATGTGATAGTACACATCCTGGAGATCTACAGAGCACATCCAGTTGTCCTTGTGCAGAACCGTAAACATTCAGAACGTCATCTTCTTTACATATTGGTTCAAGATGCTTAGGTCCAAAATGGGTCTTAGGTCCCATTTTCTCTGGCACTAAAAAGAAGCGGGAGTAAATTCCAAATCCTACCTGTTTGGGTGGTATCTCCTGGATGACTTTTCTGTAGCAGCTTTCTTATTGCCTGAGCTGCATCTTCCCTCTTACTGGGTGGAACATCAGGGAGTTTCTTCTTTGGACAGGAGGAGGAAGGGAAAATGATATGTAGTAACCTCTGGATACAACTCGTAGCATCCACGAATTTCTTATAATAGTTTTCCAGGTATCTAGGTCTAGATGCAGACAGTCTGGCAACATTTCAGTAGTGCTGATAAGGCCCATCAGAGAAGGAGTCTCTGAAATACGGATTCCTTGGACCCCCTGTGCCTCTGAGGCGATGTCATCCACTGAAACAACCTCCTCTGCCTCTGGAGGAAGTGTCACTGTACAAACTCTGAAAAGGCCCATGAGATTTCTGGGACAACATCTTCTTACCACCCTATTCAGTTAAAGATATGCTCGCCCACAACGAACAAGAGGGAAAGACTGTTTGACATTGGAATCAAATTTTCTATCCCAAAACCTAAGTTCTCTATTTATTTATTTTACTTATATTTTTTGTTCGCTGTGGGTAAACATATCTTTAGATGATGACTTGAACAAACAGCCATCAAAGGGGGCATTAACAAAAGACACCTTAAAGGGTTCCTCAAAGTCACATAGCCTCATCCAGGCAGGTCTCCTAATGGCTATGCCTGAATCAGCAGCTTGTGAGGCATTCTCCTTTGCGTGGCAGATGAGCCTCATTGATGCATTAGAAATGGAAAGAAGAGTGGCCAATTGAAGAGAAATCTTCCTGAGATCCTCCACAGACATAGATGGAGAAAGAGAGAGAAATCTCTCTGCAGATAAGTGAAGTGAGCCAGGTAGTTCAATGACCTCATCACAAATGTAGCTAAGGCGTGCACACACTTTCCAAATCTGTCCATCGCACTGGTCTCCCTGCTTGGTCGATGGACAGAGGAGCTTTGTTCAGCTAGCTCCTTTTTAGTGGCTGCCACCACAACTATGGCATCAACCAGCATTCCCTTGCGCCAGTGGGGTCTATCAAAAGGAGGAACTAAAAACTTGTCTGGACTTGGCTTGACAGGGTTCGGTTCCTTCCAAGCCTATTGGGAAACCAGGTCAATATGTTCACCCGCCGGGGGGGAGGGGGGTCACCCTAAACATAGATGGGCCAGCACTGAAAGCCTCTGATTCCTCAGGAGGAGGAGACTGGGAAGACCAGCCACCCTTCTGTTTGAGGATTTTAAGGATATCTCCAAAGGAGATGTCATCAGGTAGCAACTGGGGGGATCCTTCGCCCTCATTAAAATCAGTCTCTTCCATGACAGACTCCATAGGCGAGTCTATGTTTCTCCTCTTACACATTCTCTTCCGAGGTATCTCTACCATGAAGTGTTGGGGAGAGGTGTCGGAAGGGGGGGGAATCCCTCTGGGGAACATGTAGATGCTTCTCAGAACTGGCTAACCCTGAGGAGCAGGTACGATGGGCTCAGAGTTCAGACTGAGGAGCACTGGTTAGGATCTGAGGTAAGACAGGACAGCTTTCTGTGCAAACAGAAAGGCCTTTCTACCACTTAAAAAGCTAATGGGCCTGGGGAAGCCTCTCCTCCCCTTCCTTGGAGCCGAGGCCATAAAAGATGGGAGGTCGGGTTATCCACAGATCCAAGCCTTACTGGGAGAATCAAATTCCAGATGTCCAGGGCCGAGGCTCTGAAAAGTAATGGATGGATCTGACAAAGTAAGAACTGAATCCAACCCCTCAGATCCAGCACTGACCTCTCGGATCTGAGACCCGCTCTGATCCAAAGATATTTGAGCAGATCTGGTCAGGGACACTGTCAGATTTGAGGAGGGTGCTGCCTCGGATCAAACATCAAATCTCCCAGGGATCTTGCATCCTGGGACTCTGAAGCCGTGGGTTGGATCAGACAGGGAGAGGGAATTGGCTCGCAGGATCCTCATCTGGATCTGAGCATTGAGAAATCTCAGTATCATCATGTCCACGTCTGCCTCTGCCAAAACTCCTCGAAGAGTTGGACGATGCTGTGGATGCTGGCCTGGAATGCTTCCTCCACATCTGGAGCAGTTGTGAAGGTAGAGCCAGAGATACTGATTTCAAATTGTACTCAGGAATACAACCTTTACTTGTCTGATCCAAAGGCTTTGGATCTGACAAAGAGGGAGAAGATAAGGAAAACTCCTCAACAGAGCAGAGCCTGTCGTATCTGAGGAGGACTGAGCCCGTCATATCTGAGTAGGACTGTGGATCCAAAGGCACCCCAAAGGGCTTTGGATCAGAGGAACTTGGATCCAAAACCTTCCTCATTTTTCGTAATGGCTGCGAAAAGGCCCTCAGGGACTTTGGAAGAGCCTATTTCTTAGGATCCAAGGAAGACTGAAATGTTTTGGAGGAGGTTTGAGCCCCAGAAGAAGCCGGAAGTAAGCCTTTCAATATTAGTTTGTTGCACCTGTCTGACAGAACCCGAGGGTTAAAAGTGGCACAAATAGTACAATCAGAATTCAAGTGTTCAGCCCCCAGCCAATAAACACACTTCTTAAAATGAGTAGGTTTGTTGGACATGTTAGCTATCAAAGTTCAGATGTAGCTAGGAGAAGAATACTGTAATCCAAAGGAGATGACAACAGGTTTAACAATCCAGAGAAAAACAGACAGGAAGGAGAAAAGAGAAGACACAGAAAAAAATTACTAAGAATGGCATCAAAGTAGGGGAAAAAATAGAGAGAGAGAGAAAACTCCTGACACCAGTGAAAGCTAAAGAGGGAGAAAAGAGTAGATAATAAACTTAACAGCCAACAAAGAAAGTTTAAGTAGAAACTTTCTGGAGCAAGCAAGAATAATTTTTTCATAATCAGTAACCTCCATCTTACCACAATGGCAGCAAGCAAGATATGGGCAGTTGGGGATGGAATAGAGCACTATGGGTAGAGGGAGGAGCTTGAGAATTGGATCCGAAGTATTGTATATGCAGCTGAGTTAGATCTGAAGATTGGACCCTAGACTCATTTGTGAGGAAGAATGCCGAGGACATCAGATCCATTAGACTAATGAAACAGTTAAATCTGGACACTAGGAAATAACTACTGCATGAAGGCAAAAGAAAGGACTAATAACATGGACATGGAATGATAAGAGTGTATGGTAAGAAGCAGCTGCAATTCACTGGCAGGCTCAGACATATTAAGTCTATTCCTGTCAGCTCTTTTAATCAATACATCCTATCCAACTGTGCACAACGCAGTATTTAGTCATGGATGCTATGGTTTAGTTAATATTGGTCATGGACACAAGCCTTACCTTTTTTAAGGTAACAGCACTTAAAAGTAAAGCTTAAAATGTCCTGTCTTCTCACTGACTCAAGTATCCTGGGACAACTTAGAGGTCTACTCAGGGGGCACTTGTGTTAGGCTGCTGGGATGCAGTTGAATATTGTTAATTGTAACCTAAAAATATTTTACTTTCTCATTTTTGGGACTAAGAACGTATTATGTGCGCAGTTTTAAAAATAGCTCAGCATTTAAATTTTCACCCCAAAAGAGAATGAAGCCACTATTTTTTATTTACTTTTATTTTTTATCTTTTTGTTGACAAGGTTAATACAATTAAGACTAATGGCCCCTTTTCAAGAGAGATGCAAGGTGATATTTCTACTACTGGGAGAAATTTGGCCAGGGCTTTCGGGGAACTTCACCTACTCTTTTCAATAGGTGCCATGAGATCTTTAACATTCACTTGAGCTGCCACCAACTCAAACAGTTTGGACCTTTGTTAAATGTCTTATCTGAAGAACAACACACTCAGTAGGCACTGCAGTGTTAGTAATCCAATCACTTGGAGTGAGACAGAATCCATAGCCTTCAGACCTGAAAGCACTAAAGGCAAATGTGTCACCTGTTGTGCTATTGACAGTGATTATTAGTGTTTCAAAGGGGGTAAAAATGACTTTTCTTTGGGGTCTTGTTCTACTGCTGGAACCATTTCCAACTATTTCCAAAACTGAGCACAGTTCAATGAGTGAAAACATGAGGTTAGTATATATAAAGGGACTACAGGTATGAAGACTCCAAAATGGGCAGAGTACAGAGGAGGCCTGGGCCCCTACAAAAAGCACTTTTCTGTAAATTTTGAGTACAATGTAGTTAAGTTTGGGTTGTCGATTATGTACTAGTACTTGTTCTAGATAGCTGTATTACTTTGACCGCTTTGTTTTGACAAAGTGCCAGCTTTTTGACTTGCAAGGCTTTTGCTATTTTGACTGCAATATCCTGACTTCTGTTGCAGGTGACTTCAATGCATCAACATGAAACTTGCATTAAAGGTGGCTTGGAAGGTACAGCTATATTCCAAGGCAACTACCAAAAATGTATGTAAAGAGTGTTGTGCAATGGTAGCATACATATTTGTATGTCATGTTGTTCTACATCTACTTACACATTACAATGTTACCCTTATTGTTGCTTATCATACAGGACTCTACTGCACAATGACTCATCCTCACAGATTATGCCTACTATGTTCCACATCTGTTTACCTCTTCCACATCTGCTGACCAAAAAACATTAAAGTTATGTACTTACTATAAAAAAAAGTACAGTTGTGTAAAATCCTACCATAACAGTAGATGTCCTTCTCTTCACTGTTGCAGTATTCATTACATTAGGGATCCCCTGCCAAGAGTGGCCCGACATCCGTCCAGTTTGCCAAAGCCTTTAGGTTGCTTTAAGGTACGGCGTATGTCACATATATGCTCCTTGTGTAGCAAAGGGTATAAAAGGTGACATCAGGATGTGCCATCCTCAGAACTAAGAGCTCCAGTAGGAACGCCAGTCCAAGAAAAAGAAAAGGAAATCAGTACGTCCAGAAGAGAAATGGACCAGGGGGTGGAGGGAGGGAGGGAGTGAATACTACAACAGTGAAGAGAAGGACATATACCACTATTTTAAGATTTTACACAACAGTACTTATATTTCACTGTTGCAGTACTCATTACATTAGAAAGAGTGCAAAGGCTCAGGAAGAAACTTGGGAAGAGCAAGGACCAGCAGAACCCTCTAGAAAGCCATGAAGGATGGCCTAGTAAAAC